>NC_080838.1:19835036-20151870 GCF_030435755.1 Ochotona princeps | reverse complement strand
CTGCACATACGTTTTAGACTAAGAAGAGCTCCTGGTTCCCGGCTTCAGATTGGCTCAGCTCCAGGCGTTGCAGACACTTGGGGAGTGAATCAGCGGACGGAAGATCTTCCTCTATGTCTCTCCTCCTCTCTGTATATCCGCCTTTCCAATAAAAATAAATCTTTTAAAAAAATAATTTAGAGGCTGTATACTGGCAAAAATATCCATTCATTCATTCAACTGATTTGTTTGTTTCAGCTTGCTACGTAAAAACTACATATTTTAATTTATATTTTTAGGGAAGCAAAAAATGTGAAAATGATCTCTGCTTAAAGTAGCTGATAATTAGAAGCTTATGGATGAAAAGGCAATGGAAAGCAAGCCTAGACCATTGTGGATCTGTGTGGTCACCTCTGATAACATCGCAGACCTTCCCTTATAACTCCTTATTCTGCTGCCCATGCGCATATGTTAACCGCTTTGTAATGTCCTAGGTAATATAACAAAGTGCTTTTATTTTTACCTTAATCCATGAGAATTATCTGGTCATGCGTAACATTGACAATGATGATGTATTTCCTCAAGTATTTAGACTCCCGGGAAAGGGATACATGTTGAAAGTGGATTCTAAGTTCTACTCCAATAAAGCAAAATTGATACACATATTAGGAAACAAAATAAGTCAAGAAAAAGACATTTTGGGACCTAAATATACTTTATATCACTTTCTCTTACATTTGTGTTACATTTGTGTGTGACTGTTGTTCCAATATGACATATCATTATTTCCCTCTTTGAAATACAAAATAATACAAGGCCTGAAAAAGAAAACTCAGTATAATATAAATATAAGCAAAATATCTTAAATTTTGACAGATAGATAGATAGAAAGAATAATAATTTCCAAATTTTTTTTGGAGCTAACACCATCTCTCTCCATCCCTAACTTTCTTGGCAATACAACCTCTTCCAATGAGTTTTCATTGTATTCACATTTCTAAGAAAATAAACATTTTAAAAATAAGTGTTTCCTCTCTCGTATGTCTTTCAATTTGCCAGTTACAATTTCACGTTTACATTTTCTTTGCAATGACTGTTAACTCCTTTTTCTTTATTTTGTCACTTCACTTTACAGAGATAAGAGAAACACAACTTTTATTCTCAAATTTTTAAAATATGTTTATGTTTGTTTCTTTGTATAGAGTTCTTACAGTTAAATTCTTAAATAAGTGCCCAAGGACCAGGTGTAATATCCTAGTGGCTAAAGTCCTCACCTTGCATAAGCCAGAATCCCATATGGGTGTTTGTTCAAACCCTGTCTGCTCCATTTCCCATTCATCTCCCTGCTTGTGGCCTTGGAAAGCTCAAAAGCCTTGGGAACCTGCACTCAGGTGGGAGTTTTGAAGAAGCTCCTGGCTCCAGCTGTTGTGGCCACTTAAGGAGTGAACCGGAAGATGAAAGATTTTTCTCTCTGTATCTCTGCAAATCAGACTTTCCAAAAAGAAAAAAAAATCTTAAAAAAATTCTTATGTGGAATAATTAAAGAAAAAGTATAAAGAAATTCACAATGTAGGCAACTGCCTAGATTGCCTTGTACCTAGGCAAGATTTACATTGCTAGGAGAACAGTAGTTAGTAATCGTGAACATTCTGGGCTTGATTAATGTTAAGTCTGTGTTAACTATACCAGTACAACAGTAGTTCCTTATCTGTATTCTTTTATTTTCTCTTATTTATTTTCTTGAAGATAAGTTGGGAAGGCAGAGAACTATAAGCTGGAACATGTCATCCCAGCACCTAGGTAGGAGGTCTTCAGTTTGTAGGGAGCATGCCTGGCTGGCTAGTCCACAGTATCCACCCACGAATGTTAGAGAGGGTCAGCCATGTCAAGCTGGGCTGTAGCGCCCAACAGAATGTAAAAGAACAAGATCTGTGGACAGATTATGTAGGGCTGTGTTGGGCTCATCTCTGTGGGACTGTTATATCTGTTGATTTATGCAGAACTGGGGGTGGTAATGGGATAAGTTAGGCTGGATCACAGAACTCATCTGACAGGGACCCAGGCCGCAATACCTACCAGCACATGCAAGGTCTGGGACTGAGGGAAGAATATGTTGAGCAGAACCAGTCCCCCTACTGGCATACATGAAATTTGGTGCTGAGAGAAGGCATGGTAGGGAAACTTGGTGAACTCTTTACTAGGCAGCAGCTCCCACAGGGGAGCAAAAATCTGGGGCTGGTGGCACATCAGGCCAGGCAAGTCTGTAATACTCTTCAGTGTTTTTGTGGGTCACCCATAGAGATTGGCCAGGCTTTGCTCACCACTTCATATGACAAAGGTCTGGGGGTGGGCCAAGCTGCACTAGGCAGTAGCACCAATCCATGATAACTAGGGGTGGCCACAATACCAGGAGATGAGAGCCAGGAACGGCAGTCGGGCATATCATTCTAGGTAGTAACACCCTTTGGCATACAGGGTGTTGCTGAGATCAGGCCTGTTGAGAACTTGGGGAAATCCACTGCATGGCACAACTCCCACAGGTGAATCAGAGCTGGTGCTGGGAGCAGGGTGGACCAAGCTGTGCTGTAGCAATCATTGGCATATATGTGAACTGGGTCTGAGGACAAGCATGGCAATGTCACTCCCCAGCAAACACTGCCATGAGTGAGAGCTTGAAAGCATTCTAGGCCAGATTGGACCACAGCACCTACAGTTCACATGAGGGCTAAGGGCAGACCAAGTTATGCAAGACTTGTATACTCACTGACAAGAGCTGAGACTGGGAGCAGGCCAGGCTGAACCAGACTGTGGCACCTGCTAGCAA
Organism: Ochotona princeps; assembly: GCF_030435755.1. Classification (NCBI taxonomy): domain Eukaryota; kingdom Metazoa; phylum Chordata; class Mammalia; order Lagomorpha; family Ochotonidae; genus Ochotona; species Ochotona princeps. The sequence goes on along the minus strand of NC_080838.1, from coordinate 20,149,067 downwards.
ATAACATGGTGGAGGAGGCAGGTGAGCTATCTCAGCAGCACCTCACATACTAGCATATGCAATGCTCAGGACTGGGAGTAGGTCTGGTAGAGGAAATTCAGTGACTGCTATGTTGAGCTGCTGCTTCCACTAGTGAGCATGAGAGCTGGGGCTGGGACAAAGGCTGGTCTGCAGACAGACCGAGCTCAGCTAGGTTGCCAAACCTGCTCATGTGGATGAGAGCCATGATGGGTGAGGTCAGTTGAACTAGACTGCAACACCAGCTGGAAATTCCAGGAATGGAGACAAGCTACATCAGACTGGAGCACAATACCCCCTGGAAAGTGTAAGACCCCAGGCTGGGGACATGAATGGCAGGGATCTGTGGGCACTCCCCTGCTGGACTGTACCTATCACTGGTGAGCATGAGAACCAGTGCTGGGGACTCCAGCCAGGCTGAAAAAGGTGACAGTAACTGTTGGTATATTTGAGGGTAGGGTCAGAGGGCAGATCAGGATTATCTAAATCACAGATTGGACATAGTCTGAGCCAGGTTAGGCCACAGCAGAGGCTGGCACACACAAAAATAATTGCTGAAGGTGAGCCTGGTAAGGATTATTGGGGGCAGCCATGACTGGGCCCTGTTACCTGCTGATATGCAGGTGGACAGGGTCTATGGCAGGCTGACAGGGTGGGTCAGTGCACCTGTCAGTTTATCTGAGATATTGTGGGGTGCAGGTGACAGAATGAACCTGACCCTGCATTGGTTGTCTCAAATAAGAGTCAAGTCTTATCTGTGTCTCCCGTCCCGCGGAAGAAATCACCCGACACTGGAGGACGTTTCAGAGGCACTTTTATTACAACCTTCAGTTCCCTCTTTGGGGCAGAAGCCCCTGGCTTATATATCCCTCCTATCCGTTAAATCCGTTACCCAGAAGCCTTCAGTTAAGTCAGTTAAGTCCCTTATTTCTGTTACACAGAGAACCTCCTCACCCCTCCCCCGAGGCCCCTGGTTATCTCTCAATCCTCCAATCAGCTTACATGCCTGAGGCAAGCAGTAAAGGGCCAATCACAGGGCACTTCCTGAAACCTGTCTCCAAGAGGAAGTAGGGTCCAGGCGCCATCTTAGGGCAGGGCATTGTCAGTGCTCCCAACAAAGTCTGAGGTCTTGGAACATTGTTTATTGGGACTATGCCTCCTCAGGTATCAATATGTATACACAGCATGTCCAGATGCATATGTGGGACATGACAACCAGCCAATCTAAGCCAGTGGGGGATGCCAGCTGCCTTATTAGAGGATGGAAAGCAGAACAGGTTGGACAACTCTCCTGGCCATACTTTGCAACATGTTCCCGGGTCTGTGGCTGCACTAAGGAGAACTGCATCAAGTAATAGATCTTGGAAGATTTTCACAACCTTGGAGCAATGAAACCAACAACATTTCAGAACTGTCCAAACCACTCAAATAGCACCCTTTGAACATTATTTTCCACATTGGAGTCTCTAAGGTATCATCAAGTGCTGATATGGTTTGACAGCAAGCTATGGCCACCTGCTTCCAGTCCCTGAAGACACAGGAGAAAAAGAAAATGAAGGACCGAAACCCTGTCCCACCTAGCTTCTTCAGTGCCTGAGCCTCCCCACCCTACTCAGATGAATGCATGAGCACATTCCCTCTCAACTATGTAACAGTGTAGACAATAAGAATAATAAAACCAAAAATGAAAGAAAGGCAAAATGGAAGGAAAGAAGGAAAGCGCACAAAATGAGAAAAAGAAGGCTAGAGGAAGGAAACTAGCAATAAACTTTCAGATTTGTAGCTATGAACTTCACTGAATGTACTTTCTTTGTATTAATATCACTTTAGAGCAAAAGTCCATTACAGAAATTAACATGCATTTTTGTGACCCCGAAACTTTTAAATATTAATAAATCATTTAAAAGGTAAATACGGAAAATGGTTCGATTCCTACGTTACTCTTACGAAATCATTTGTGTGTAATCATGTTACTATTGTCTGTCTGAATTATTTAATAACATCGTTAGACCTTATAAATTAGGAGAGTATAATGGAATCTTGAAAAAATTCAGGAATAAATATGAGATTCTATGTAAGAACTTAGTTTTACAGATATAGAGGTTTGAGTGCTAATAAATGTAACACACTTCTTTGTGCTATCCTGAGTGAAATTTGCCAGGTATAGCAAGACAAATATGAAGATTTCTCTTGTTTGTGACACACACACATATACATATATATACATATTCATATATATATACACATATATATATGTCTGTATGAGAAGGAAGGTGGAAGGGAACACAAAATTTCAAATATGTCATATTATTTGATATGTAGTTTGACAGTAGCTATAAATCATTTTCCAGTTAAGCTCCATCTATCACTATATATCCTAAATTCTTTAACTAATGATAATTGTCATGGATTATTATTTTGATGAATTAGATAAATAAGAAAAATCAAAAAGAATGCATTTAGAAAAATTAACATAAATATTTAACCATTATATTGTCCTATAAAAATCAAGTTCAGATTTAGGCACTTAAGCATTCCAATGTCAGGTGTAGAAAAAGAAAAGGAAAACTGACATTTTGTAAATGTTCATCTAGAAGGAACTAGTCAAGTTATTATACTAAACAATTATTATTATCTCTATTAAAAGTAAAAAATTCCTGTAAAGGAAAATTCGGGAAATAAAGTGTCATTAAAAGTCACATTGTAAAGCAATGCATTTATGATACTTAAAGAAAGGTGCTGGGCTGTATATGAATGGTTTTATAAATATAAACATAAAATTATCACAATTTTTTATTATCCAACCTTGTTTCTGTCCATTATACCATTAAATTGCTGTTATTAGAATTTCTTATCTTCATTGTAACATTTAATTGAGAATTTGCGGTAATGAATATCAGAACCTTTCTTAAATTTATAGAAACAGATCATGACTCTTGAAACCTACCAATATGTTGTATTTGGAATAAGACCTATAATAGTCTGCACTTTTTTATACTTTCCCCAATGACTACCCCCTTGTTTCGCAAATGTCCTGTACCCTATGCCTCTTTGTTGTTTGATAAAGTCAATATGTGAACAAGGGTACTTACTGGTAATATGGTGTCTAAAATAAAGAAATATAACCTATTTTCTCTTAAAATTGTCTTTCCAGTAAGTGATATTTCTTATTTTTGGTGGTTGTATTGTAGATAATGCTTGTTTCCAGTAAGTAGCCTTTGAAGATTCAAACTCTAAGCAATCGCAGTGTGGTATGAAGTGAAGCACAACAACTTCAAAATGTGTGAGTTTCGCCAGTAATTAAAACCATTTAAAAACATATTATTAGTGGTGGTTTTCAAAGTTAAATAACAAATTCCCTTAAATCTTTTTGTCTTTCATAAATTTTCTTAGCATTGATCTCCCAATATGAACTCTGTCCTTCTTTTAATTACTTTTCAACTCTGCATAGTTGCAAAGAGGATATCAATTATTAAAGTTCATTTAATTGTGTTCAATATTTCATTATAGTTATAATAAAATCAGTTTTAAAATTCTAAAGCTATAAATGGAAAATATAATTACCACTATATTTAAAATTGGACAGACTCCTACTTCATTTCCCAACATGATTATCTTTTAGTTGATGTATATACAATTTTATTTAAAAATTTAAATAACATTATACATTTCAAATTGCTGTGCAACTATTGTTAAACCTGTAAATACATTTATAATATATTTGAAAATCTATTACAAACCTGAGTGACTTGATTTTTACTTGAAAATTCCATAAATCTTCAAACACGAGTATACTTAAAGACCTTTATAATATAACATTTCTGTGAATAAAATTAATCTTAATTCTCTGAAATATATATTAATTTTCAAATTCTAAGTTTTGGAGTGTCAGTTTGGTCAATTTGAAATGGTTTGAATATTAGATATGTTCACAATGGCAAAAGTAATGCAATTATGATTAGCATTTTTATAAATCTGCTTTTGTAAATTAATGAATTTTAGGATGATATTTCAAAGCAAAGTAATAGCAATCCAGAAAATATATTTAAAAAATATATTATTTCTTTATGAGACCTCATGATTCTATTTTCTAGAGCCAAATATAATGCTTTTGTTAGTATTTTAATTTTAATTTAAATTTTGGTTAGTATTTTATTTGATTTTTTTCTTTTACAAACATTATTGGTTTGCCCTTGATTTCTACTTACCTGTCATAGAAAATTCAGAAAAAAAAAAAAAGCAACTATTTCTTTTAAGCAGAAAAAAGACTTATTTTTAGTATATGTGCTGCCGAAGCGAGCACAAAAAGACTTATTTTTAAAATATTTTGTGGTGTATACTGATTTACTACTTGCTTTTTTAAAAACTCTAGCTCTTCAACAAACTTTGTAGTATAGAAACATAATAAACTCAAATACAAAAATAAATTCCCAATGTTACTTTTTATGCATTACAATATCATAAAACAAAAGTAGATGTATACTTAAGTTATACATAGTTGTTGCTGTTGTTGTTTTTTAAGATTTATTTAGTTTTGGAAAGGCAGTTGTACAGAGAGGAGAGACAGATAGGAAGATCTTCCCTCCGATGATTCACTCCCCAAGCGGCTGCAATGGCCAGTGCTGTGCCGATCCGAAGCCAGGAGCCAGGAATTTCTTTTTGGGTCTCCCATGTGGGGGCAGGGTCCCAAGGCTTTGGGCCATCCTCAACTGATTTCCCAGGCCACAAACAGGAAGCTGGATGGGAAGCAGGGCTGCCGGGATTAGAACCGGCGACTCATATGGGATGCTGGCATGTTCAAGGAGAGGACATTAGCTATTACGCCACCGTGCCAGGTCCAACCATCACAGTCTTAACAGTCTGTTGGTTAAAGACATTTACTCATGGAAAAAAGAAAAAAAAAAAAGTTACTCCTCAGAAGTATACACAGTCTGTACACAACAAATAATGGTTTCCAATGATAAATTTTATTATAATCATAACTAAGAATTATATTTAAAGAATAAACAATTTCAGTGTTATTTTTGCTTTAAAATATTTGCATAACTGTTTATACAGTAGAATCAGTATACAGTAAGCCTCAAATATGGGAAGAATATAATTTGCTAAATTATGACAAACTACTACTACTACTATTACTGCTATCAGAACCAGTCCTTATAAATGTAATCAAGACCCTTAAATGTTTATTTCTGCCTAATTGTAAGCCTGCCACAATGCATGATTGCCCTTTCCCACAGTTCTCAAAGAATTACTGAACTGCTCGTCACTATAGATTTGCTTCATTTTGTAGAATTTTATATCATCTTACCAAAATAGGGTGCATTCTTCTGCTGGGTAATTTCTTGCATTTAGCATGCTGCTCTTAGAATTCATTCACTTTTTTTATTATTAATTACATTACATTACGTGACACAGTTTTATAGGTACTGAGATTCCTCCCCCCATGGTGAATTCCTCCACCTTGCTGCATTGCCACAGTTCAAGTTCAGTTGATATTCTTTCATTGCAAGCATATACCAAGCATAGAGTCCAGCATCTTATTGTTTAGATAAGTTCAGCGGCTTCTTGGGGAGACCTTCTCTGGTCTGAATATAGACTGCAGAGTATCATCCCAATCAATTAAAAGCCCCAGCATAACATCAGTAACAATTTATAATGTTATGGAATTAATTGACATGGTATTGAGCAATCAATATGTTAAAAAATGCAAATTCTTAATCACATCCGTTGACCACTTCATTGACATTTCAATTTTAGTTTATACACAACCGGGTTCTATACATCTTAAAATGGCTATAGATCACTATTCAGCTGTCTCTTGTTTATTTTCATTATAATATTTGACATTTTATAGCTTTGAAGCGTAATTTTGCTGAACTTTTTTTTTTTTGGGGAGTCTAAACTGGCTTATAACTCTAACAAGACATATGTTAACAGTTTAGGTGCAGAACAGTTTTAGGAGGGGTGTGCAGAGAAATCCTCAATACCATAGTGAGAAGTAACTAATCTTTGTGTCCCACCTAGTAAAGTATAAGTGAATCCACGCTGACCGTTTCCTGCCTGATTTTAAGCTTTCCTGGTTGTTCTCTGTCTATCTATTCTAGATTTTTTGTTTGTTTGGTTATTTGTTTTGCTGGGTGTCCAGAGCGATCCTGATGGTCATTGCAAGAGAGGGTGGGGACCCCAAGTTGGAACCAAGCGAGGAACAGAGAAAGCTCCCCATCCTAGTCCCGAAGGAAGTTTACTGTTCTCTGTTTCTGTGGACTGCTCAGTGCTCCTGGCTCTTGTTCTGATGCCCTTGGATCCTGTTAGGAAGGATTTGGGCTTCTTCCATCCCATGTGGTAGATCCACGTGGGAGTGGATGACCTCAGAGATCTTGGCCTCCAAAGGCACTCCAAGAATCCATTCATTTTTATCAACTGTTAAATTTTTGCTGTTGTGGTGTAGTGTTTTGCTGAAAAATATGCTGATTTGTACACTGAGGAATTTTAAAATTATTTCAACTTAAGATTATCAGATATGAATGAAACTGCTATGACCATTTATACGCAAGTCTGCTTAAAATATATTCTTTAATATCTTTCTTTCTGGTCAGTACTAGGGAGATGGATTTTTGGATTATATGGTTCATATATGCTAGATTTTTTTTTTTAATTGACGGAATGGTTCTCAGATTATTCATTTCTTCTTATCATTCTGCTGGCTGCGTTTGTGGTTCACAACCTCAACTGCTATAGCTAAAAATTGCTTTTGTTTCATATTTTAAATTTAGCTTTTGTAGCCAGTAAATGATGGTGTATCATCTTGGTTTTAACTTTTGCTTCATTAGTGATTCACGTTGCTGAGTAGTTTCATGTGCTTATCTGTTGCATGCATGATCTGGGGGTAGAGGAGTCCCTGGAACTATACCCAGGGCTGAATGATCTTTATTGTATATATCCATTTGGACAGAGAATAAAACAAATGAGTTCTTTCTTAATTTTAAAAATACACATACAATTACAATTACATGCAGAATCAGAAAACAAATCTTTGTACATGAAAAATTTAAATCATGGAAAAAATTTGAGTTTCAATTGAGCATTAAGAACATTAGCTCTTAAATCACTCTATTTATTAAAAATCATTACCGTCAAAAGGATAAATAATAGAAAACATTATTTTTCAGTGTGGCAGTAAACATCTATGTGATTGACTTCTCCATAGTTTTTATATTTTTGCTTCTTTTCCTTGCTCTTTCTGCCAGAGCTTTAAAAATGTTTTCATCTTGGAGGCAAAATATTTAAGAAAGGAGAACAGGTTCAGGAATCATGGTTCAAGGACTAAACCATCAGCTTACAAGCACTGGAATCCTCTATGGTCACTGACTCCTGTCACTGTTGCCCCACTTCCCATCCAATTCCTTGCTTTTGGACTGGGAAAGTGGCAGAGCATGGCCCAAAGCCTTGGGACCCTACACTGTAGGGCAAACCCAGAAAACACTTCTAGCTCTTGGCTTCAGATAGACTTATTTCTGGCCATTGTGACCACTTGGGGAGTAAACTAGCAGGTGGAAAAATCTTACTCTGTACTTCTTTTTTCTTGATAAATTTTGACTCTCCAATAAAAATGAACAAATTATTAAAGAGTCACAATATGAACTTGAGCCCAAGGAAAGCTAAAAATGCATTTTTAAAGAAAAAGTAAAGAAACATTTTACGAATTAGATATTATACAAGATTCATTGTTAAAGAAATCTTACATAAATACAAAGCATAATGAGCAATTTCAAACTTAATACAAAATTTAATACATATATATGTGTGTCGATTCAGGAGAGAAAGGTCATTTAAGATACCCAGATATAACTCCAGGCTCCTTGCTTCAGGTTAGCCCAGGGCTACCTGTTAGGGCCATTTGGGAAGTAAACAATTGGGTAGACTCTCTGTCTCTCAGCCTCTCTATCTCTCCACTCCTCATATCTTCTCTTTTCATAATTCTTTCAAATAATTAATAAGTCAGAAATGTTAACTATTCAATCATATTATACATATGAATGTCTCAAATAAACGTAATCTTTTCAATAATGTGTAGCCACAAAAAAGAACTATCCAAATGGATACTACTTTATTCAAATTCACAGTAGTTTATTTAAAATACTTTTTAAATCAAAGATGAATGTGAAAAACATAAATATATATTATTTCTGTACAGAAAAAGGAAAACATTAAGACCTATATTCATATTGCCAGTGAATCTGATAATACAATTAGTGCATTGATTCCAGAAAGTCTGCATCCATACATACAACCAATCACAAATTTAAAGTATCCAATAATTTCATCTGTTCTCATAACATATATGGTTTTTTCTCATTTTTAGTCCCTAAAAAATACAATTCAAGAACTATTTGAAAGTTACAAGGTGAGTGATTATCAGTTAGCTGACCTTTATTAGTCTCGTCTATCTGAACTAATTTTGGGACTCACAAGCAACCCTGATGGTCAGTGTAACAGAGAGCTGGGGGCCAAGGCTGGAATTAGATATGGACCAGAGAAAGCTCCTCTCTTGAGTCCAGAAGGAAATTTACAACTCTTTTATCTCTGAGTGCCACCTGGCGCTCCTGGCTGTAGTTGTGATGTCACCAGATCCTATGAGAGGGTTTTGGGCTGCTACCATCTCGTGTGGGAAATCCAATAGGAAATGACTGACCTCACAATGGCATTCATATTCCCTGTGATCTCCTAGGCAGTCAGGATACAGTTCTCGGTGTCCATACTGACAATCCTCACTGACGTATCCATTGTTTTGTGGCAAAAGCACTTGGGAGGCCTCCAGGAGTCTCCAGGACTAGGATACAGACCTCCTCTTGTTCTTCTGGTCCACCCTGAGATCCCCTCCTGCTCTGTACACACAACCTTGTTTTAAGAGGGTGTCAGGGTTGTTCTTGGATCCCACCACAACTTTCTATGGCTTTTCTAATGTCTGAGGTCTTTAAGAATTTGTTATCTATAAATAATAAGCTACACTTAAAGTCTTTCTTAAACATTCTAAGAAGGTGTAGAATTTCTCTGCACTCCTGACCTGTAGTGGAACAAGAGGAATATTAAACAAATTTGGTTTTTCACCTGTTAGAAGCAGTTCCACGGGGGTTTCCATTATCTCCAGGGGCAGCATTGTATTGAAGGGAGTTGCTGCACTTCCAAGGTCTAATGAGCTATGGGGACATCCACAGTTTTGAGGATCCATCAGGAAATTCTAGGGACAAGAGCATAAACTTTCGCATGAATTATTAGTGTTCCAGAATATCAATCATTCAATTGTTTTACCAAAAATATCATGAGGTCAGGGACGGTTGGGTTTGATGTGCCAATCACATAAAATCCCCCTTGTCACCCAATGTTGGGAGGGCTCTGGTCTCTTCCTCCTCCATTGTCTCCTGGATGGTGATGTATCTTTTAGTATGAGGTCGCGAAGTCATCTTGCTGGAGGGGCTTCCTTCAGTGGATGGGGTCCTGGGCTTTACTTTATGAGCAGGCACACACACAGGCTGTGGCTCAGTTTCTAGGAAAACATAAGCAAACCCTTTTCCCATAGTTAGCAAGTACTCATCACCTCTCCACTTTTGCGTGACTGGGTCCCTCCAATGAACCAACCATATCTATGTTGGTCCTGCAAGCGACATCTAGTAACTCACAGTTGGTGCTCACCAGAAGGCAAAATCTGAAGAAAATTTAACTTGAATAAGGTCAAATTAATCCATTCACAGGGATAGCACATTCCCCCTCTGCTTTTAAAGCATAACTTTAATATTTTGATGTTTCCTTTTAACTACGTCCCAATCTTGAGGATATTAGGAGGCCTTAGGTCTGAACTACCATTTTCTTTACTCTTAGGAACAGTATAAAGTGAAAACTGCTAAATACTAGCTTTACAAAACATTATTCCAAAGGCATATTGCCTGTTACAGATGAGGCAGGGGTAGAGGTTAAGACAATCCCATTGTCTATACTTGTCCAACAATTTCATTGGGAATCCATCTTTCATCTGGAAGCAGGGATGTATGTTACATTAGGCTTCCCACTGGGCCTTTCAGATACACAGAAACACTGATATAGAACATGTGGAACAGCCAGGAAAAGGGCCAGCTAGCCTATTATCGCTTAGGCTGTACTTACTGGTCAGGCTCCCTATTTGCTTCTCCTTGACTTTACTAGGTAGGATGCAGAGTTAAATTCTTCCTCACTCACTAGGTTGTTGGGGATTTCCCTGCTCACCTGCCTAAACTTTTCTGTTCTTCAATTGTTAAAATGCAAATTCCTGTAAAACCATACTTAATCAATATATACTATAAAGTTTAAATCGTGGCTTAAGGTTTTCCCTAAAAAACTTCATCAGTTTATTACTGTTAATGCTAAACAAGATGGAATTGCATAGAAGCTTTGATGTTAAAAAAATTAAAATTAAAAAAGAACTATTTCTAAAAAATGATCAAAAATGATGGAGATATATAATGGTTTAAATCTTAATACTATAATTTAAATATAGGATAGAAAAATGGTAGATTTTGATATTTGTATGGTACCCTAGAATTAATTTTTCATGAATATAAAGGGACAGCTTTATTAGTACCAAATGCTGTATAAATATATTATATAATTACATAAGTTTAAGTAAAATCTCATAACTGTAAATATTAAATTTTCAATAGGAATCACTTGGAAACAGACATATGCAACAAATGTTGATATAAAATTAATGTGTGTAATTATTAGAAATATTTTTGCAAAATTGAGTAACATTAGCTTTCAAAATCAGTTTTTGAATTACTAATGTGTTTTAGTTTCTAATCTACTGGATAACTCTTTTCCAAAAGGTACCATGTTATCTTCCTCTATCCCCCAAAAAACCCTCCTTCTTAAATATATCTATACAATATTCACATTATTGTTAAACAGTCATTTATTGCAACAACTTAATTAACATGCAAAAATTGCTTCTACTAAGAGAGCTTTGACTGTAATTTGAAACCAATATGCATCCCAATATTAACCAAAAAATGGAATTTAAATACTCGGTATCACAGTATATAAATCAAACACTTTGGAAGAGATCACTTAAGATACTTGCATTAATATTTTGAATAGTAATGTGATGCTTAGTTCAAATGTACATTTAATTTTACAAGTCTTTGAAGAAAAGTCTTCTCTTTAATACTATACAGTTGAGTTAACAAAAGCAGTCTAATTCATATTAAACTAATGAAACAGTAGTGAATCAAATTACATTTATTTCAGTTAACTTGTTAATACACTCATTCATCTGTAAAATATAAAAATGTTTGCTGGAATGAATAAAAAGGAGAATTTGTAAAACATTTATGGGAATATCTGAACTATTTTTTTTTTAATTGCAGTGACTATTAGATCATTTTAATAAGAGTACAAATTGCATTGGTTGAGTTAGCATGAAACAGAATTTTCTTTTTCTTTTTTTTTTTAAAGATTTATTCATTTTATTACAGCCAGATATACACAGAGAGGAGGAGAGACAGAGAGGAAGATCTTCCGTCCGATGATTCACTCCCCAAGTGAGCCGCAAAGGGTCGGTGCGCGCCGATCCAAAGCCAGGAACCAGGAACCTCTTCCGGGTCTCCCACACGTGTGCAGTGTCCCAATGCATTTGGCCGTTCTGGACTGCTTTCCCAGGCCACAAGCAGGGAGCTGGATGGGAAGTGGAGCTGCCGGGATTAGAACGGGCGCCCATATGGGATCCCGGGGCTTTCAAGGCGAGGACTTGAACCACTAGGCCAGGCCGCCGGGCCCTGAACTAATTTTTGAAGCAAGAAAATAATAAAAATTGAGAAGCGCATACTTTCTCTTTGAGTATTTGTACTAATTCTAAACAATTTAATGCTTATTGTTTTCACAAAACTGAATTCCAACCTCCAATCAATTTTGTTTCAATTTGTGAATGAAGCATAGCTTCATAATAACTAACATTTAGAAATAGCTACTTGGACCATGTTTATCCAAATGATGTGAGATTATATAGATGTATGTTCATTAGTAGAAACTGAGAGCTACTCCATGCAGCCACTCTATCCAGATTTCCACACTCAAAGAAGACCAAATTCTAGCATGTCTTATAGTAACAAAAAAATGTGTGCACAGAGTGACACTAGCATCAGCAACACCCTATATGACTGCTTCTATCTTCCAGAGAATCACACTCTAGCCAGTAATTGACATCTGTTTCACATAAACGTTATCAAGGAGGGCTTATAATTGGCAATTGGAAATGACTTGTGATCAATATTGGAAAATTCATTTTCGCACCAGAAATAATGATGCTGTTTTAAATAACTGCTTAGTACTTAATCATCTTCTCCATTTACCTTAAAGATAAAAAGTGACAACTGTGTATTTATGATTTATCTCTGCCTAACATTGCATTTGTTCCATTTGTACGTGTCTTCAGTTCATTCACCTACTTTACTTATTTTAAAATAATACTACTTTATTTGCTTACTTGACAGAGATTTTATTTTTTTAAATTTTACTTCTTTTTATTATTATCATTTTATGATAGAGTTCCATAGATCATGGGATTTCTCTTATTCTCTCCCCAATTCCTTCCCTGGGTTCCCCTATATCATAACTATAGTATAGTTCTTCATACACAATCATATGTACATCATTGTGGGCATGGCAATGACAGTGACTCCAGCATCCTGTTGTCAAGAAATAATAGTTTCATTGGGAGTGCATCTTTGTCTCAAAGTAGAGATGCATACTGCATTGTATCCTCACATCTGGATTTGTTAGTGTCCGTTACACAGTTACTACACATCCCCTCAAATGAAAAGCCACAGAACAGAATCAACACCAGGAAGAAAAAAAAAAGAAATTAACAACACCGTGAAGTTAAATAACATACTACTGAATGAACAATGTGTTGCTGAAGAAATGAAAAAGAAAATCAGAAGGTATTTTATATGTGTGTGCATTTGTTTTAGATTGGATCAGAGAACCATGCTGAATCCCAGAGCCTGGAAGCAGGAGATTTTTCTTGGTCCAATATGTGGATAATAGGGGTCCAAGTTCTTGAACCATCTGCTACTGCTTTTTCCAGCCTTTTGCAGGAAGATGGATAAGAAGGATAAGAAGTGAGGTAAGCAGGAATTGAAAAAAATATCTACAAAGGATGTGACTATTGCAAGGAGCAGTTTTTCTCACCATGACACAATTCTGGTCACCACTCACTTAAAAACAAAAAATCAGTCTTAATTCACTTCAGCACTATCCAAATCTTATTTTTTTTTTTGTTCTTTTTTAGTAATCCCATTCCCAATCATTATTAGATTGTTTTTTACTGCATTGGGTGCACTGCCTGTATTGTTAAAAGCCAAATAATCTTTCAGTATTGTGTTTTCAGAATATCACATGTGTCAAATGTTCACTCATACATCTTTTCCCCATCTTTTTTATAATTTGGTTTATCAGTCCATCTAATGGTTAAAATGATTTTTTTTTCATTTTTCCCTGTAAGAAATAGTAGCTTTATCCACAAACAAAAGGAACTAAAAACATTTCCTGGAATATAATAATAAGGAAAACATGCATTGAGCAACTTAGGGAAGATACTTTTAGGATAACTAGCACAATTGAAATAGATGAAAAGAGCAACTTTTACAAGGATCGCAGAGGTTCAAGCTTCCTCCTGCAATGCCAGCCACCAGAGGGACAATACCTGCAGGTCTATGTTCCCCAGTCCATATAAAATGCTTGCTACTATCCTTGGAAACACAGTAGATGAGTTGAATTGGACTTTGAAGCTCATGTTGGGAACCTCATGAATCTCCTAGCCTACCCTTAGCTGTTGTAGCTATTGGACCAGCAATAGAGGATGAAAGATGCAAAATCTCCCTCCCTCTCTCCTTCTCTGAGTGTGTGCATGTGTGTGTGTGTTTGTAAGTATGTGCTTCAAATAATACTTTTTTTATTGGTTACATTGCATTATGTGACACAGTTTCATAGGCAGTGGGATTCCCCCCAAACCCCTCCCCAAACCCCCTGACCCCCCCCATAGTGGATTCCTCCACCCCGTTGCATTACCACAGTTCAAATTCAGTTGAGATTGTTGCATTGGAAGCATCTACCAGGCATAAAGTCCAGCATCTTATTATCCAGGTAAGTTCATCGGTTCCTTGGGGAAACAGTCTCTGGTCTGAAGGTAGAGCTGATAGAGTGGTTTTGACATTTCAACAGATCTAAATTGCCGCCACTCTCACCGCTCCAAGCATAATGCAGTCGTTGGAGAATCCACTGATTGACATAGTCCATCATAGAGTCTCCATTTGCCCAGCACTTTCATTGCCAACACATAGCTGAGGTGATTGATTGAATAATACTTTTTTAAAAAAATAAATAAATAACAAATAAATAAATTTTGGAAGTGAAGAATGCAAGGTCTGAAATGAAAACATGCAACAGAATGAATCCATAACAGAACTGATCAAGTAGGAAAAATAATGGGCATATTTGAAGATATAGTACATAAAATATATTGTAGAGAAACTGAATCAATGGAAAGAATTGAAATCTGCATGTGGAATGTGACTTGCAAGCCTACAGTTATACAAGGCCAAGTCACAATAACAAAGACATGGAAACGACTCAGGTGTGCATTGGAAGAGGAATGGATAAAAAATTGTGGTGTATCTACTCATGGAATTACTTCTCAGATAGTATAAAAAGGAAATTCCGCCATTTGTAATAAAATGATCACTACAGAAGATCGCTGTGCTCAGCAAAGTCTGCCAATAATCCCAAAGGACAAATGCCATATGTTTTCTGATAAGAGAAAATCTTCATGCAAAGTGATGTGTGTGTGTGTGTGTGTGTGTGTGTGTGTATACACACGCATACATACTGGAGACTGAAATAATGAGAAAGACATGCTGCAGTACTAACTCTATTTTCAGTTCAAAGCAGAACTCCTGGTGAAACTGTTCAATATCACTTGACAATATAACACTAGATTTTTTAAATTTTACCTTTGCCTACATGACATGATGCATTTAAATGGCAGAATATTGCACTTGTAACTGTTACTAGAGATCTACACTACTGTAATATTATGGCAAAAATGGTTGGAGGGGATTATAGGGTAAGAGGAAGGGGAGGGAAAAATCCCAGTACTGATAAAACTGTAACATGTAAAATAGTAATCATTTAAAAAGAGTGAAGAGTTTCTGATGTTTATGGGTGAGCATTACAAGATATATAATGAGTAAATAATATGTTTCTTAGGGACCACACATGTAGCGCAGCAAATTTATCTGTCATCTATGATATTGGAATCATGTATGGGCCCTACTCACTTTCTAGCTGCTCCAATCCTGATCCACCTCCCTGCTAATGCCTTGGTAAAATCAGTCGAACATTATTGAAGCTTGGCATCCTGCTACTTGCATAGGTGACCCAGATAAAACTACTGCTCATCTCAGCCCTGGCTGTTGAGGCTACTTGGGGATTGAGTCAACAGATAGAAGATCCTCTCCCTAAATATATATATATATATTTGCATATGTTTATAAACATATTTCTATATATATATACTCAGCCGTCAAAATTAAGGAAATCCTGCTTTTGGCAGCTTGGTTAAACATTTTAAGAATACTGTGCTAAATGAAATGTCAAACACAGAAAGCAAAATTAAATGATCATACCATATGTGAAATTTAAAGAGTTTGATCCCAAAAAAGTACAGAAAATGAAGGTTATCAGGGTGGGAATTGTTTGGGGAGTTTGGAAGATCTTAATTAAAGGTTGCAATTGATTTCAATTAAATAAAAACTAAAATCCCCATTGCCCAATATGATTCATTTAGTTAATAATATAATGCATTCCTGAACAATTTTTTAGTGACCGAATAAAGGCTTACATTATGCTTGGAACCCAAGATTTTTAGAAATATGTTAAAAGCACTTTTTAATTAAACCTGATTGAAATTTGATGGTAATTTTAAAACTATCCTTGAATCAATTAATTGTTCTTTTATGATTACTTATTTCTTCCTTATTACATATTCTTGTTTTTTTCTAAAACACATATAAGTGACATGATCTATCAATGCTGAGAAAGAATTCTGTTCTGTTACCTACAATTTTTGTTTTGTGATTTTTGAGCTACTACACTTACAAAATGTCCCACACCACTACATTTTGTAGAAAAGCATTGACATAGTCCCAAATTGTTTAAATAGCTTCTTGAAATTTTGTTTTAATGACCTTTGAGGATGCAGATTATCTTTTTGCTAAAGTTGCTGTAAGCCGACTCCAGAGATTATTTCAATGTGAGAAACTTCGATCCTCAGATTTCTGTTTGATATTACTTTCTTTGGTTTATTGTACTCTTAAAGGTGTTAATAATGCATTTTCCATTCCAGATTAAATTCCATAGCCAGATTAAATTATTGGGACGGGTTACAGAAGGGGAGAGACACCAGAAAATGCAAGAATTTTTATATGTGTGACTGAGCAAAGTGTTACTCTCTCCGCTGATCAGATAAAAGACCTCCTTTGCTCCCAGCAGCATCTCAATACTTCAATTTCTCAATTGCCTCTATGCATCTGAATCACAAAGTAAGAGAGCTCATTTTGGCAGCTCCTTTCCAGGTCCAGAAAAATCATACCGGTTTTCCCAAGAGTCTATAAAAGGCAATAAAAGGAGGGCATAGATCTTTCTCAGAATCTCAGCAAGATGCCATTGCTGGTCATTAAGGAATCCTGTTCTTTCTTCAACTTCACATTACTGGCTTCCACACCTCAGCAGGTGCAGATAGAGTGTTCTACCTCAACTCCCTCTCCAGTTTTTGTGTTAACGATGTTATTGTCCTACTTCAGCCACAAAACCAAATAAAAAATGGTTGGAAATAAAGTGCTCCTGCTTTATTTTGCTTTGATCTCTTTCTCAGTAAAATTCACTTTTTAAATAAAATAATAAAAATGTGATAAATACAATGGCAATATTATACCTTAAAAAATCTATGTGCAAACTCACGTTTATCTCAGGTTTTATTAGTAATCTATTAAGTTTGAATCCCAATGGAGCAGGTAAGAAAGATAGGTAAAGAAAAGAAGAAGAAATATAAGAAATGATGCGTTTTTATTTGATAAAGTGCACTGCAATGCTAGTGTTTAGTAATCCTAAGGAGAATTTTCTTACTTGTCTAAGGCAATTATTCAGGCAAAAGAGGGGGGGACAGGAGGTCAAGAGAATGTGTCAATTGTTTACAAAGTGAAATGTAATTATTTCTCTCCTCACTTTCATATTCTGCCATATGAATGAATTTTACTTATGAAACATTATTAAATCTAACATTAATGTAGAGATGGTGCTGAAGTACAATGTGTCTGGAAGTTTATAGAATAAAAGCTGTTCATAGGAAACAGACTTAATTCCTTTTATTTTTTTGTAACATACCATTCTCACAAAATATACATCATTCAGAAGGCCTTCTCTAAGAATAATTTGACCAGGAATTTATTAAGTGGAAGTCATTCTGTTGTCACTATTTTGTTTATTGTTAGGCTGATTAATAACATTATTGTTCTTAGAAGAGTAGAATAATAGCAAAATAAGTATTTATAAGAACGCTGATTTCCCAAAGTAAATAAAATCACGAGGAAACAATAAATTAACTATTTGAACTGCATACACATTAAGACAGCAAAACATACATTAAATAATCTTATAGAACATATTTAATCTAGCAAATAAACTAATCCTTACAAAACGTAACAATTTGAATCAAATATAACTAATTATATTTGATTATACAATAAATAAAATAAATGAGTCCCAACTCTTCTTATAACACCTAGACTGAAAAACTTAATAATTTTATTCACCATAGAGAGGAATCTACTGATCTTCAACCTACTTGTACTTAGAAACTAGGTCAAGCTCAAGTACTCACATCTTTAGTTTAGGGAAAGATACTTCGAAGAACATAGTTACATTAATCACAAAGATATGAATTTTTAAGTTTCCAGGGAAAGAAATATATGGACCTGATGTAGATTTATGACTCGCTGGAATATTTGGCTCGGGTTATTTACTCACAGCAATAGTGACTATGATCACTAGCAATGTTGTTCAAGTTTCAAACTTCTACTAGGAAAAGGAATGGTCCATGATTAAATGGCCTATAAAGGTATATTTCAGTCTCCACACTTCATGAAGATTTTTTTTTCCTAATAATAAGGATTACTTTCTTTTTTATTTATTTTTTCACATATTTTATTATTATACCTCAAATACCAAAAATGATAAAAGCAACATACAAAGTAAAATTATAAAGCAGCTTAACACATAAATAAAGATAGAAAGATTCTTGATAAAATGTTGTTAAGTCTTGCCTGGCAAAACTTAAAATGATAATACATCAAGACAATATATTTTATATCCCTTAAATGGAAGGTTAGTTCATCTTCTAATACCTACCTAATCAACAAAAATATTATCATAACAAATTGGCAAACAAAAACCATGACCATCATCATCAAAACAAGGGCCTTTCATACAATTTGAACACATCATTTTTAAAAAAGAAAATACTCCTATTAATGGGACATAATATGATTAAACCATCAAAGAAAATTATTTTTTTTTACTATTTTTTCGGATTGACATCATTTTATAACAGCCACATCGATCACAGCAACAATAACAACAACATCAACATCAACAACAAATTGTAGCACCCTGATAAAATAATGTGCCACTGAGTAAGCAACACATGCATAACCAAAAGGAAACACAGAAGTCTCTTAGGAACCATGACGCCAATGCACACTTTATTTTTTTTTTTTTTTTACAAGGACATCAATGTGGTATTGTACAGATGTATTCTCAGTAGAAAACAGAAGAGCGAAACAGAAAACAGTGATGCATTTTATCACTAACCTCCATATTTTTGATAGTATGTATTGATTTTCAACTTTCTCTATTTTCCTAAATGGTATTTTTTGTTTGATTGTAGTTTTGTAGTCTTTCTGATTATTGACAGTCCCAGGTTAATATATTTTGCTCTAACTTCATAAATAATGATTTTATTATTCTCTGATTCACTTGCTTTTGTTGTTGTTGGTTCAGACTTATTTATGCAAGAACTCTTACTGATAGAGAATCCTTGGCTTGCTCTTTAAATATCTCTCTGAAATAAGTACCAAATGATATAAGTACCATTTACAAATTTTATCCATCATCCAGACTGTCTAGCATATTCACTGGAAACTTTTATGACATTGCACAAAAAAATGGATATAACCTGTGTGGATACAAATACAGCAGAGGAGGATCAAGAATGACATTGTTCAAGATACTGGCCATTAAGATTTAGTGATACATAGCTCCAATAAACTGAGAGAATATACAGCTCTGCATAAAAGTTGTAAAACTCTAGTTTCAGAAATAGTTATTTCTACCCGAACTTCCACACATTTGTAACCTCCACTGCCCATATCCGCTTGGTCAAAAGTCAGGATTATATTCTTTAAATGAGATTCAAATCTCATTACAAGCACCAAATTGTAAAGCGGCTTTTCATAATAAATAGGATAAAATCAGAAGTACAAAAGTGCCTGGGAGCTATTTTTTACAAGACATTTTCTTTGTTGCATTTAAAATGTTTTTTTTTTTTTTTGTAACTCAGAAATTCATTGCTTTTGCCCAGCATAGAATATACATGAATTATTATGTTTCCTTTAGAATATACACATTAGAGATTCAACAGGTTATATGAGTCATATATAACACAATTGTTCTATAGTCACATTCATGAAAGCTTCCTGCATTCTAACATATCAGCAGCCCTATTTTCTTCGTAATTCAAATCAGCCATTGAATCATCATACTTAATGAAATCAGTAATGTAATGTATTTGTCTTCTTGTAATGGGATATAAGCACTTTCTGGATAGAGCAGAGATCATAAATTCACGCCCAAAAGATTGCCACCTGATCCACATAGGTGTTTCTAATTATGTGTTGACATTTCCTGCCTAACCAGATTTAAGCAACACAATTCTTTCTTTGTGGTATTTTGTTCTCACGAATTAAAATTAATTGCATTCTTACTTTATCTCTGTTCTAGTTATGATTCCAGTGTGTTACAGTTGTGGATGGGAATACAGGAGCAGGTAGCTGAAAACTTGAGGCCAGTCAGGATATGGAAGATCTGAGTGGTCTTTGAGATTTGGCCTGGCCAGTCATTGTAGCCATTTGGGGAGATGGCCTTGGGAGGACAACCTCTCTCACAATATTTTTTCTCTCTCCAAATTTCCAACAAATCTTTTATATAAAATATTACAAAAATCAGGTTCAAATATTGGATGACACTTATCTATGATCAAATCACTGAAATGTAATCAATATTAACAAACTTGCATCTTTAATATGAATTCTACAGTTAGTGAATTATAAAGTAGCAAGTTCGAACATAACAAATTGTTGAATTATATGTAAGAGACAACTTTGAAGAGTTTTCAATTATATTTTATTCTGTTTAGATCATAGATTTATTTTCTTAAGTTATAATTATTTGTACCAATAAAACGTTATTTTAAAATGTGTTCGACAGCCCGGCGTCATGACCTAGCAGTTCAAAGTTCTCGCCTTGAATTCACTGGGATCCCATATGGGCGCCGGTTCTAATCCCAGGAGCCCAGCTTCCCATCCAGCTTCCTGCTTGTGCCCTGGGAAAGCAGTGGAGGACGGCCCAAAGCCTTGGAACCCTGAACCAGTATAGCAGACCTGGAACAAGTTCCTGGCCCCTGGCTCCGGATCTGCGCAGCACCGGCCGTTGTGCTCACTTGGGGAGTGAATCATCGGACGTAAGATCTATCTATCTGTCTCTCCTCCTCTCTGTATATCTGACTTTCCTGATAAAAATGGAAATAAATCTTTTTAAAAAATGTTCAAGAAAGATAACAGTCAGTATTCACATACAGTTATTAGAGATAAAAATGTATAGAATATAAATCCATCTTCTGTAATTAGAAAATGCCATGTTGATCTGATTGTAGTTTTGGCTGCTCTACTGCTGTTTCAATCTCATGCAACTGGCCTGGGAAAATCAATGAACAATGGTGTAGTGTTTGGACCCCTGTCACTCAGGTGGGGAATCTGGAAGAATTCCTTGATTTGTAGCTTCAGCAAAGCCCAGACCTGACTTTACTGCAATCTGGGGAGTGAACCAGTGAATGAAAGCTTTAGGTATCTATGACTTTTACATACTCTATAATTATGACTTTCAAATAAATAAATATATCATCTTTATAGAAATATGAAATAATGGCAAGAGTTTACTGATTAGATATTAGTTGCAAAGCTTTTCAAAACCTCAATGTGCATCAACCAAAGCACATTACCAATTAAATATGAATTTTTAAAAATAGAATTCATAGATTAATATTTTATGTGATTTATTTTACTTGAAATGGAGAATATAGAGAAATACAGAGGGAAAGAGAGCTTCCATTTCCTGGTTCATTCTTGCAAGTGATCATAACTGCTTAGACTGTGCCAGTGGGAGGAGCCAGGTGCTTCCTCATGCATCCCAGCTAGGTAAAGGGCTCAGCTCATTTGCAGGGAGCTGGTTGGGAGGTGGATCAGCTGGGACTTGAACTGATGCTATATGAGATGCTGGTGTTGGAGTTAGTGGTTTTCCGTGCTATGCCACGAGGCTTGCTTCAGAAACCACTGCTTTTGAAGCTTCCCAAATGATTCTGATATGCAGATAAAATTATCTAAGTCTTTAAAAACTGGAAGCATGCCTAATACACATTGATAAGGATATTGATACAAAAACACATGTAGATGTACTATTTCTCTGCAAACCTTATGCCAGTCAAGTTAAAGTTCTGCCATCACAATGTGTCATTAAATCGGAAATGGGTTTGGTTGAAATCCAAGGAAGATAAATGAGTACTGTTCTTAGAAATGCTTTAATTTGGCAGACACCACCACTTCCATAAACAAACTGTTGAACAGAATCAATTCTTGGAACTGTTATAATTTTAGAAATGGGAATTGAAGAACTTTGTGACAGGTGTTATATGTAGTTGCAGTAAATATAATGGAAACACTTGTACTCATTTTGTAACAAACGGTATTATTTTTCCAGGTGCCTGATTGCAATGTTAGCCATATTCCATGGCTGCTTGTTTTATACAATTTCCTCTAAGGTTATCTAAACATGAATACAGAGTACAGTGTCATTGTCTATACTGGACAACCTCTAATCGTGCCATTTGAAATGGAAAATGAGAATAGGAGTGAAGGCTGAGTGGAAAGCATCACTATAGTTCTGAAATCATGAAACATTTTTACCTTGTATAATGCTTTTTATAAAGAAGCAGACAGGTTATTAAATATGTTTTTAAAGATTTATTATATTTTTATCGCAAAGTCAGATATATAGAAAAGAGGGGAGACAGAGAGGAAGATCTTCCATCTGCTGATTTGCTCTCCAAGTAAGTGCAATGGCCAGAGCTGAGCCAATCCGAAGCCAGGGGCCAGGAACTCTTCCGGGTCTTGCATGTGGATGCAGGATCCCAAGGCTTTGGGCTGTCTTCGACTGCTTTTCCAGATCACAATCAGGGAGCTGGATGGGAAGTGGGGCTGCTGGGATTAGAACCAACATCCATATGTGAACCTGGCACTTAGAAGTGGATGACTTTAGCCTCTAGGCTGCCGCACCAGGCCCAATTTATACTTTTAATACATGAATTCCACCATTAACCAGAATATTAAGAAAAATAATAACATACATTCCGAATTCTGTCTGTAAATATATGTTAAACTATGTTACCCAATTATCTACCTGATACAAATCTATGTCAGATGAGATAAATATGACTCAGAATTTAGAACCTTTACAATTTTATATGTTTATATATCTATTTGTTTATTATCTATTTATTTATTATTAATTTTTAGATTTTATAATGTTTTATCACAGGCTGTTTGATTTCACTTATCCCCTCCAAACTCTTTCCTTCCTCTGATTTCCCCTATATTATTATAATATTCTAGTCCCTCATAAGCAGTCATAAATCCATCATCCTGCTATTTAAATGTATCCTGACATCATACATATGGACAATATGTCACTGAAGAAATGACAAAGAATGTTGCTTTCCTTAAATCAGAGCCTAAAACAATGACTTCAAAATCAAAAGAAAACACTTGTAATGATAGTAACTTAAGTAAACTTTTTGCATGCCTAGAAGGAATATGGAAATTATTTTATCATGAAAAATGTTGAAATACATGTTTGTATGTATTTAGGTATTTATGTACTTATTTAATATATATTTTAAATATATAGCAATAAATTCATAGTTGCCATACAAAATATACACAGGAGTATATTTATAGCTGGAAAAATTTTAGCATCCTTTTTCCACTTTTTTGCTTTGGGAACAAAGTTTGAATACACAGAATTTTTAATCCACTCTTAGGCATTTCCTTTATTTTAAACTCTATATTGTGTTTGTGTTCCCTTTATGGGTCGTAAAGTTTCAGAAAATGGAGTAACAGAGAATTGTACATCTTGCAGATCCTGTTAAGCAGAATTAAATCATATTCAAAAAGCAGCATGTCAATATAATATAGTGAGCTTATTTTAACATAGTGCATTTGAAATACGCTGTTTTAGGGATATTGATTTTCTGATATTCAATGTGTGAAATTTTCACAGCAACCAAGAATATTATAGAATGCATTTTATGAAGAAAGCAGCTATCGCATTTCAATGTGTTGTTAAAAATAATGGAAATAGCTTCCATTTACCCAAGGATCATTTCGTGAATGAATTCGTATGTTCTACATGCTTACTTATCCTCTTATGATCTCAAGAAGATACATTGCAGATACATGATTTTTGCATTCAGAAGTCATTTCATGATATTTAAACTTAAATCCCATTTTAAAATACACATTCATTTTGTAGAATTCAATTTTTATGATTTATTTGTAGTATTTTGTGCACGCGGTTGGAAAATAAATTTCTATACAAAAGCTTGTCTGTGTCCTCATATTAGTAAGTTGCTGATGTTCTTGAGCGCGGGATGGAAGAACATGTTGGATTTAACATTATAGTAATGTTAAAACTAACTGCACATGAAATATGCATATATGATTATTTCTAGCCTAATAATGATTACTTTACATAAAACCAGACCAGTGTTTAATATTCGTCATAGTCCTTTTGTGCCAATTTAACAACTTAGTGTTCATTGTATTCCAAGGAACATAAATAAATATTTATTTTTCATAGGAAAACAGTGAGTTTGAGTTTCCCATCACAGTTTCACAGCTCAGTATCCTCAGACATGTATTTGTGGCCTCCATACCATTTGGATAAAAATTAGAAAATTTTGATGTTAACATCTTCCCATGACTCCTACAGTGATGTTTCTTAACATGGTTTTATGCAAAGAAAAATTCTACGATTAACAAAATATAGAAGTAATTTGAACACTTTACAGTATAATTCTGAGTTTGCTTTCCAAGAACATGAGCTTTGTCTGCATGATACAAACTTCTGAGAAATGATGAAACTATATTATCAAACATTCTTTTTACTTAAGTATGAATCAAGTCACTACCCTTAAATTTTCAAATTTTAGATGGCTACAAAATGTGCGTCTAATCTGGAGTTTTTTACCGGGGCATTGTGTTTCCTTTAAATCAGTAGAGTGGAGAATTGTTTCTCATTAAAACAAATCTTCAGTCTTGACAGTCTTATTCACGTCAGTGAGACACATTTGTCCCTTAATGATATTACAAATGCTGTATTTTTTTTCAACTGCAATCTTTATAGCAATAAAAGGGAATAATTTTTAATACAATATCAAAAGAGTAATTTAATGTTTATTTCATAACCTTAAATTTAAATGTAGAGCCAATTTGTACCAGCTTACTTCAGGAAACTAATAGAAAATGCATTTTTATATATAAACTCATTCCAGAATAAAATTTGTAGAATTTCATAACAGTTTCTTCATTATGTACATGATTCATGCATTATGTAACATTTACAACAAAATATTTTGTACCCAGTGCAGCACACCTTAAAATGTATTTCATTAAATATTCTTAAATATTAGCATATTTACAGCAAAAAATATGTATGTATGTATGGTGTTTGTAAAGGAGGAGTGTATGTACATTTAATGTCAATGCAGAAAAGGCAGAATAGGAACATATTTTCTTGTTATTTTGTCATTCACAATTAGAAGTGATTTTGTTTCCTTTGCTTAATTTAAAAGTTTGATAATGAGTCTCACACTTTGAGTCTCTCAATATGTGAATGCAATTCCCATGGCTAAATCAGAAAATGAGGGTCACAAAATTCAAAAAGAATTTCAGGGTTACAACACAAGTAATGGCAGATTGGTTTTTCAAAATTTTGTTTCCAAAACCTGGGTTGCTTGACTATGTCATATTCCCGTCTCTTAAATTTTAACAGAAAAGAGAAAATTTAAAGTTACATATAATTTTGGTACAAAGAGGGTGGTAAAGCTTTATGTAGATAAATGTGGTTCTGTCCAACAATGACTTATATAGTCATGAACGTAGATTGACCAGATTGTGTATAATTATCAAAATTCATTTGGTATGGTTTTATTTAAGCTGCAGTGATTTTTATCTCATACCTATGTCACTTTCCGGATTGTAACTTTTATAAAATTCATTGAGCTCTTCTGTGAATGCTCAGACAAGTATCTTAATGTGTAAAATCCAGAGGTCAGCAGGCAATGGTGCTGGCATCACATATGGGCTCAAGTTTGTGCCTTGGTTGTTCTGCTTTTGATTCTTCTTCATGGCCTTAGAACACAGCAAAGGATGGCCCAATTTCTTGGCCACCTGCATCCACATGGGGAACCCAAAAGAAGCTCCTTTGTCCCACGTTCACTTGAGACCAGCTCTGATCTGGATGTCAATTTGGAGAGTGAACTTGTGCATGAAAAATCTTTCTCTCTGTTTACTCCTCTTTCATTGTAATTCTGATTTTCAGGTAAAATATGTTATAATGCATCTTTAAAAGTTGAAATAAAATAAGAAAATCCCCATTATTATACAAAGCATTTATATCAGATCCCTGAAAACATAAGGTTTGAAAACCCTGAAACACTGGGCACTAGTGCTGTGGACCAGGCACCAACATGAAGACAGGGAGGGGCTAACTCTGTGGTCTTTCACTTTGTAAAATGCATGGATTTTTATGAATTTATTTGAAATTGACCTAATTTTCAATGATTTCTTTATCACATTTTACCCATTTAATCCCCACATGTTCCCAATAACTTACACAACCAACTAGTACTATTTCACATTTTTCTTTTGGAAGCATTGTGAGAATGCTGCCATTTCAGTGGATTAGGAATGCCTTTCTTTCTCGGGGGACTTTGATGTTTAAATGAATACTCACATGCTTCATTACAGTAACTTTAAAATACATGCAAACTCTGAAGCATACCAAATTACTGAATTAAGGTGACATAATTTTTAGGAAAAGAGTTCAGTGCTTCAGACCTGAAATATACCTGTCTCCAAGGTTCTGACTAATTTATACTGCTAAGGGAACTGCCCCAATTTACTTTAGCTTTCGATAAAATATCTACAGCTGCCTCTAGCTAGGGCACAGATTTGGAACAGCAGTCCCAGAGAAATTAGGTTTATCACAATATCATTATTTTTAAATCATCTTCCCTTCATAAGAGTGAAAAGATTAGGACAATAGATCACATTGTACTTCCAAACAGTAGGTTTATTTGTTCACAGCTGCACTAAAAGTAACATGCTGTTTCTGTATAAATAGCAGGAACTGTAAATTGAGATAATTTGTTTTGTTTATTGACATGCGAATTCATGGAAGTGATGAAGATAAATAAGAAATGGTAAAGTTTGTAAAGAAATAAAGTCATTTATTTTATGTCCATTAAATGACAGAACCGAACTTTTACTTCTTTAATAAAATGGTGTTACATATTACAAAGGTACTTTTAATCAAATAATAGGCATGCTATTTTAGTGGCTATTCTGAAATATACATTGTAGAACAGTATCATATTGTTCTTTCTGATCTCATATTGAGATTGAAGGATATGAGCAAAAATGCTGCAGAAGAAACTTATCTTCAATATATAGGAGTCAGAATGGGAGAGTAAGGGCTCATGCTGTTTACTTGATTTGAGAAATTCTTTGAAACTCCAGTTTTAGATTTCAAATCCAAATCTGTGTTGAACTACTGCAAGACCAGAAAGCTGTGCATCCAAAATCAAGAAAATGAGGTCAGGACATCCACATGTGTCAGGTCAAGTCAGGTGGCTTTATAACCAGGGTATCATGGATAAAACGAATCCATGGTGTACTTCTTGTTTCCGTCTCTAATGCTCTAACGGGAAAGAGCAAACATAAGACATGCTGACGGCTATGCCTCAGAATACAGTCAGAAGCTGTAGTTCCTTCATAAGAGATTCTGCATATAAATGCGGAATTTCATCAATTTGATTGTTTCTGGGTATGGTGTAAATGGTATAGTTTTCAAAAAGTTAAATGCATTTCATTTTAAAATACAATTTGATAATTAAGTCTGTGATTGTACTGTTCCCATGTAGTGCCTAAATTGAAAGTAGAAATTTCTCCTTATATTCTGTTTAAAATATATTATTTAATGAATTAAAGCACCTCTTCTCAAAATGCTAAATTTCTCTTATATTCACTGTTCTCATATTCTATGACATTAAAATATATACTATTTTACTGGTATTTTAAAACCATACTATTTGTAATTTGTGGTTTATCACAGTTTTCCTAGCCAAAACATTCATTGCAAAAAGAGGTAAAATTCCAGTAATATCACTACTATACTTTCCTAGGTCATAGCAGGTAGTTGGATGACAAATGGTTTGGTTGCAACACAAACTGCTGGTGCCCATATGGGAGGCCAGAGCTTTTAACTGGAGGATTAAATTCAGCTGGCCCCTGGCAAAAGCTCTTTTGTAAGGACCATCAGGATTGCTCCAGAAACCCCTCACAACAAACAAACATGAACAAACAAATTAGAATAGATAGACAGAGAACAACTAGGAAAGTTTAGAAACAGACAGGAAGCGGCCAGCTGGGATGCACTTATAACTCACTGGGTGGTACACAAAGATCAGTTACTCCTCTCTGGGGTGTTGAGGATTTCTCTGCACACCCCTCCCAAAACCGTTCACCTAAACTGTTGACATTTGTCCTGTTAAAGTTATAGAGTTAGACTACCCGAAAAACAACCAGGTTCAGCAAAATCATGCTTCAATGCTATAAAATGCCAAATACTAACATTGAAATAGACAAGAGACAGCTGAATAGCAATATATAGCCATTCTAAGGTATATAGAACATGGTTAAATATAAACCAAAATTGAAATGTCCATGAGGAAGTCACAGGTTGTGGCCGAGAACATGCGTTTCTCTAGTAACATTGGTTAATCAATACCATATCAATTAATGCCATAATGTTGTAAATGGTTGTAAATATTATGTTGGGTTTTTTACTTGATTGGGATGATACTCTGTTGGTTCTACCTTCAGACCAGAGATGGTCTCACCAAGAAAACTTACCAAGACAATAAGATGCTGGACTTTATGATTGGTCAAAATCTCCAATGAAAGAATGTCAACTGAATTTGAACTATGGAAATGCAACAAGGTGGAGTAATCCACCGTGGGGGTGGGGGGAGGGTTTGGGGAGGGGTGGGGGGAATTCCAGTGCATAAAAACAAATGTGTCACATTATGCAATGAAATTAATAATAATAAAAAAATTGCACAAAAAAAAAAAAACAAACAAGAAAGGTTCTTACTCTTCTACCAAGGTTCAGTTTGAAAGGTAAAACCAGTCAGTTTCAGGAGCAGTGCTAAAGCCCCAGTGTTACACCTTTTTTGTTATGAAGTAAATCCTTAACTAGATGTATTGGTGTATATGGAATACCATGATGGTGAATAAGGAATTGCAAGTTGAAAAAACATTGTACATAGTGAAGACAAATGTTTATCTGAAATAAGTATTTATTCATGTGGGGACAAGTATTGCTCCATTTGTAATTGGAACTGTCCTGTATAATCATCTAATTTACCTCTGCTTAGATGGTTGGCTGATCCCTTTTTAGTTATTAGTGATTCCTTGTGGATCTCTGATATTTACAGGTTGGGCTCTCAGCACTTGGTTTAGTCACATTTGTCCTGGAAAACATAACGCTCTCTAACAACCCTTTCCCATCCTCTTCTCATGTACCATGTTGTTTGCAATTTATATTTAGTATTTCAGTGTTTTTAATTTCACATCCCAGCACTTATGTGATATCAGGAGAGAAACAAACATCAACACAGATTTTCATTGATTTTTGTGGAAAGTGTGTTTCCAATCATATACAAGGTATTGTTTCATTGTAATATGAGAGAACAGTTTTGTTTATGTATTGATTTGAAGGTGAAGTTAGGTTTGAGTAGATCTACGTAGATGTTACATTGACACATAAAATTAACCATCAGAAGAATAGTGAGAAAATATTTTCTCTCTGATTTAAAATTTTGCTTTCAATTACTTGTTGTATATGTTTAATACTTCATAATACTTTATGCTGTTTGTGACCAGACTGAACTTGCAACTCTGTACTGTTTCTCAGGTACCTGTCCAGTCATTGTGAATCCCAGGAACAGGCACCATGCAGCTAGCTCTGTGAGTCAGAGACAAAGGTGTCACTTTCCGCACTGAAGATGAGAGGAAATTGTTAATTATTAAAAGCCCAATTACCAATCTCATTCTAATCCACCTTTCGACCTGTTTATAATACTTAATTTGAGCTTCACAAAGTTAATTAAATTTAAATACATTTAACAGCCTAATGATTTCTAATATTTTTTATTATTTGGTAGATGTACAAATGTAAGCTTATTCTAAATCCTGCACATTTAAAGTGCAGCTTTTTCTCTGACTAAAGAAAAAGTATTCAAACGTTTCATGGAAAACATAGTTCTATACCCATACTTTCAGCACATTAATAGAAACCCCCAATAAAGTTTCTGTACTACCAAGCTTTACATCTATAATTAGTAGTAATTTAAGAAAATAATACAATTTAAAATCTGACATCAAAGGCCTTATTGAGTACAAATCACTCTTAAGAATAGCTTTCGGAAGCATGTCTTGCAATTTAATGGAGAGATAAAGGGTCATTCAGGATTCCTGCTGGTTTCTATCTTTGGTCATTAGCTTTTATTTTTATCTATTCCATTTAATTTTTTAGTGCATACTGATCCCTGCTGTGATGAAATTATCCAGCAAAATTGAGATAGAGTTTGGATTTTCTATAGATTTAATACCTTCAGCTTCTGATTAAAAAGAAGCATGTACATGTACATGTGTATTTGTGTATATGGGTAAAGGACAGATATGGCATTAAATGAAAATACAGAGATAAAAGGTTAGTTACCCATGAATAAAATATGGTGTGAAATCACAACAAAGGAGCAGATCCCTTATCAGTCACTAATTCTGGCAGACCAAATCATAGGAGTCATTACCACTGCTTTTCTGGATCCACATTAGCAGGAAGTTGGGAACTGGAAGCAGGAGCAAGAACTAAGAGTTAACCCAGGGCACTCGATGCAGTTCTGGACATCCTAGCCAGCATCGTAACTACTAGAATATATGTAAAAGGTTGACTTATCTCTGCATCCCCAACATCCATCATATAAGGAGACTTCAAAAAGATAATAGACAAAGGAAATTGAAAGAAAATTTATTTTGCTAGAATCTATTTTGAAATTCCTACATAAATTTTTTTTTATAATAGACTTCTCCAACAAAATGATCTAACAATAAAAATAACAACAACAATAAAAACAGACTTTTTACAATGGAGTATGTAATTCATAAATACATGGAAGAGTGAAAATAAAAGGTATTAATCAAATGTGTATATCTTTGCAGTTATATTTTAAATTGTTTTTCAAGCATATTCACACACATTGTAAATGTTATATATGGCACAAGATTAGAAAATCCACACACTATTGAAGTTTTTTCTTCTATTTTATGTGAAAATGTGTGCCCAAAATTATATATATGTATATAAATATAATTGGTAATTGGACTCAATTCAGGATAACTATGGTTCACTCAAATTTATTAAACTATCGGGCCTGGCGGCATGGCCTAGCGGCTAAAGTCCTTGCCTTGAAAGCCCATGGATCCCATGTGGGCGCCTGTTCTAATCCTGGCAGCTCCACTTCCCATCCAGCTCCCTGCTTGTGGCCTGGGAAAGCGGTTGAGGACGGCCCAAAGCTTTTGGACCCTGCACCCATGTGGGAGACCCAGAAGAGGTTCCTGGCCCCTGACATCGGATCGGCGCGCACCGGCCCCTTTGCGGCTCACTTGGGGAGTGAAACATCAGATGGAAGATCTTCCTCTCTGTCTCTCCTCCTCTCTGTATATCCGGCTTTCCAATAATAATAAAATATTTTTAAAAATTTATTAAATTATCTAAAATTCAAAAAGGAAAATTTTGAGGATCCAATGTAAATCAAGAAAGAATTATCAATGTATCTTTCATGTCTTTACTTTTTAAGATTTATTTATTAATTTTTTTTTATTCATTGGAAAGCCAAATTTACAGAGTGAAGGAGAGACAAGGAGAAAGATCTTCCATTCTCAGGTTGACATCCAACATAGCCAATGTCTGGAGTTGAGTTGATAGGAAGCCAGGACCCAGGAGCTTCTTCTGGGCCTCCCATGCAGGTGCAGTGAGGCTTTAGGCCATTCTGCACTGCTTTCTCAAGCTGTAACAGGGGAGAAGGATGGGAAATTAAGCAAATGAAACACAAACCTGGGTCTGTACGGGATTCTGGCCCTTGATAGAGGCAGATTTGCCAATTGAACTATTATGGCAGCTGAATAATGCATGGCATAGTGAAATGACATGGCTGAGTATTTGGATGTTTGCTAGAGTGGTAGCTGCCACCATGTCAGGCATGGGGAGGAACACATTCCTGACATGCAGAAGAGAGCAGCTGGAAAATGGGCAGCATTACATCAGTCACACCTACCCTATCTATTGCCTGGCAGTTTTGCAGTTAGGTTTAAAAACTTCACTCACCTTTTGTATTCTGAGATCTCTTACTGGTATACACAGAGACATGGCTCACATGGCATAGCACATTGAAGGTCGGATTTCCAGGACATAAAGCAGCTAAGGTAAAATGGAGACAAAAAGTGAAGGGGGAAATTACCCAGAACAGCCTATATCTGGGCTCAGCGTGGTTGTCTAGCATTCCAAGTCCTCACCTTCTAATCCCAGCAGCTCCACATCCCATCCAGCTCCCTGCTTGTGGCCTGGGAAAGCAAAGACAACCCAAAGCCTTGGGACACTGTACCCATGTGTGAGACCCAGAGAAATTTTCAGGCTCCTGGCTTCAGATCAGCGCAGCACTGGCCGTTGCGGTCACTTGGAGAGTGAATCAATGGATGGAAGATTTTCCTGTCTTTCTCTCCTCCTCTCTGTATATCTGACCTTGCAATAAAAATGAATAAATCTTAAACAACAACAACAATAACAACAAAATAGCCTAAACCACACACACTTTCTTAATATATATTAAAAAAAGATATAAAATGTTTCTAGTACCTTTATTGTATGTAGTGAACTAGGGGAATACATATTTTATTTGTGGTACCGTATAAGAAGTATTCACAGGGATATAGATACATGAAAGCTAAGTAGGTCAATAGATGTATAGACAGAAAGATAGACATAAGTAGATGAAAGTCTCATTCTTCTAAATGACCTTTTAAAATTCAGACTCGGTTTTTTGAAGTGAAGAGTATTTCACAGAGCATAAGCCATGCTTCTGGGTTCCGGACTTAATAGTTGATAATGCTTGTAAAAATAACAAAATGTTATTGGACTTAAACATGGTTAGAGCCAACAGTCTAATATAAGTTTCCTCAACTATTTATTCAGTTGAAGACTTTACACAATAACTTCCAGTAGCTATAGGGTATCCGTACATGCTGAGTACCCATTGATACTGTGGAATACACACAATTTTCCTTCAATCTTTATATATAAGCTTATTTTTTATTTCTGGGTTTACAAAAGTTAGCATCTGCTTTCCATCCAGCTCTGCCCAAGCCTTGGGACCCTGCACCCACGTGAGAGACCTGGAAGAACTGCTGGCTCCTAACCTCAGATCAGGTAGCTCCAGCCCTTACAGTCGCTTGGAGGGGGTGAATCATCCAACTTTGGATCTTCCTCTCTGTCTCTCCTCATCTCTGTGTATCTGACTTTGCAATAAGAATAAATAACTGTTAAAACAAATTCCTAACTTTATTTAGAAAATATAGCTGTGGCTTTAACATGTGAATATTGACCAAAATCCATTAACAAATTCTCTGTACAAAATGTCAAGTTTCCAAACAATGAAACAAATATGTGTTCCTAATAATTTTAGGACTTTAAGCAGTTATATGTGGAAAAGTTTCAGAAAGGTAGATAGATTATAAGACTCATGTGCAAGTATTGCCAGTGCTGTGTGACACAGAAAGAATGAGAACTGAAATTCTTCCAGAGCAGAATTCTTCCAGTATTTTGAAACAGCATATATGATCACTAACCAAGTATCAACACATGGGCAGCCACACCACTGTGTGTAACTCAAACTAGACATGCCGAATAGAAACTACAAGGTACTAGCGAGTTAGCTTTCCAGCATTTCCCAACAATATAAATTCTATGATGGGAGACTGTGAAAGGAACGCAGGGAAAACACAGGAGGACATCATTAGAGTAACTCATCTGACTCCTGACGCTAGAGCTGAGTTTGGGAGCAGACGCTCAGTAACGCTCTGCAACGGCCACACATTCAAGCATCATCCTTTCATGTGTTTGCAGGGAAGAAGTGGTTATCAAACATGGATGATTAGAAACACACTTGTCTCAAAAATTTCAGCCAATAGTTTCATTCTTTTGTACTGCAAATGCATAGGAGAATGGGGGTATATATTTGTGAAACATCCATTACTAATAAATGAAAACAAATATGAAAATATTAAGTTCAATGAGGCATTTCCCAGTTTAAGCATTTTATGCAAAGCATAGCATTTTCCTTCTCATTTATGATCAATTTAATACAAATGCATGATGATGATGAAGATACTTTATTACAAAAGTGAATTTATATTATGACTTACATAGAAAGCAATTGCAAAGAAAATAATTTTAGGTTCCATAGTTTTTCTTCTTTTTTTTCCTTCTTTATTCCCGCTAAAATAAGTAATTTTTGCTTTTTAATTCCTATGCTTTTTATTCGGCATGAAGTATTAATCCAATTCATGTTTAAAATCTTATTTCAAAACTATAAAGAAATAATAAAAAAAATGAAAGCAGGAATCAATGTCTAAAATAGTAGGGGAATGTGTTGTTAGAACTGTATCTACAAATTACATTGAATATTCCAAACACGCATGGATTAAAAATTAAAGTTCAGTTCAAGCTAAAAAATACAATAGTTTTCAAAATTTAAGCGGCCATTATTTGAAATTAGCACCAAGGTTTGCATTTATTTATGTGAACATCTTTCTTAAATATCCCTAGAATTTGTGTTTATTTTTCAGAATAATCATATGAAAACGGTTTCTGTAACTGAGAAATTTGTGTTCTTTTATATACGCGTTTTTATTTCACTACAGATTTTTACACACACTTTTAAAAACATTTATTTTTATTGCAAAGACAGAATCAGAGAGATAAGCAGAGACACAATATTTTCCACCTTCTATTTCACTCCGCTTGGTTGTATCAGGGCTGTATCTGAGCAGACCAAAAGCCAGCAGCCAGGAGGTTGTTTCAGGTCTCCCATGTGGTTCAGGGTCCAAGGCTTTGGGCCATCTTCTTGTGCTTTCCCAGGATATTAGCAAGGAGTCAGATGCGAAGTGGAGCAGCCAGTACACAAAACTGTGCCCATAGAGGATGCTAGCATTTGAAGTAGAGGATTATCCAGTTGAGCCATAGCACCAGCCCCCTAATCACACATTTTAGACCCATGACTATATACTATCATTGAAGGTGACCATGTTTTGTTTTGACAAATGAGAAATGTCCCATCAGTATCTCCTCAGTCTTACAATCACACTGATGCTTAAGAAACTTGAAATGTCTCCACTGACTGAAATTGGATGGTGAATCTTTTGAAAAACACTGTAATTCTTATAGAAATGGTTAGAAACAACAAGCAAACAAACAAACAAGACTAACAGCTTGATGCTGGCAGGTAAACATATAAGAACAATAAGTCAAATGCTGGCTTATTCTTTTAACTTAGGTTTGTGTGCATTGTATAGTCAAAGTACATTTCTTTTCATTTAAAATTAATTAATGAGTATGTATCAATGGGTTGCTGAAGGTTGTCATTCGCTATGTTAATCTATAAAGTCCAGCATTGCCTGTTATCAAAATTATCACTATAATTGGGAAGAATTAAGGACCATATTAAAAAAGACTTTGTAATATAGTTGTCTGGGAATTTAAAATATTACAAATTTATCCGAAGGGAACAGGTCAAATTAATTAGGTTAGTTAATGTAAGTAATCTAAAAAAAAGCCTCACCCGTAATTTAATCTTGAAATTAGTATAATCATGCTGTATCTGCTTGATTACTTTGAGTATTACAAAAATGATGCCGTCTTGAATATTTTCAGGCAGAGATTTTTTTTCTCTCCCATTAAAACACTCACACACTATTTTGAAAATTTCTGTCAAGATTTAATTTAAAAGCTAATTGTTATTGTATTATTAATCATGTTTTTCAATGACATTTGTTATAAAAATAATTCTTGATTAAAAATTAAACTCATTTGTGTAGAATAAAAGTGAACTTAAATTATTCAAATTCATATTTATTAATAAAAAAAACCTGTTCCAGCAATGGTTTGACTCAAAATTCTCACACATAAGAATCTACAAACAAAATGCATTTTAAAGTTAAAGTAATGTAAAATTCTATAAAATGTGAAGTACTAAACCTGACCTTAAACTTGAAATCCATCCCTCTCCATATTTACAAAATACATGTCACTTACTAAATATATATATAGCCAACTGAATTATAAAATACTTAATATATATACTTTATTGAATGATAAAAATTATGTGTTATAAGACATATTTTTTTTTTGAAAGTTAGGGAGAGACATTTTCTATCCATTGAATACCACTTCCCAAACACCTGCATCATCCGGGCATGGGCCAAGATGAAACCAAAAGCAAAGAAACCATCAGTCCAGGTCTCCCATGTGGAGTCAAGGGCCCAACTACTTGAACAGTCAGGACCATTTCCGATAGTGTGAGTTCCTAACAGGAACCTTGTAGAAGGACAATTGTTTAGATCTATATGAAGACAATTGATTAAGTGAGGACATTGGGAAGCCTTGCCAGTGTGGAGCCATGGCCAGCTGCCAATCTTTTGGAAATGTTTAGAAAGCATTTGATACCAGGAACTGCCTAATCCTCAGGTTTAGATAAAAAAATCAAAGAGAGGTGCTTCCTCTCTAAGGTAGGGAAATGGGAAATGACAGACAGGAAATGTACATGCTAGATCAACTGTTTACTAGTAAATCCCTTGCTGTTGATATGTAAATCCCTCAAGCCCACCTCCCTTATGCTTATGTGATCCTCAGTCTTTGAAAGTCTGATATTATTAATAAATCTTGGCTATCGACCATAGTCAGTAGTTCACGTTTATGATTATCTCCCATGTGACCAAGTCCATCACTCTGGAAAGTGTAGAGAAACAAGTATTAGAAGCCAGAGAGAAGACTTCAGTTTGGACAATCTGAAATAAAATGCAGAGATCTCAAGTGTCGTAACCATTACATCAGAAGTTTAGCCCTGGAATCAATGTTAGTTCAGAAGAAACTTAGAAAAAAAGGTCTGCAGGTATTTATTTCCCAGAGCACAGCATATGTTTCACACCCTCTGTAAATATGAAAACTCCTTGCTCTTGTTGCTAAAGAAAAAAAAAAAATAGGTGTGTACTTGTAACAGTTCAATGCATTTAAACATTAATTAGGATAATAGTTAAGTGCTTTTTCCTTCGTAATCTGTTACTTTAACATTACACAACTCCATCATGAAAGTTACATTTAATTTTAATAATTGTGAAAGTCAAGTTAGCATAAATTTAAAAATACATTAAGGAATACTAATTAGGTATAAAGGAGATGTAATTCTACCATTCACAAAAAGATGATGCAATAAATCTGTCCCCAAAAGACAATCATCATCATGTTTTCTTTTATGGTAACTAATATGTAGAGTTCAAAAAAGTAGTGCATGTAAGTGAAATTAGCAGTTTGAAATGTGATTATTGTTTATAGCACCTGTGTATACTCTCAAGAAACATGAGTATTTACTCCTTGTTGAATTATTGATTGAGTAGGCATTTAAACTCATAATTATAAAGAAAATTCAAAGTATGTCATTGTAAAAATTAAATGAAAAAACAAGGATACACGAGTGGAAATGAAAGAGGAAAGAAACAAAGGGAAGTTTTATTAAGTCTTAAAATTGTTTATATGAATTGCATGAATCTTTTTCATAAATAGAAATAATTTAAAGTTAAAATAATAAAAGTATAAAATATATATCCTTTTGAAATTAAAGAACAGAATGCCTACTTTCATTATCCTGATATTATTCTTATTCGTCATATATGTTATATGAGTGGTTTGTGTGTAGATTACATTTTTTAGAAGTTCAGTGTACAATATTTTTGCATATATACAAACACATTATATTTTCTTAAAGACAAAGGTGTAAATCTCACAAAATATGGGATTAATGACAGTGATGGTTCCTTATCAAGTTTCTAATTAAAACGGAGTAAGATGGCCCGAGTCCCTGAGCCTCTGTCATCCATGTGGAAGTCAAAAATCTATCACCTGGAATCTGACCTCAGCCTGGAGTGTCTGACCATCTGGAGAAAGAATCAGCAGATGGAAGATTTTCTCTCTCTGTGTGTTCTATCTAACTATCCACACACACATATACATATATACGTATACATATGTACATTTATACATATGTACAAATGTGAATACATGTATGTACACGTATGCATATGTATACATATATATACATACATATATATGCACACTCTCCCTCTCAATCCCTCTTTCTGATTACTCTGAAATTCTAATAAATAAATACATCTTAAAAATGAAAGTTGTATTGCAATTTTAGTGTCGTGGCAAATGAGAGGAACTAGAATGAGAGGAACAAAACTTGTATTACAACTAGGAAAACATATAAATGCAGGAATATAAAAAATGGCTCCAAATAGTATATAATTATAAGCTGCTATGCAAATTGTGAACAACTATAAAACAGAAGCACATGTAAATGCATTTTATATGAGGCGTCATATGTGTATTTGAGATTATCTTAAGTTTATTCACACATTTTTGTTTACTTATATTGTTTGCTACTTACTTGAAAACACTCTAATTATATTTATAAATTTCAGTAGTTTTAAAAAGCATAACTCACTTGTTTCTTAGCTACATCGAAAAGAAAAAAGAAAAAAAAAAAACACCACCACAACAAAAATGATGGCTACACAGTTGCCCCAACTGAAAATGATTGATTTAATATTTATAGAATGATACAGAATTTCATTTTCGATGATAAATGCTCTCTATTGATATAACACTAAAGCAATCTTTAACTTATCATATCCAATATGTGAAGATTCACTTATAATACATGCAAACTAAAAGCAAATTTCTTGGTTTTAAGTACCAGATGGATATTTCAACAATGATTTTACCATTTCATTAATTATGGTGTGATTTTGTTATAAAGTCATAACACTACCTAAGGTATATAACTTCTAAGCAAGTCATCAACCTTTCATTGATTTTTCAGATTGGCTAAGAATCCTTATGGGTAGATCCAGGTTGTTAGCCGAGTGTCTTAAGTCCTCGCTTCACATGGCTAGGATCCCATAATGGCACCTGCTCTAATCTCGGGGGCCCCACTTCCCATTCAGCTCCCTGCTTGTAGCCTGGGAAGGCAATCAAGGATGGCCCAAATCCTTGAGACCCTGCATCCACACAGGAGACCCGGAAAAATCTCCTGGCTCCTGACTTCACATTAGCTTAGCTCTGGCCGTTGTGGTCAATTGGGGATTACATCATCAGACAGAAGATCCTCTTCTCTCTCTCCTCTTCTCTCTGTATCAGACTTTGCAATAAAAGTAAATAAATCTTTAAAAAAAAATCTTGGTGGTGCATAAGAAATCAAAGGACTTTATGGTCTTTTTTATTTAGTTAGTTTTTAAGGTTTTATTTTATTTTTTATTATTTTATTATATTTTTTATTAAGTCAGATATACAGAGAGGAAGAGAAACAGAGAAGAAGAGCTTCTGTCTGTCCGTTGATCACTCCCCAAGTGGCCGCAAAAACCAGAGCTGAGTACATTCGAACCCAAGAACTAATAGCTTCTTCTGGGTCTCCCAAGCAAGTT
The DNA here is from genome assembly GCF_030435755.1 of Ochotona princeps. Lineage (NCBI taxonomy): Eukaryota > Metazoa > Chordata > Mammalia > Lagomorpha > Ochotonidae > Ochotona > Ochotona princeps. The sequence goes on along the minus strand of NC_080838.1, from coordinate 20,109,417 downwards.
CAGGTTCCCAAGGTTGGAAGGGAAGTGGGGCAGCCGGGATAGGAGCCAGCACCCATATGGGATCCTGGCACATACAAGGTTAGGATTTAGCCAGCAGGCGATCACGCCAGACTCGCTTTATAATATTTGTTAAGTTAGTTTCAACTCTCTACAGTTAGAGATTTTCCTGACCTTTAGAGCATTCTTCATGTATCCTGAGCATGCCTTGTGTTTGGCCTGACTTTACAGATACTGGGCAACTTCTCACTGGCTCCAAGCGCCATGTGTTCAAATGCCGGCAATATCTTTCAGCTTAAGAAAAAAAGCATGAACAACTGTGCTCAAAATTTTACAAGGTGACATCCAAAATAGTTAACATTTTGAAAGAATGATATTAGTTTGTGCTATTACCTTCGAGGAATTTCATTTGTATAAGTCATACTTCTTTTTCCTGAATCATTTTATGTGTAACAAGAACCTATTTATTTACTTGTTTTCAAATAAATCTAACCTTCGTCATGAAATATTTTGAGATCTTATTTATAGGATTTGACACAAAAAGAAAACTTCTAACACGTTTCATCTCCAAATTATTTTTATTTTTCTATGTTAAGGTCTCTCTAAAAACACAGCTTTGTGCTTTTCCGGTTTTGTAAAAATATGAGTAAACAAATAAAATCTATCTGAATGATTATTTTAATCGGAATCACAAATTATGTTTGTTTATTCAATTCAGAATTTTTCTTGTACCTGTTTAATTTTCTAAGATTATTGTGATAAAAATAGGTTTAATGATAATGTGCTCATAATGTTTGTTATTGAAGAATTAGATTCACAAAAATATTGTGTTTGTTTTATTCATTGAGGTGGGAATAATATATTTTTTCAGTGATTTATGTCCAAGTTAATTATACAATCTTTTTTTTAGAAGTCAGAATACATCTGGCATCATTGTGCCCTGATTGCTTGATGGTACCCTCTGAGGTGACAGCAGTGATGTGTTTTCATGTCCTTGAATCTGAGACTGAAAGAAATGAAAAAAAAAGTAAGAAGCAGCTGTCATAGACATAAAATTATTTTGTTGGCGCTGACGACCTGCACTTTAGGAAGAAGAGGTGTTGCCTCCTTCTGTTCCTGATTTTTAAGCCTACTAACAAACTGTCTTCTAGTTCAGCGCGAAGGATCGCCTATGTCTCAATGCTGACTGAGCTGCCTAACATGCAAAGGGTTTTGTGTGTATTTATATCTGCTGAAATTGCTTTCTAATGAAAGCTGCATTAGCAAGAGTATGTGACATAGCAATTAGAAACTAGAGGTCCAAATGAGAACATTTATTAAGATAAGCTTTATTTATCTATTATAGTGTTTCCTATTTTGTAGGTTTTTGCAGTATGAAAATACATTTAATTGGGATTCAGTATGCTTTTTTTCTTTTATGTTAATTCTTTGAATAAGTTTTTTTTTAAAGATTTATTTATTTTTATTACAAAGTCAGATATACAGAGAGGAGAGACAGAGAAGATCTTCCATCCGATGATTCACTCCCTAGGTGCGCCACAACGGCCGGTGCTGCGCCGATCCGAAGCCGAGAACCAGGAACCTCTTCCGGGTCTCCCACATGGGTGCAGGATCCCAAAGCTTTGGGCCGTCCTTGACTGCTTTCCCAGGCCACAAGCAGGGAGCTGAATGGGAAGTGGAGCTGCCGGGATTAGAACCAGCGCCCATATGGGATCCCGGGGCGTTCAAGGCGAGAACTTTAGCCGCTAGGCCACGGCGCTGGGCCCCTGAATAACTTTTTAATATGAAATGTTTGGAATCTTATATCACATTGAAAGAATGATCAGATAATTGAAACCAATCAGTTCATGAAGGGAAGAAGTTTTCATCTATTACTTCCTAAAACGGCTTTATTAAGCTGAGTACAATGCAAGTAAAAAGAAGAATGCCAACAAAACAATAAAATTAATGAAGAGCAAAGTTTTCCACAGAATATTGTACATTTTTTGCTGTTTTGGTGTACCTAAGAGCTTTTTATTATTTCACCCACATCAGGTATATTTTAAGCAATATAACTAAAATAACATACTGTTTGTTAATCTCTGTCCTACTTGAATCTTTTGTAGTTAACTGGCTTTTTTCTGGGAAATTAGATAAAATTTAAGCTGATAAGAGTCATAAAAATGTCAAGAATCATTCTAAATTTATTATTAAATATCACCTTTAATTTGAACTACTTTACAAGTATCAACAGATATGCTTTTTGAAATTTTAAAGTTATCGTAATTTACTGTTAGGATAAATCATATTGCCAAACAGTAAAACATCTAAAAGCATTAGAAATAAGTAGTAAGTCCTCAGAATTTTTAATTACTACACAGTTGCTTTTTACTTAAGATCACATCACACAAAGTACTGAACTCTAGTAAATGTTTAGTTGATAAACACACATTTCTTATGATTTATTATATAAGTGCTGTATAAATGTAAAAAGATAATACATTTCAATGGATGAATTTATATCAAAAATTATAAAGTATTGAAAATATTTCCAAACATATCTTTGAGCTCACAATCACTCTGGTTTGAACTGATAACATTTTATTTTGTGTTAATAACTCAGAATTTTTCAGAAGTAAATTAAATATTTTAAGTAATATGTCTCCGCTTTATTAAAATCATGCTTAATGTTCAGAAAAATAATAAAATGAAATCAAACCATAATGGAATACTTAATTTAAAGCAAAGGAGAAGCAGCTATTTCTGAGGTGTAAGAATTGGAGTGTAACAATCAACATGATACTTCCAGGTTTCTACTTTGAACTCTTTCCTTAAAACTGATATTACAATTTTTCAATTATTAAGAATTATCAGGCCTGGCACGATAGCGTAGCGGTTAAGGTCCTTGTGTTGAACACTCTGGGATCCCATATGGGCACCAGTTCTAATCCTGACAGCTCCACTTCCCATCCAGCTCCCTGCCTGTGGCCTGGGAAAGCAGTCGAGGACGGCCCAAAGCCTTGGGACCTTGCACCTGCGTGGGAGACCTGGAGGAAGTTCCTGGCTCCCGGTTTCGGATCGGCGCAGCACGAGCCATTGCAGTCACTTGTGGAGTGAATCATTGGACAGAAGATCTTCCTCTCTGTCTCTCCTCCTTCTGTACATCTGCCTTTCCAAATAAATAAATAAATAAATAAATCTTAAAAAGGAATTGTCAAGAATATATACATTTCAAATAGTATTTAGCTAATATCAGATGTAATTTTAAAAGCTGCCTCAAATACAGCTTACATTTCATACTTTTCAAATGTGAATAAGTAAAACAGAAGCTTAGTGATTCAAGTTCTATTATTCCATTTTTGTGATCACATAGCTCCATCAAATTGCAAAATTGAAAATTGTCTTTTTATGGGACTCACACTATGGCACAACAGGTTAATCCTCCACATTCAGTTGCTGCCATCTTCTATGAGCCCAACTGTGTATTCTAGATGCCCCACTAATGATCCAGCTCCCTCATTATGGCTGGGAAAGCAGATAGGAATGACCCAAGTTTTTGGGTCCTTGTACCCACTTGTGATACAGAGTTGAAGCTCCTGGCTTTGGGCTTCAGATGGACTCAGTTATGCCCCTGTGGCCTTTTTGGGAGTGAATCAGTGGATGAAGTTCATTCTCTCTGCCTCCCTTTTTGTGTGTAAATCTGCCTTTCCGACAAAAGCAAAGAAATCTTTAGAAACAGTTACTAGTCATCACCACTATTTTTTGCAGTGAAAATATTCCATAAACTATTAAATATCTGTTCTCTTTCTCATCACTACAAACACTCAGTTTTTAATAGCTGCTAATTTTACCGATCAAGGGGTCACTGTCCTGTTAACTCAGAGCCTAAAATTGTAGCACTAACTGGGAGAAAAAAAACTTGCTTTTTAAAAACTATATATGTATAGTTTATTTGGAAGACAGAGGGTGAGAGAGAGAAAAGGAGATAGAGAGAGAAGGGGGTGCGGGGAGTAAAGCAGAGAATCTCTACCCACTGATTCACGTGCTAAATGGTGGCAACAACCATCGCTGGGCCAAGTGCAGCCAGGTTCCTGGACTTGAGCTGCTTCACTTACATACTTTCAGGTTCTGAGCACCTGCATCAATTTCCTCCAGTTTCCAAGGCACATTAGCAAAATTTGGATCAGAATCATGGACTCGATCTATGATCCAAATTAATCTCCAGGATTGCTGACAGTGGCTTAATTTATTAAATAATACAATCTTAAAAAAATTTATTATGCCAGCAAAGACAGCAGAAATTAGAGCTCATATCCAGTGGAAGAAATCTATAAAAACAAAATTGGTAACATAAAGTTCCGAGTTTTGAATCTAGAAATCAAACCTTTAAAGAACTTTGATACAAAGTAGTGAATGAACGCATGGAGGAATCTCAGGAGAAAAAAAAAATCAGTGAATTCATACATTCATACTAAAGAACTGGTAGAAAATGTAGTTTCCAGAGCAAAAATAAATGACGACAAACTGTAACTGAGTTGTCAATGACTTGCTGAATAATATTAAGTCTAATAAAACTAAACAAAAATGGAGAGGACACAAAAACATACACAAAATATTAGCAATTTTCTATTCTTACAGAAATAATTATTGAAATGCATGATAATATGGCATAGGCCAACGGAAAATGCCAAAAATGCTAAGAATTATCTAACAAAATCTGTAAGTTTAAGAAAAGTAATATCAAAAATAATATCAAAAAAAGGAAATTCATGTAAGATGTTGTATAATTTAAAACACTGTGTCTTCAACTCAGAAAATCTGGAAAAAAAAAACATGAAGGAAGATAATGAATAAAAACAAGCAAAATTAAGCCATAACTCAAAAATGAGAACAGAACCATATTCTAATGCACCTAGTCTTATTTTTATAAATATCCTTTAAAACTTTAGAAAAATATATAGAATATAACTATGTACCTTAATTTACTATTTTTATTTTTATTTTTATTTTTTTTATCCATTTTATTGTATTGTTGTTGACAATCTTTACATAGTTAACTATAGTTGAAGGAAAAACAAGAAAAAGAAAAAAAAAAGGTTCAGGGGGATAGGGAGGTGGGCAATGCTATTATGTCCATATTGTTTCCATCATGTATCTGAGGTAAAGGGGGATATTGACGGAGAAGCCCAACCTGGTTTCCCGCCCACCCCAAATCCCGGATTTGGGGCATGCTCTGAGATATGTGCTCAAGTGGAGTTAATAGTTCTCCAGTTGAACTGTAGAATTGAAACATAAATACATCATGATGCAATTTGGTTAGCAAAACTATCTGATTGAAAATATTACATTCATAATTATGTGAAAATGAGTTAGAAAAGTTTGGTAATATATGTGGAGAAATTTGAAAATATTAATACAAATTGAATCAAAAGATAAGCTTATATTGGCAGAAATTTTGAAGTCCATACATAGCTTTATCATGGTAAATTTTCAAATAAGCTTTTTGAAGACAGCTGTATGTAACAGTGAAATAAACATGATTTAATGAAATTAAACAAAATTGAAAAATGCATTTTTTCTAAGAAACAGTTGACACAGTAATTAAAGTAACATTCTTAAATTAATCTTTTGTCCTCTTTTGTGAATAATCTCAATTAAATTGAAGATTGGAAAATCATGATGTTTCTTGTAGTACTTTTGAGCATTACAAATAAAAGCTAGCATGTGGTTTTCGCAATGTAGTGGTAATCACGTTCACCTCACAAAAGTTAGCATTTATAAAAGTGAGAACAGAATTCTTACTAAAATATGATCTAGTTTGATGATATAAAATTCACTTTAACATGCATTACTCTACAGTATGTAAGCCAAAATAATATTGGCGTAAAAGCAGATTTACAACTAATGGAAGAGAAATAAACTCATGCATCTACAGTCAAATGATCTTTGACAGCAGTGAGAACAAAATGCTGAAAAAAAGTAAAGTTGTTTTTCTTTTTAAGTAAATGATCCAGAAAATTAGATCCAATTAAAATGAGCAAAACTGAGTCCCTATGTCTTACTGTGAGCACATTATACTCAAGATGGATTAAATACCTGTGTCAGACCTGAAACTGAAGCTGCTCAAAGGCAATACAGGGAAAATTCTTCCAGGCTTTGGAATAGACTATTATTTTATTGAACAAATTTTTGTTTAAGTAAACATAAAAATAGGGAAAGGATTTTTCATCATTCTATTGACCCTTTCTTCAGCAAGTGAAACAATGAAGTCCAGAGACAAACCACAGAATTGGGGGAAATACTTGCAAACTATATATCAGACAGTGGAATCATGTGCACAATATAAAAGGAACTCAAAATTATTCAATAGCAGAAATCATACAAACATTAAAAATTGGCAGTAGATCAATCAACTATTCTTCAAAGGAACGTGAAAGAGTTAAACATGGTAACTATCAGGAAAAAATTACGGAATATTAAAAATCATCTGGGGAGTGTAAATTAAAACTGCAATGGGATACCACCTTGCAAGTAAGACTGGCTACTAGCAAAAAGTCACAATATAACAATTGTTGGCAAAAATTGGGAGAAGAAGGAATCCTTGCACGATGTTGGAAGCAATGGAAAGTAGAGCAACCATTGTTGAAAAGAGTCTGTAAAGTCATCAAAAAGTTAAAATTGGAACTCACATACAATTCGATATTCCACTACTGGGAATACATCCAAGGAAAGTGAAATCTTTCTTTTGAAATATGTACACCTCCAAGTTTCTTTATACACTATGCATAATCACAAGAAGATCAAAATAGCTCGGGTCTCCATCCATGGATACTTGGAGAAAGAAAATGTGCACATGTAAATGAAATATTACTCAGCAGTAAAACCCCTGCAGTTGGCAACATGGATGGAAGTGGATGGCAGTGGATGGAGGTCATTATGTAAATGAAACATCATAAGCACAGAAAGAAAAAAAAGCTGTGCACAATGTCACCATGTATGGACTCTAAAACATAGGTGATACATACAGGACGCATAGAAAAGTAGAGACAGCAAAGTGAGAAAGTTTAGTTGAGGGCTGCTGCCTTATTGATAGATACAATGAGAGTTGCTGGCTGTCCACTGAGGATAGCCACCACTCGCAGCATTAATGACTAGATTCTTTCTCTGTAGAAATAACTAGATTACATGATTTGGGATGTTTTCACTATTAAGAAATATACAGAGTCATAATGGTTGAATATATTTCCTGTGAACACTACACAATGCATGCATATAAAAAAACATTGTCTGGAACACCAAATCTTTACAAATTTCAATTAAAAAAACTATCTGAAAAATATAGATTACAAACTAAATATACATTGATTTCAAAAACTTTTCAGCAATATAAATATATCCATTTCTACGAAATTGAAGTGTTGGCATATGATCATCGGATTCATCTCATTTGGTTCTAGACTTAAATCTTTTGTTACCAAGTGTAAATAGCAATTAGTAACATCCCAGAAGTTCCTGGAAGGATAAATTGAAGGGACACATTTAAATTTACTCTTGTTGTTCTTCTAGTTGCTCATTCATTTACTTTTTTTCTCACTCAAAATAGGTACTGAGTGCCTATTAGCATATTTAAGTGCTGTCATTTATAGAAACGAATAATACAAACAAAATGCCCTTTCGTGTTTGCAAATTCAAGTGGAACTGTAGCTGTAATAATATACCGAATACATGAGTAAAGTATAAACAAGGTTGAGTAGCGATAGTTCATGTGGAGAAAAACAATTCAGGGAGTAGACAGAGAGAGCAATGAAAGAAAACAACTGAAACTTTAAGTAGGATGCCTAGTGAGACCCTGCTGAGAAAGTGGGATGTGAGAACAGGGCTGAAAAACACAAATAAATGAACCATGGAGCTGTAAAGGAAAGATCTTTCCAAACATTGAAACTGCAAGTGCAACTGCCCTAATGCTGAAACATATCCACGTATGAAAGGCACAGGAAAAAAATAAGTGCGTCATGAGGATGGAAGACTCAAAGCTAGCACAAACATACGTCATAAAGTTAACAGGGACACACTGTTTCAACGTCTTAGGGTCACAGAACAAAAGGCTGTCACTTTGGGGAAGGTCCAGCAGGACCTTGCGTGCATGGCCAATAATCAGGTCAAGTTGTGGTCTCATTGAGTCGGGGGATTTCCCCAGGGTCTCAGTATGACCTGTCCTTATGACCTTCCATAGGCCAAGTAAGCTGAGATCCAGGGGCAATTTTTCGCAATACATAGGGTACAACCCAGTAAGAAACTATGCAAGAACTCCTTTTCTCCTGTGAGTTAGCTGGGAAAAACTTGGAAGGATTTCAGGTTAGCTGTGAACATGAATTGACCTACATTTTAATAAAATGTGTTCCATACAGCTGAGAAAAATATTCCTTAAAAGAAAATAAGACCTGAGAAACAGCTTCAAGTTATAGTCTGATTGATATCATAATACATTTGTGCATAAGGTCAGATGCTGTTAAAAGGTTAACTCTACTCTTTGAGAAAAAAATTGTGTGTGACACATAAGAGAAATGAAGAAACCAAATGACACCTTGGAGTTTTGGCCTGAGTATTGGAAAGATACAATTAACATTAATTAATGTGAATGATCAGTAACAAATGTAGACTATTGTTTAATTCATTTCACTATGGTTAATTAATATTCAAGACTTGCAAGATACAGGGGGAAGATCCAGGGTGAAACTTTTATTAGATTTTTATTATTTATTAGAAATTTAAATAGAGATGTTAGCTAGTAAGATGCATATACAATTGGGGATATATATGTATAAATTAGGAGTGCTGAAGTAAAATGTATACACACACACAAACACACACACATATATATTTACATATTTTAAAGGCACAACTAATGAGACAGAAAGAGAAAAGGTCATCTATGTGCTCTCTAAGTGACCAAATGATCACAGCAGAAGGGGCTGTGTCAGGCAAGAATCTGGAGCCAGGAATGCAATAAGGGACACCCATGTGCGTGAAGGACATCCAAGAACTTGAGTCATCCTCTGTTGTCTCACCGGATATGCAATAGCAGGCCACAGGAGCCGGGAACTGAACTCAGATCCTGCAAATTGGAATTCAGGCAATTCAAAGTGGTGCTTTCATCAATGCCCAAAACACCTGCCCAAAGTTTATATTTAAATTAGTAAGATTTACATGCTCATATGTACATGCAGCTTCATTCTTCTGTACAATAATTATTATGCCCAACTCAATGAAAAGTGACCTTGAAAATACAAAAATACAAAAATGTATTTTGCAAAATGTCAGTTTTTATCTCCATTCTTTAAACAGAAAAATTAATTGATATCATTTTTCCAAAAATAGGGTAAAATGATTAATTATTCTCATCCTCAGGAAGCTTGCACTTAAAATGTCAAGCAAGAATTTTGTCATTATGACACTTGCTGTCAAGTACAGTAATAGAGAATGCACTGGCTTTTAGAACACTGAAAACCTTTTAACTTTTTATGAATCCTATTGTTAATGATATATACTTCTGAACAGCTTCAGAAAGGTTTCTAAAATATTTGATCTGTATTTGAATCTCTAAAGGCAAACAGCACACATAATCAAGGCAAGAGAGTGGAAAAAGTTTAAAGGAATGGCAAAAACATAAGGCAAGCAGATAAGAAGAAAAAGTAACGTTTAGGGAAACAGTAGATTGGTATTCCTGTTGCCTTCATTTCCTGTCATGGAGCAGTAGGTGTTGGCTATTTTGGAGATAGTGATGGTGGAAAATGTTGATTAGTTTCAGAGATCAAAGTAAAAATAATGCATAAGGCAGTATAACAGGAATGTCTGTAATAAACAATATTCATCAAACATTTATTTTTTGGTTGGAATACCCTATTTCTGTAAACTCTCAAAAACATCAGTCACGATGTATCAAATTAAAAGTAATAAGAGTGGTACTTGGATTTTCTAGCTTTTTTTTTTTTTTTTTTTTTTTTTTGTAAATCTTTGCTTCCATCTCAATGTTGATTACCTGGATTTAAGAGAGATACATCTGAAAGCACCAGAAAACAAACTAGAAATTTGGCAATGTTAAATATTAAACTTCAGGCTCAACCCAGGGGAATTGAAATGGTAGAATTGAGTATCAAACTTTGCGAATTGTTTGTGAGCAGGGTGAGGAGAAAGAGACAAAGGCAAGCTGCAGTTGCAAACTTACGTTACTGAAAAAAAATGGAGTCTGAGGCATTGATTCAGTGCCTGAAGCCTTGCCTTGCATGCAACTGATTCCCATATGGGTTTAGTTTCCTGACCCACCTGATCCTCTTCACATCCACCTCCCTGCTTGTGGCCTGGGAACGTGGGAGAGGATGGCCCAAAGCTTTAGTACACCATCTCACCTGCCAAGCAGACTCAGAAGAAGCTCCTGGCTCGTGGCTTGCGATTGGCTCAGCTCCAGCCTTTATCATCACTTAAGGAGTGAATCAGCGGATGGAAGATCTTTACCTCTGTCTCTCCTTTTCTGTCTTTCCAATAAAAATAAATGAAACTTTAAAAAGAAGAGTTGGAAAATTAACTAAAGAGTCTGTAAATTAAATGTGAATGAAATAATAAAACATACCGGAATGTGATATTCAAATACAGTTAACACTTTTTGACGTTAAGGTAATAGTACTTAGACTATAACTAATGTTATTTCCTTTGTAGGCCAGTTCACACAAGTTTAAAATATTAGATCGATTTTTGATCAATCTATTATTTCAGTTATTATCCTCGCTACCTCATCTGGGAAATCTGTTCAACACTTGAAATTTATTCATATAAGATATTTTTTAGTATTATGTGTATAAAATACAGTTAAAGCCATATAGGAGTGGCTATCAGGTATACATTAAAATATTAAACATTGCTAAAGAAATAAAATTGAGTCCATTTAAGGTCCTTGCCCATCATCTAAATTCACTTTAGCCAATTTGTATTTGCCCTACTACAGTTTTTGTCCAGCCATCAGTAGCTTTTAGCATTTTAACAAGCTGTGCTTTAAAAAATCCCAAGTGTTGTTTTAACCCAAATACTGGAACTATTCAATTCAATTTCCAAAAGAAATGGTTCAGGTTTCTTGCAGATCTCCATATATACCTGAGAAAGACACAGGATATGGAGTCATTTGATGTTAGGGATGACAACAGAGCAAGAAGTAGTGATGTACTCATGAAGTAGGACACTTAGTTCATTCTACCACACCAGATAACTTATTTTCCCCCATCCTATCAGATTGTAATCCAGGTTGCTGTGTCAGCGCTTTGAGATAGTCTTCAAATTCTTCCTCTCACATAGGACTTCTGGATGAATATGATATTTAATGCCAAAAAGAAAGGTGTGTTCTGTGTTCCCAGGATATTCCTTGATAAAGGCAATCATCCAAAATAAAAGAAAAAAAAAAAAGAAATGTTAAATAAATAAATAAACCCCTACAATGCTATAACCAAGAAAACACAGAATATAAATAGATGTATATTTATTTGTAAATCATTCTTTTTATTTATATATTTTACATAATACTAAATATTGTATATATAATATCAATGTTATATATAATTTATATTTTGTTTTGATAAATAAATTATTCATATCTTTATTTATGAATTGTATCTTTACATGATAAGAAAACAGAGTTGATATTGTGCAAGTAACAAAATACGTTTTTCTACCTTAAAAAGATACCTTGCAGTTGTCTACAAGGTCCAGTAGTCAATCCAAAGAGCTACACCCTTCAACTATTTACCTCCTTGATACAGAATAAGACTGATACTATCAAATTACTAGAGGAAAAATATCAGGAAAAGTCTGCAGAACATTAACATAGGGAAAGAGTTCTTGGAAAAGACCCTAAAAGCACAGGCAATTAAAGAAAACCATTGTAAACTGTATCTCTTCAAACAAAGAAACATCTAATCTGCAAAGAATATATTCAAGGAAGTGAAGAAGCAACCAATAGAATGTATAAAAATGTTTGCAAATAGCTTGAAGGATAAAGGACCAAATTTCTAAAGAGCTCAAAATGATTAAGAGTAAAACAACAATTCATTTTTTCCAAAGAAGAGAAGCAAAAAGAAATTGGCAAATAAATTGCAAGGCATTTTTCAGAGGCTGAAAATCAAATGGAGTAAGAATGACTTTCTGTGAGGGAAAAGCAAATAAAACATTTCATTGAGGTTCCAACTAACTCCAATGAAGTTGGCCTACATAGAGAAATCAACCGACAACAATTGCTGGCGGGGATGTTGGGAAAAGGTATCATACTCAACTGCTGGTAGGAGTGTAGCTTAGTGCAACCACAAAGAAAGTCAGTATGGAGAATCTTCAAAAAACTGAAAATTAATCTATGTGACCAATCTATCCCACTGCTGAGAATGTATCCAAAAGAAGCGAAATCTGAACATGCGATGATGACCAGCAGCCCTATATTTACTGCAGGAAAATAAGCAATACTGCATATATGAAAGACGCCTGTCAAGAGGAATGGCTACAGAAACTGTGGCGTATCTACTCGATGGGATGCTCCTTAGTCTTCAAAAAGAATGAAATACTACCATTGGCAACAAAATGGTCCCTACTGGAGAATGTCTAACTTTGCCTATACCTACCTACAATGCCAAGAGAGAATTGAATGGTAGAATCTTAAACTTGTAATTCTTACTAAAGCACTATAATACTGTGACAACATAGAGAGGAAATGGTGCAAATGGAAGATGTGGAGGGAAAGCAAGAGGGGGAGGCCGGAATCTCTACGCTTATAAAATTGTATCATGGAAAATAAGAATAGCAAAAATGTATGATAAAATGTTTATCATCCAAAAATCAAGAAACAATAAATAGTGGCAAGGATATGGGAAAAATGATACTCTTACACACTGTCGGTTGGAATGCAAACTAGTACAATTATTGTGGAAGAACATATTCTTCAGAAATCTGATACACATCTACCATGGCATTCATTCATTCCACTTGTGGGAATTTACCCAAGGAAATTAAATCAGTGTCAAATGGAAAAGTTATGTACTTCCATGTTAACTGCAGCCCAATTCCCAATACCTAAGACATAGACACACTGCAGATGTCCATCAAGGACTGGATACAAAAATGTGAAATATGTATTATGGTATACCATTCCCCAGTAAAGAACAATTAAGTGCTGTCCCTTGCAATAAAATGAGTGTAATACAAAATGATTATGCTTAACAAAATAAGGCAGTCACCAAAGATCATGTTTCCTCTCATATGTAGTAGTTAATATAGAATATAAAAAACATAGAAATGAAATGTATATCTTGTGATTTGGTTGCATTTGGCTCTCATTTATACTTGTATGCAACCGTGGTCTTTCTACTTTTTACCTGTTGAATATGCTTATTGGTGCAATAAGCCTGTGATTATATCATTGCAAAAGTTAAAAAAACTGAAAGAAGAAAGAAGGAATCTGTAATAAGTAGGGAAGCGTGAGCATCTTCTCAGGACTGCCTCATTAAGTATATGGATTGTTTTCCTTAATAAAACATTTAAAGGAAAAACATTAAAATTTAAACCTAGTAGAAGATACAAGTACAGTTTTTTAGATGAATTGGAAAAGGAGCTCCTGGGACCTAACCCAGCTTTGATACTGCGTGCTGCCACTGCAGGCAGTAACCTCACTGACTATACCACAACCCCAGCCCCAAGAGGATTGTGTTTAAAAAACATGCCCCTTTCCTTTTACGCATTGCGAAACATGTGTTTACATAAAAAATAATTGCCACAGGGCCCAGTGCGATAGCATAGCGGCTGAAGTCCCTGCCCGGAACGCACCGGGATCCCATATGGGCGCCATTTCTAAACCCGGCCAACCTGCTTCCCATTGAGCTCCCTGCCTGTGGTCTGGGAAAGCAGTTGAGGACGGCCCAAACCTTGGGACCCTGCACCCGTGTGGGAGACCCGGAAGAAGCTCCTGGATCCTGGTTTCAGATTGGCTCAGCTCCAGCAGTTGCAGCTGCTTGGGAGTGAACCATAGGATGGAAGATCTTCCTCTCTGTCTCTCCTCCTCTCTGTATATCTGCCTTTCCAATAAAAATAAATTAACCGTAATAGATAAATAAATCACTGCAATTTAGCCACTCAAATTAAGTATAGGAAAATATTGTGTAAACTCCTGAAGGAGGAAACAAATGCCTTTTCCTCTCTTGTTTCTTCCATGCTCCACCATCTCCATCACTAAGACCTAATAATGACAGGCTGAAAATATTTCACAGGTTAAATGAACTTCTTTTAACTATAGACTTTATAATTTCTAACTGGAGATTCAGAAAGCAAATGTATCTTTCTTAATGTGCGTTATTCTTTAGACCTACAATTTATTACATGAGATTTAACATAACAAGAGACTTGCCTCTAATTCTCGACTCAAAATCTACAGAAATTCATCTTAGCTGTATAGCTCCTTCCTGTATCTTGCTTTGCATTTGAACAATCTCCCCAAAGTTTTTATGACTTTTATCCAGTTTCTAAGCTTATCTATTAATTTGTGCCATACATATACGCTTTTCCTCTACAATGGACATGGGCGTGAATTGAACCTTACTCTGCAATAGCACAGCATGCCTTTTCTAATTTCCACCTGGCTGCACCTGTCTACCAAAATCCCTCGCTGCTCCTGTTACTGCGGCTGTAGAACACAGTTCCAAAATTCCCTACTCTCTCAGTGTATTGGAAACCCGTAAGCGAAAAAAAAGGTTTTTTTTTAATCAGCATGCAATGGCTGTTTTTGAAAGGCTGCTCCTACTCAGAATGAGACACTGAATTATGTGTTGGTATGTTCAAAGCTAAATGAAATCACCTCTTAAATTATGCTATACTCAAAATAGTTTGCAATAGTCATTAGCAATAACATCAGAAAATAAATTCCATATTTTTTCATGACTGTATTTAAGAATATAAATCAACAAAATGTTATTTGAATAAATCCCATCCAAATTATTAATGCAAAAAAACTGGTTCTATTCATATTTTCAAAGTAAAATTGCAAATATGAGGTGATCTGCGCGATGCTTAAAAACCTGTCTATTCTTGAAATATGTGCATTTTCTATTACAAATCTGAATACTATTAAGCAGTGCTAGTTGTTTTTAAAGATTTATTTATTATTTTTTATTACAAAGTCAGATATACAGAGAGGAGGAGAGACAGAGAGGAAGATCTTCCATCCGATGATTCACTTCCCAAGTGAGCCGCAACGGGCCAGTGCTGAGCCGATCCGAAGCCAGGAACCAGGATCCTCTTCTGGGTCTCCCATGCGGGTGCAGTGTCCCAAAGCTTTTTGGGCCGTCCTCGACTGCTTTCCCAGGCCACAAGCAGGGAGCTAGATGGGAAGTGGAGCTGCCAGGATTAGAACCGGCACCCATATGGGATCCCGGGGCGTTCAAGGAGAGGACTTTAGCCGCTAGGCCACGCCGCCGGGCCCAGTGCTCATTTTTTAATGATTAAATTGTGTGGTGAGAGTATATTGATAAAATAGTGAGTGTTTTATTTCTTTCCAAGTTTGATCCTTTGATCCTCAAAACCAACAATCTAAACTCTCATGTTGTTTCATTACTTGCTGTCTCTCAGATATATCTAAAGATTCATTTTTCTATAATTATATATAAAGATCCATCACCTTTAACACACATTTATCTCAAGCCAGTATTTACTGAGGTTATACTATATGAAAGTATGTCTATTGTCCCTTGGGCAGGCAAAGATAAAACTGTAACATTGTGAAGTTAACCCTTGGATTTCATTATTATTATTATTATTATGTTAAGTTTCTCCTGTTCTTTCCATATATTTTCAAATGCCTTAGGCCACATATCAAGATAAATCATTGGTTTAATACTTACAATAGGCTAGCATTTCATGCCATTTTAGGTTTACAACCACTAGTAAATTTAATGTATTTTGCATTAATCAATTATACAACTTTATCTACTTTTTCTTGGTTATTTCTTGAATAGTTCAACTGTCCCACAGTGACTAGTGTGCCAGTTGTGACACCTGCAACTCACTTGAAGTTGCACGAGTTCTAGCTTATATAGTCATTCAGAGGGAGTTGTATGGGTTAAAGCAACTCAGTTCCTGCTACACACATACGAAATATTTCAATTGAGTTCCTTCCTCGTTTGGGGAGCCATTGCAGACATTTGCAGAGGGAATCAGCAAATGTAACTTTCTCTGTTTGTCTGTGTTTGTATGTGTGACTCTCTTTGTGCGTGTGCATGTGTTTACGCCTCTAAGAGAGAGAGCGAGAAAGAGCAAGTGAGAGAGAAAATGTTCAGCAAAATTGTTGTCTGTAGTCTGTTGAAGTCAGCTCTTACCCGGAGAGAGATATGAGTGCTTGAATGAACAAAATCATCCAATCTAGCCTATCTGAGAAAAAAAAAAATCAGAATGAAGGAGAATATTAAAAGCAAGTTACCGAGGCATTTTGTTTGTTTTGTTTTGTTTTATGCTTTTCTTTAGGGAGTTAAGCACTATGGGGAACTCTTAAAACAGATATTTTTACAATACAGTTCCTAGAGGGCTATGTCTGAGACAAAATGATGTTAAAATAAATGCAAGATTAATGAAAATGTATTTGTATTGTTATAAATGTTGTGTTTTTTGTTTTACTTTTTTATATTTTCACTTATTTTTTATTTATTTGTTTATATTTTTACTTGTTTTATATTCTACTTGTTTTATGTTTAACTTTGACAAAGGAATTTAAATGGGCCCGACTGGAATCCATCATGCTAAGAGAAATGAACCAATCCCAAAAGGTTAAATACCACATGTTTGCCTTAATCTGAGATGAAAAGAGAACAACTTGGAAAATAGTACCTGTATATTGTAATATTAGTGCAATCTCTTATAACCTGTATCCAATGCAATAAGATAAGGCGATATAATCTATAAACCAACAATTAATGTCAGAATACTTAAGATCTACATCGAAAATCTGTAAAACCTACTATACCCTCAATACGCTATGTTAACCTGTAATGGGGGGGAGTGCAGGGAAATCTTTCAGGACCATAAAAAGAGTGAGAAAAAAGTACAATATAGCCTATCAAGATCAAATCTGGTAATTCATAGATAACAGACTCAAAGTGGCACTAAACAACAATAAAACTACTATACCAATGCATGAGGGGGGAATCGGGTGCGATCCTGACAACCTCTTAACAGGAGGTCATGTGCGTGGAGCAGGGGAGCACTCCAGGGTGGAGCAGGTGGTAAGCAGAAAGCCTGGATCCCAACCATGAAGACTCCCAGACCTTCACCACAAACTATTAATATGAGCAACAAGGACTATATCCCAACTGCCAAGGAGGCCACAGGGAATTGGATGCCCTCGGAGGCCGAGTACTCTGAGGTCACCCACCCCCAACCGGAGCTTCCACAGGGGATGGAAGAAGTCCAAACACTACAGTGCAGAAACCAACGTCATCGGAAAGACAACCAGAAGCCCTGAGTGGTCTGCAGAAACAGAAGAACAATAAACGTCCTTCCGGACCAGGGAGGAGAGCTTTCTCTGGTCCGAGACTGGCTCCACCTCTGGACCCCCCCTCCCTCGCAATGACCATCGGGATCGCTTCGAAAACCCCTCACAGCAAACAAACAATCATACAAACTAAAAAAAAAAAAAAAAAAAAACCTAAAATAAATAAACAACAGAAAGTAGAACTTGAAATCTGACAGGAAACAGCTGGCATGGATTGGCTCATGCCTCGCTGGGTGGGTCACAAAGATTAGTTTTACTCCTCACCATGGTGCTGAGGATTTTCCTGCACACCCCCCCCCCCCAAAAAAAAAAAAAATGTTCTGCACCTAAAATGTTGACATATATCTTGTTAGAGTTACAAGCCAGTCTGGATTATCCTAAAATCTGCCAAGATCAGCAAAATTTTACTTCAACACAACAACTGGCTAAATACTAAGATGAAATGGACACGAAACAGCTGAATGGTGCCTTATGGCCATTTTAAGGTATAGAGCAGCCGGTCCTGTATATGAACTAAATTGAAATGTCAATGAGCTAATCATAGGTTGTGGCTAGGACTTGTTTTCCTTTTTTTTTTTTTTTCTTTTTAATACACTGGTTACTCAAAACCATGTCAATTCCATAACATTGCAAATTGCTGTTGATGTTATATTGGGACTCTTAATTGACTGTGATGATATTCTGCCAGCTCAAACTTCAGACCAGAAAAGGTCTCCCCAAGAAACTGTTCAACCAATCTGGACAATAAGTAGCTGGACTCTATGCTTGGTATATGTTTGCAATGAAAGAATCTTGATTGAATTTGAACTGTAATACTGCATCAAGGTGGAGGAATCCACCGGGGGGAGGGGAGGGGGAGGGAGGGGGGGATTCCCAGAGCCTATGAAACTGTCACATAATGCAAAATAATTAACAATAAAAAAAAAAAAAAAAAAAAAAAGTTAATGGAGGCAATGAAACAGCGTAAGTTCATTTTTGTATGGAATGTTTTAAATGCTATTCTTAATTTTTCATAACAAATATATATTTTTAGTGCCCCTCATATACTCAGTTTCTTCAGATCTCATTCGGTTCCTACTACAGTCTTTCCACAGAAAAACTGGTCTGCCGTTTGCCAACGTGGAGTCCTAAATGAGCAGCAAATGCTTTAGGTTCTTGTTCTGGCAGTATGCCAGAACCAACAATCTGAAAAACAAAATAATGCTGCCAACTCCAAAATCACATTGCATAGGGATGCAGGCTGGGAAGGGGGGAATCTGGTCAATTCATGTCAAAGGGAATAGTTCTGCAAAAGCTTGATAGGATTGATGTTTGTACAAATGGTTGGGCAATAAATGCAGGCAGCGAATACAGACTATTGTTTCCTTGAATCATACTGTAAAGATAAAGGAGTGTAGAGCTGGCTAGATAATTAATTGGGGTAAAAATATATTGGGATTAATTTAGCTTACTTTTTTTCTGTTTGAAAGAGAAAGTAACAGCATATAAGGGATTTCAAAAAATATCATGGAAAATATAATTAAAATGAAGCTTCTTTTAGTGCAAGAAAAACTGAAATCCTGTTTCCTTTCCTAATACACATACTCCATTAACTTTCTGAAGTTTACTAACCATTTTAAATTGCAAGGAAATAGTAACATAAAAAAGAAAAAAAAATGTGGTGCTTTAAAGGAAGAATTGTTTGAGTGATGTCTTCATATAAGAGTGAGATATTATAAAATTGGATGTAGCCAAAGTCAATTCGAATATGTGTGACAGGAGACAAAATAGAGTATTTGTCACAGATGCTTTGTAGCTACAAGATATAATAATGAGAGACTGACAAATTGCTTGGTGATTGCTCTTAATTTATCATTGAAATGGAAAGCAGAGGGGTATGGAGAATTAACAGATTGTGGGAATTTGAAGATTCAGGCAAACTTATTTTTAAGATCATTGAAGATTTTGATGAAAGAAAATGTTGTGTTATCTGCAAGATAGGATTAACATTGGTGAAAAGTAATCTTAAATGAGATGCTGCTTGCAAAAAGCCATATTCAGATATGCAACTGCTGGGAAAAAAAGAGGGGAAACACTTTTTATAAGATTGTACTTCGGACAAGCAAGTGAGACAAAGCATGCAAAGGTGGAAAGAGGAAACCGTGGAAAGAAAAGCTTGCTAAAACCATGTCAATTCCATAATATTGCAAATTGCTGTTGATGTTATATTGGGACTCTTAATTGACTGTGATGATATTCTACCAGCTCTAACTTAGGACCAGAAATGGTCTCCCCAAGAAACTGTTCAACCAATCTGGACAATAAGTAGCTGGACTCCATGCTTGGTATATGTTTGCAAGGAAAGAATCTTGATTGAATTTGAACTGTAATACTGCATCAAGGTGGAGGAATCCACCAGGGGGAGGGGAGGGGAAGGGGAGGGGGGACTCCCAGAGCCTATGAAACTGTCACATAATGCAAAATAATTAATAAAAATATATATATATAATAAAAAAAAGAAAAGCTTGCTAATGATTCATAATGATACTAAACCAGAATCTGGACAAATGAGAGGAGGTTAGAGAGCAAAATGCAATCAGGGGTTGCTAAGTGATACTTCTACAGGCAACCGGTCACGTTTACCAGCATGCTTCCATGTGATTATAACAAAACCGAAAATTCCTGCAATCTAGAAACATTGCAGAAATAATGGCATTATGACATAATCCAATAGTCACCACTGTCAGTCATATAATACTATGTATCATATTACATTGCATGACATTATACCTTTAGATGACATGAAATGGATAAATTACTGATATAGTAACATTTGTTATAGTGTGTTAGAGAATACTTCTTGTATTCCTTTCCCATCCAAACTTAATTATGATCTTGAACATGAAGAACAAAGTGACAGGAGCTGTGACAGAGTCGGCCTCATGGAAGATGGCAAGGCTACCAAATTGAGAAGGGCCTAAATGAGACACGGCAAAGCTTCTCATGACCTGACCTGAAGATCAGGCACAAAAATGCATCTTGGCAAGCACTAGGAAAACCACAGCTAGAGTGTGCATGTTAGTTCACAATCATGAATGAAACTGCGGGATCCAGTAACAATATTGAATTAATTCCTAACTCTGCCTGATTTGGGCTAACCAAGAATTGTTATTCATCACTGATGTGAAAATGAATGGTTTGAGTACTGATATGAACACATGTAAAGATTTTTTGGGGACTTCATTTAAGCTTATGATGGACTTAAATTATTTCCCCAAGCATTTTTTAAAGATATTTCTTCATTTATATTGGAAAGAGAGAAGTAGGACAAAGAGAAGGATCTTCTGCCTGCTGGTTCACTCCAAAAGTGGCTACCATGGCCAAACTTGAACCAATCTGAAACCAGGAGCTAGGAACTTCTTCCAGGATACAAGCAGGGAGCTGGATGGAAAGTGGAAAAGCAGGAACATGAACCAGCACCCATGTGGGATCCTGACCTGGTGCTCAAGTCGAGGACTTAGCCACAAGGCCATTGTGCCAGGCCCACAAATTTTCAATATATATGAAATCTCTATATTCTGAAAATTGATATCTGAAATTTTATTTTTTAAGATTTATTTATCTATCTAAGCATTTATTTATTTGAAAGGCAGAGTTGGGCCTGGCATGGTAGCCTAGCAGCTTAAGTCCTTGTCTTGCACTCACTGAGATTCCAAATGGGCACCGGCTCTAATCCTGGGAGCCCCACTTCCCATCCAGCTCCCTGCTTGTGGCCTGGGAAAGCAGTTGAGGACAGTCTAAGGAGGAGGGACCCTGGAAGAAGCTCCTGGCTCCTGACTTCG
Source organism: Ochotona princeps (assembly GCF_030435755.1). NCBI lineage: Eukaryota > Metazoa > Chordata > Mammalia > Lagomorpha > Ochotonidae > Ochotona > Ochotona princeps. The sequence goes on along the minus strand of NC_080838.1, from coordinate 20,088,060 downwards.
GATTGGTGCAGCTCCAGCCATTGTTGCTATTTGAGCAGTGAAACAGCAGACAGAAGATCTTCCTCTGTCTCTCTCTCTCTCCTCCTCTCTGTTTATCTGATTTTCCAGTAAAAAATACATAAATCTTAAAAGTAAAGGCAGAGTTACGGAGAGTGGGAGGAACGAAAGATCTTCCATTCCCTGGTTTATTTCCTAAATGGTCAAACAATTGGAGCTGCGCCAGTCTAAAGCCAGGATTGAGGAACCTCTTGTTATCTGTCAGGTGGGCGCATGAACACAAGCAACTGGGCCACTGTCTGATGGTTTACCAGGCCATTAGAAGGATGCTAGATTATAGATCCTTTGTAAAATTCTAGCTAAACAGGCAGAGACTTAACCTGATATATCATGTCACCGGCCCTCAATGACAACAAATTTTCCACCAAAAAATATATATTCATATGCCACTTTCCAAGGCTTAAAAAAAGAACACAACAGTCCTTGTTGAAAGAAATGTTATAAGTTATCAACTGGAATCCTTTTGGATCTGCAACAGAAATTTCCAGTACTGGCAGGCACATCAGTAAGCACCCAGGGCAATGGACAAGAGCAGTAGTGGCAAATTACAGAGTGTGAACTCCACTTTGACGATACTCTCCTGAATTTCTGGGCAATGACATAAAGAGATGCTGCTTTGAGAACAATATGCTTGATAACATTAGGTTTAACATTGACGCTAATCTTGTACATCCTCCTTTCCTGATGATCTCCATTCCAGTATGAAAGCAAGATATGTAATTCCCAAAATGTTACACCATGCAAAGTTTACTTCTTTAATCCAACCAACACTTTAAGAAATCCCTAGAGTTTCAAGGCCTATTAACTCAAAGCTACCAGTCCCCAAGCTTGTGCTGCAATTGTAAAACTGAGAAGTCATTGAGGCAGTTCCGAACGCTTGTAGCATTTAATCTGGAAAAATACACTCAAAAGCCTCTCCATGATTTTGTGGATTGTACCTGTTGCCTGGTTAGAGCAGACACATCAAAGATTTCTGTCCTTGTAAAAGTTCTGCTTGAGCACATGCATGGAAATATCTTTACATTTTCAAGGATATTTTTGTGGCTAAGAAGAAAACTTAGCGTTAAAGTGGCTTAGATCCAGTACCAGAGGGAGCAATCTGATACAAATGGAAGTTGGATTAGGAGTGACTACCCTTTCTACCATTCTTCAACCATAGGAAATATCAGGTACTGTGGCACTACTGTTTACAGGACACCCAGTATCTAGACTGTGCAGTGGACAGTGATGATGGAGAGCATATAAACAAGGTACAGGAGGGGTTCATGAGGATGCTGGCTCAAGATGAACTCTGGGATATGATACTATACACATTTTCCTTTGTCCATGTTGGAAAAGTTCTTTATTATTTCATTGATTCCATCTTTTATTTCAGTGTTTCTTTCCCTGCCTTCAGGAACTACAGTGGCCCTTATATTTGGTGTCACTTAATTCTTAAAGGGTGTTCTTTACTCAGGTCCTATTCCAGGTTTAAGATTATTTGGACATTTTCAGATACTGTGTCTTCGAGCTCTAAAATTTGGTCCTCTACCACACTCGTTTTATTGTTGAGACTTCCCACTGTATTTTTAATTTGATATGCTGAATTCTTCATTTCAAATATATCAGTTTGATTTTTTTTCAATGATACTAACTCTTGTGAAACATATCCATGAATCCCTGCATCTGCTTTCTACTATTTTTTTTAATTAATTACATTGCATTATGTGACACAGTTTTACAGGTACTGGGATTCCCCCCTCCCCTCCCTAAGCCCTCCCCCCATGGTGGATTCCTCCACCTTGCTGCATTGCCACAGTTCAAGTTCAGTTGAGGTTCTTTCATTGCAAGCATATACCAAGCATAGATTCCAGCATCTTATTGTCCAGATAAGTTCAACGGCTTCTTGGGGAGACCATCTCTGGTCTGAAGGTAGAGCCGGCAGAGTATCATTCTGATCAATTAAAAGCCCCAACATGACATCAGCAACAACTTATAACGTTATGGAATTAGTTGACATAGTGTTGAGTAACCAATATGTCAAAAAAAAAAAAAAATGCAAGTTCTTGACCACCAGGATTAGAACTGGTGCCTATGTGGGATCCGAGGGTGTTCAAGGCAAGGACTTTAATCGCTAGGCTATTGTGTTGGGCCCTGTTTATTTCTGAGAAGAGATTTGGGCATCTCTGCACCTAGGTTCCAGATATTGATCACTACATTAAATTAAGAACAGAAGGCATCGACAGACTTGCTGTCTGTGTGGACACTCTCGTATTGATGGGATTTTGACCCAAATTTGTTATATTGGTAAAAACAAAACAACAACAGCAAAATGTGTTGAAAACACAAGAGTAAACATTACAAGAGGGAGACAATGCCTAATGTATCTACTGAAGATCTAAAGTCTATCCCATTGGATCCTCTATTACCATTGGAAAACGCCAAGGACCACGACAAAAGCAGTCACTGGGCATTTTGTGTGCCACAACAGAGATCCTCATGGATCACTTCTCTTTGGCTCACCCCAACAATCTTAGCAGAGAGCAAGTTGTAACTAAAAATTATTTTCATCTGGAATATGGAGTAAAATAAACCAGGAATCCTGACACTCTTTTTTTGCCTGATTCAAGGAATATATACATATATATATGTGTGTGTGTGTGTGTGTGTATCTATACATATATATATTTAACAACACTATTAGATTCTTATTAGTTCCATATTTCTTTCATGTGTGGTGCTGAGCATTAAAACAAAAATATCCAAATAAGTGAAAAAAAAATCCCTTGAAATAGACAAGAGAACTAGATATGTCATGGACTAATTTGACAGGGACACTCTGAAAGTTCAAAAACTGCATTCATTTTGACCAAAAATTAACAAATGCATTTTGAAGCTGAATGCAATTTCTAAGCATGAACTTCTTAAAAAATAGTTTACAAAAATAAGGTTTAGTATTTTTAGTGGCTGATCATTTAGATATATATAGGAAAAATAAACTGGGAGAAAAACAGGAGAGAAATACCCAAAAATGAAAATCAAGATATTGTAAAGAAATATAACAAACAATATAAATATAAGATGAACATAAATATTTCAAAATGACTCACAGAACAGAAGGAGTTGAAAATTATATCAGCTCTAGCTTTTGAGTGGCAGAAAATGCTGTATGAATTTGAAGTACACTAAATCCAAAGAAAAGATGCATATTCACATCAGATACATCAGTTAAAAATATAGACAAAACAAATATTAAAAGCATCAGGAGAAAGAAAGCAGTATTATTTTCAAAAGAGCAAGTGACTGAAAAGCTGGCAGCTGCTTTTCAAACTAAATGATAAAAGCATGTGATCATGGAATTATTTCCTCAACATTTGAGAAGAAAAAAAAAAAAACTACGTTCTTTTAGATTCTATTACCAGAGAGAAAAAAAATTCTAACATATAAATGAAGTAAAATCATGTCAGACAATAAAAAAAAAATACTAAAATAAAAGATGCTATCAGGACATGTGAAACAGTATTCCTTAAAACAAAAAGGTTGTCCATTTGTAATATAAACCTTAAAGGCAGTAAAAAGTGTAAATTAATGAGTACACCTACTGACAAATCCGCTGTGAAACTCCATAATGTCAGGCATTTTAAGCTATACAATTCTTTTTTTTTTTTTTTTAAGATTTACTTATTTTATTACAAAGTCAGATATACAGAGAGGAGGAGAGACAGAGAGGAAAATCTTCCGTCCGATGATTCACTCCCCAAGTGAGCCGCAAAGGCTGTTGCTGTGCCGATCCGAAGCCGGGAACCAGGAACCTCTTCTGGGTCTCCCACATGGATGCAGGGTCCCAATGCATTGGGCCGTCCTGGACTGCTTTCCCAGGCCACAAGCAGGGAGCTGGATGGGAAGTGGAGCTGCCGGGATTAGAACCGGCGCCCATATGGGATCCTGGGGTGTTCAAGGCGAGGACTTTAGCCGCTAGGCCACAGTGCCGGGCCCTACAATAAATCACTTATTTGAAACATTTAAATTTTTGTAAATTCCTGATGTTACAAATGTTCCTTTCAATACTGTGTTCACTAGATCACATTGCTTTTAATATTTTTGCTTTATTTTTATTTTAAAAGGTCATTTTTATTATTTTTAAGTGACATGTTATGCAATGACATCATTTACTTCCAGAAAGTTTTTAATTTTAAAAATTAATTTCTTCAGTGACATATTAGTGATTCAGTAGCATGTCATTTAATTTCATTTTGGTGTAAATGTTGTATTTTTCTTCCTGTGTTGCTTTTGTTCTATATTTTTTCACTTAAAAGATGTATAGTAACAGTAATAGAGTATCACATTGAGATGTAAATGTATATTGCATTATGCATATCTACTTTCAAATCAAAAAATGGACTCCTAATGAATCTCTTCAATATATTTTGACAGAATGATACTGTATGTCTCATTATTCATATCCACATTTGTTCATACCTACAACATAGCAGAATGATAGACTTAAGACTGTTTATGAAGGGTCATATTATTGTATTAATGTAGGGGGAATTGGCGTGTGGGGGAGTGCAAATTTAGGAGGGTTAATACTAGATCCTATGGAACTGTATCATAAAATGATAAAACAATTTAAAAAATATACGTGTGTGTGTGTGTGTGGGTGGGTGTGGTGTGTGTGGGTGTGGTGGTGAAAACACTGAATGGGCTTTAAATATATATATCTTGTCCCATCCCTTGAGATACTTGTCATGTCAATAACATCCATTTAACTATAAGTTTACTTATGACAATTTATTGATTTATAAGTATCACATTTTTTTCCAGAAGCTGTATTCTATGGTCCATAGCATAGTAATCCCTGTAAAAGATTAAATGATTCACTTGAATGCAACCACTTATATTCTCCAATACATTTTTACATCATTAGACGCAAGACAATTTCTGCTAAGATCCAGAACTAGACAAGGATGTCCACTCTCACCACTGTTATTCAATATAGATTTGAAAAATCTTGCCAAAGATTAAGGCAAGAAAAAGATATTGAATTCAAATTGGAATTGAGGAACTGAGATCATCACTAATTCCAGATGACAAAATTCTCTACTTAGGAGAATCAAAAGACTCAGTAAACAGACTATTGGAACTTGTAAGAGACTTCCGAAGAGCAACAGGATGCAAAATTAATTAACACAAATCAATGGCTCTATTCTACACAAACAATCCCATTGCTGAGAAGAAATTATAAGTATAATCTCATTTAATAGTAGAGAGGGCACTTAAATACCTAGGAATTAATCTGATTAGTATGTGGAATATCTCAATGATGAAAACTATAAAATATTTTTATAAATAAAATAGAAGACATTAAAGAATGGAGAAACTTACCTTATTCCTGGATTGGCAGGATCAACATCATCAAAATGTCCATGTTACCAAAAGTAATACACAGATTCCACACAATCCCAATTAAAATTCCAATGACATTCTTATCAGAAATACAAAAGAAGATACAGAAGTTCATTTGGAGACACAAGAGACCACACATAGCTAAAGGTATTCTGAAAGATAAAAAAATCAAGCTGAAGGACTCAAAATTTCAGATGTCAATACTTAATACAAAGCACTAGTCAACAAAACAGTCTGGTAATGGTATGGAAACAGAGATCAGTGGAATAGAATAGAGACCCCAGAAGTGAGTCCACACATGTATAGCCAACTAATCTTTCGTAAGAAAACTGAAAACAATACAGGGAGAAAGTTTGGTCTGTTCAACAAAACCTGTTATAACAATTGGATAGCAGCCAGCATTGGTAAGAAGCTTCTACCTCCAGTGAGGTTGGTCTACATTCAGAACTCCACCAAAATACAAATAAGCCAATCCCAAAAGGACAAATAACAAATAAAATACATTCTCTCTGATATAAGTTGACCTTAATACAAATTATTTGATTAACAACCCTTTCCATACTATTTTCGCTGCAACCAATGGGTTTTGATAATGTGTTTATTTTCATTTCTTCAAAATAATTTTTCTTCCTTTTTAAAAATATCTATTTATTTTTATTGCAAAGTCTGATATACAGAGATGAGGAGAAACACAGAGAAATGTCTTCCATCCGATAAAAAAGTGACCGCAATGGCTGGTGCTGCTGTTCCGAAGCCAGAAGCCAGGAGCTCTTCAGGTCTCCCACGTGGGTGCAGGGTCCCAAGACTTTGGGTTGTTCTCGACTGCCTTCTCAAGCCACAAGCATGGAACTGGATGGGAAGTGGGGCCCCTGGAATTAGAACTGGTGCTCATATGGGATCTCAGCGCATTCAAGGTGAGGACTTTGGCCTCTAGGCCACAGCACCAGGCCCAAAAATAATTTTCTTATTAAATCCTTCACTTATTCTTCAATCACACAGTAGTAGTGCCATTCTCCAAATGAAACTTCGGCTGCTTCTTTTTCATTTCTTAATATATTGGTTTTCAGTAGCACGTTACTTAACTGCACGATGCTGTGAAATTTCTCTGTGTGTGTGTGTTTTTTTTTTTTTTTTTTTATCTTTATTTCAGTTTTCAGGTCCACTCATTGACAGAGAGATCTCATGGAGCCTCAAGGAGAAAAGTTAAAACTCAGTGCTAGACAACAACTTTGTTGCAAATCCTGGAGACTGCCTGGCACTAGCTTTCTACCGTTCTGTTTTCTCCCCTGGTTTAAAGATATCTTCATTTTATAGCTGATCCACTTGACTTTCATCATGATAGCTGAAGGATCTACATCATCCTGCTTAGCCTCTAGCTTAATTCATTCTGTAAGTAATTAAGGACTTATTGGATATTTTTATTTGGGTCTGTTTACCTCAATGTTCGCTCTGATACCTGGCAACAGCCACAGCTTAGTTAGATTCAGTTGCTTACATGGTGATCCATCCAGAATTGACACCCCTCCCCTTTTAGGAAGTTCCATGCACCAGAGTGTTGGCTTCTAAGAATAAAGCTCAGAAACTTGCCAAAGGCTAGGAAAACCACTAAGTCTCATTCACATTGTACAAAGTTTGGGGTTAGACTTGTGATTGTAAGTCCAAAGTCTAGTACCCTAATCTCATTAACCGATTTCATACAGCTCTGAAAGGTAAGAAATACATCATGCTAACATTCTTATATGAGTAGTGTAAAGATATGCCTAAAATACATAGCGATTAAAAAACTAATATGCATTAATTAACCAAAAATAATTTTCTTGAAGGTGAGATAGTATTAGAGTTTTATATATAATTTTCTTAACTTGAAAAAGTACATGCATAACCTTACAGATGTGAAATTTTATGTCTGCAATTTAACATAATTCAGTATAACATACACAAATAGGAATGGTGTTATGTAAAACACGAACTTTGCTTGACCTATACAAGGAATATGTATGGGCATTATGTTCTGGTCTTGGCACTTTCTTATGATCACACTGGTCTTGGAAGTTCTTATGATAAGAATAACAAAAGTGTAAATTAATGCACAAGGAATTTATGCTTCAGAATTTTGTTTTATTATGAAATTACCTAAATTTTCCATCTATGTATTCGAATTAAAAATGAAGGAAATAATAAGAGATGAATTCTAAATGTTCTTTTTTTTCGAAGTTGTTTTTTAATGTATTTGGAAGGCATACTTACAGGGAGAGGGAGAAAAAGAGAGAGATAAACAGAGAAGCTGTTCCATCAAATGGTTTGCTTCTCAAATGGCTGCCATGGTTGGAACTGGACCAGGTTGCTGGGTGTACTCAAGATCTGGGATCTTTTTCTGATATTCCACCTGGATTCAAGAGTCCCCAAATGGGCTCATCATCATGGTGCTGGATAAGAAGCTAAGCAGCTGGGACTCCACCCCACACCCAGCTAAATGATGTCATGCTTTTGACAAAGAAGTTAATATGCTACTTCACAAGCTTAAATCCCAGGTTGCAGTGCCAGTGTTTAAGTTTATCCTCTATTTTTGCTTCTGGTTTCCTGCTAATGTACACCGTGGAGGTCAAAGTATTTGGATCCATTTCGCTTGTACAACAATCCCTGTCTGAGAAACGGACTCTTGGCTTTGGACTGGGCCAGTTACAGCTGTTGCATTTGTGGGGGAAACCCGCAGATAGGAAATCTCTGTCTGCTTTTCAAATACAATGAAAATAAATTAATGAAAATGGTTAAACACATTTGTTATTTCCACATGTTGCATAATGTTGGTTTAAGTCATCAGCATTATGAAGAACAGGAAAATCCAAAATATAGACATTTAGAAATGATTGATTTTAGGAAGGAACAATAGTACTATAATTGTGATAGGTATTTATGGATTAGTGTTGGTTTTTATGTTGTCTATATCATTGGCTTTAAGGATCTCAAGTTATGAAATTTACAGAAGAAATAAAATACAGTTGACTAAATAAAAGCAAACAAAAATGGTTAGCATAAATATTCTGAATTTATTTTTAAGCATTTCATCAAGTCTATAAAAAGCTTATCTTGCTATGCTTTCTTTCAATTTTATTAGTATATGACAACATATTTTCAAAATATCTCTTCTATAAACACTTGGGAAAAGAAGTAATTCACAAGTCAGTGTAGTCTTCCAGAAAAAAATCTGTTCTTTGCTTTTGTCTACTGATATCATTTCATCATGAAAGTTGCCTTTGACTCAAGCAACAAAATAATATATCATTAGGAGATTTTTTAGTTTATTTTTGACTATATTTTTACTTTATTTTGACTATATTTCTTCACATTGTTTTTCCAATTTACCCAGAAATTAAAAATGTGGATTTGTCTATACAAAGTGAAACTTGCTTTGTTCACTCTGTTACTCTCAATAAGATTTTGTTACATATGTGTGTGTGTGTGTGTGTGTGTGTGTGTGTCTGTGTATAAGTGAGACAGAGAGAGAGAGAGAGAGAGGGAGAGATAAAGGGAGAGACAGAAAGTAGTGATCTACACAGGGGTCTACAAAAGATCCTATAAAATGAATGCTGTGAAAAGTTATGCATCAGTTTTTTTTTTTACCAAAATGGACTAATCATTATGCATCAGATCTCATAAATATTTTGAAGTACATGTGTGTCAAGAGTTTTTATGTATTGTCCATATAGTTCTCAGGCATTGCTGTGGTCAACTTCTCCTGGGCCCACAGCATAGTAGTTCTGGTGTGTGGGTATATCATATCATTTTTTACTACTTACATATATTCACAATTACATACAAAGAAACCACATAAATTATCTATATGATACAGGAAGACATATTAAGTGCATCATTTTGAATTCATTAACATATTTTACTATAAAATTTCTTACCAATGAGTATCATATCTACATTTAAATAAGCTGTCAAGCTAAAGCTCACCTAATAATCAAACTCTTAGTTTTCAAGTAAAATATATTTGCTTCAATGAATAACTATGTAGTGGAAAAAACTATGCATGAAATCTGAAGATTTTTGTCTGAATCCAAATTGTGAACTGCATGACCCCAAAGAGTTGATGAGCTTTCTAAAATTCACTTTTTTCCATCTGTAAAGTGGGGTCACGATTGTAACAGCAACCTCTCATGGTTTCTGGAACTATCATAGGAGATAAAGTTTATGAAAGTTCGCTCTAAATTTGCTCTAAAATGTTAGCTAATTTAATTTAATTAGCTAGAGGTCATATTCTAATGTACCTGCCATCTACATTCTTTTTCATGCCCACTTAGAGTTAGGAAAAGTCACTCACTAATCACAAGGTTATTATAAAAACTTGTTTATAATTTGAGAGACCAAATGTTAATCAGTCAAATTAAAAATGCCACAAATTAGAAAGGGCAAACACTTTTATTCTGGAGTTACTATGCATGGCTGTGGGAATTTAGGGTTAGGTAGATGGTGGTAACTCTAATGGTAGATAATTAAATTTATGTACCCTAGTGATCTCATTTATTTTGATGCATAGTGTGCATAAAATAACATTTATTAGGCACAAATTATATTTAATAAAGTTCCAGCATGAACAGGAGATGCATTTCTTTCATGTGACATAGAATCAGGTATATAAAGTGAAATGATACATTAAACACCAGGAATAATTAGATTATAGGCATGATGTCTATAAATATCTTTGTCAGAAAATGTGTTGACTCACAATGCTTTATAAAATGATCACTTCATATATTTTGATGTAGTAAATTATAACACTCATGCCAGTTTCTGTATAAACTATCTGAAAGTCTATTTATTTCCCCACTTTGATCTAGAAGATAAATTTTTTTTTCAAAAGACTTCTTTTTAATTTTGTCCTAAATGACAGTGCCTTTGGTAGTAAATTACATACCCATTGACATTTATATCACATTTGAAACTCTTAAGTAATCTGAATAACTGTTAAGAATAATACATATAATATGCATAACACACATATTCATCGGGTCTGTGAACTAGTGCAGCAACTGTGTGTGACAACAGTGCGTGTCATGATGGGTCTGCATTTTCAAGTAGCTTAAAATAGTCATGGATAACTTTACACATGCACATAAACAATTTTAAGACCTTTAGGATACTGAAATGGTTAAATTAATCGAAAAATGAACTGCTTAACTACTGACAGTCTGTGAATATTGCTGGAATTCATGCCAAAGATGCGTAACCCAGAATCGGATAACAAGTAGTAAAGTGGTGGTTATAATGTTGGGACCTAGTTCAGTCTCATCTATCAGAAGTGTTTTTTTTTTTTTTTTATTTTAAGAGAGTGATTAGGAAATGAGCATTATTTCATTATTTCCCTTCACTTCTACTTGATTTTTCTTCAAATAACAACCTTAAGAGGACAGGTGCTACATCTTCTGAAATGAGGTAATGCAGTAGCTAGAGGCAAGAAGGTTGAGCATCAAGATAGGCTTTAGACCCAGATAAAACTGAGCCTTGGGGTACAGGGGGCAGATTTTGCCTAATAGGTAAGAATGTGTGGTTTGATTGGTGTCTGTATGAAATCATAACAAAATATTAATCAACATTTTCACAACTGTTTTAAATTTTAAAGAAAATAAATTCAAATATTTTAACATACAAATGTTAAATGTGATATTTTCTTTATGGGAATTTCTGCAACTCTTCTAATAAATAAATTAAGATGATGATGTATGAAGGCTAATGAATTCACATTTTGAACTGTGAAATATTAATGCGCATTAAAATGATTTTATTTTTGTGGTAAAACCTCTTCAATATTTACCTCTGAAGAAGGAAGATAGCAAAGAAGATTGAGTACCCACTTTATTCCAAGTACTGTTACTGGTGGTTTGTTTGCTTACTTTATTTGATTGGTATAATGACGTGGTGAAAAGGTTACTTTTTCTGTACTTTAGAGAGGAGAAAAATCAAGTTGTCGAGCTAGAATTCTGAATCTCATTTCAGTACATTATACTACTTTATATTACAAAAGCACTTTAGAAATCAAATAAGATATGGGGATAGGCCGGCTTTATTTTTATTAATACATACTTTAAGAAATGCTACTTGACACTGAATAGACAATTTAAATAGAGACAAAGTATAAAAATATTCATGACCTTTTTGAAAAATTAAAATAGCTCTCTGTCAAATGTAACTGACATATTGAGGCTTGCTCTACATGCTTGTGGCAATATAAGTTTTGAATACACAAATATATCTGTGTATAAATATAGGTAGCCTTCCCATTGCTAAGTATTATTTTAGATAAAATTGCATATTAAGCATATGGTATTTCTGTTTCACAGGTTAGGGGGGTCTCATCAACCACACAGCTGTCATATATTTAGAGCAACATATGAGCCGTGTGAGCTGAACACAAGTGTCAGGAAAAGGAAAGTCCTTTTAAGTCTCACAATTTCCCAACAGATGGCTTGATAGCTTATTTTTTTATATTCCACGAGTTTTCATTTGCACTTTAGTAAATACATTTGAATATTGCCTCTATGTCAAATTAACCTGTTGGGGTAATCAGATGCTGGAAAGTAGGTTTACAAAATTTTAAATATGAAGCTTAAATATGCTCATATGTCACACCAAAACTCACTTGTTCAAATGTATTGAATCTCTATTATCTTATAGATTGATTGGGGAAAATCAGAGTAAAAATGAAGAAGAATATAGGGGATGACTATCAGCAAAGCAGGTCTGCTGAATGAACTTTCTGTGATCAAAGCTGGAACAACCCAAACACAAAAGGACAAAGCAGCTTTGGAGGACCACCCAAAACATACGAGGAATGTATGGGTCCATATTGATAGAAATAGATAGCTTATTGTGCAGAATAATAAACATTATGCATGCTCAAGAAGTTGAGTTTACTTTCTACCAATCCCTCATATCTCCTCGATGTCTTAGATTCAGTGACTCATTTAGCAAGCAAGAACAGAGAAGGAAAAATCTCAATATGATGATAAAGAAAATATAGCACATTAGGCCCAGCGTGGTGGCCTAGTAGCTCAAGTCCTCGCCTTGAATGCACCAGGATGCCATATGGGTGCCAGTTCTAATCCCAGCAGCCCCACTTCCCATCCAGCTCCCTGCTTGTGGCCTGGGAAAGCAGTCAAAGATGGCCCAAAGCCTTGGGACACTGCACCCATGTGGGAGACCCGGAAGAAGCTCCTGGCTCCTGACTTTGGATCGGCGCAGCTCCAGCAGTTGCGACTCACTTGGGGAGTGAATCATTGGATGGAAGATCTTCCTCTCTGTCTCTTTCCACCTCTCTGTATATTTGCCTTTCCAATAAAAATAAATAAATCTTAAAAAAAGAAAATATAGCACATAACTTTAACAATATGATGATGTCAGCAAAACAAGTGAGAGTCCATGAACATCAAGTACCTTGGGATACAGTGCCTAGAGAAAGCAAGTTAACCTCTGTGATATCCTTTAAAAATCTTTGTAAATGTCCTCCATCAAAGAATAGTAACTAAGAGAATTCAGATCATAGGATATTCCACATGATCCTCAACACTTTTGAGATAAGAAATAACAATGAAATGATCAGAAATTATGGAGACCTGAAAGATTTAGGAGATGTGATAGATAATTGCAATGTGGCACTGTCCATCAGGTACTGAAATAGAAAGGAGGCAGAACTGAAAAATCGGTGAAACCAAAAAAGATCTATAATGCTTTTGTGTGTTTAAGTAATTTAATAGTCAGTGAGACAGGAAAAAAGCTCTCACCTCCTGGCTAATTCCCCACACTTCCCCAACAGCCAAGAATGGACCAGATCAAGACTTGGAGGTTGAGTTCATATGTCAGTTTCTCCTAAGAATGGCAGGGCCCCAACTGCTGGAGCAATCACCAACTGCCTCCCATATTGTATATTAGCAGATAAGTGGATCCAGAATAGAAACAAGCTTAAATCCAACAGTGAGACATCGGATGGTTGTCTCACGCCTGGCTTCATAACTGTGTCAAATTTTTGCTTCAGATTTGGATTTTAGATCATCGTAACTAAAGGCATTCTATTGGTTTAAAAAATATATCATGGAAATAGAAAATTTCATTAATGGAAGAAGAATTATAAGTGAACTCTCTACAATATTTTCTAGATCTAAAATCATTACAAAACAAAGTAGCAAGGAAAAGCAAACTGGCCCATATATTTATTTACTGTCATGAAAAACATATTGTTGTTAATTGAAGACACATTTTAGATTAAGGAGTTCCAGATGTCGAATTTTGAGTGTCAATTTGTTCAGTGATGAATTACTAAATCATCTAGTTCAATATTATTCTGGATATTTCTGTGAAGGTTGTGTTCATTGAGACTGACATAGAACTACAAAGACTATGTGAATGGGCCTCATCCACTCTAGACCAAAGCCATTCTAGAACAAAAAAGTTAGTCTTCACTCACATAAAACAGACTTTCCCACTCATGTCTTTCTAACACTGGAATCAGCCTTCCTGCCTTCAGACTGAAATTGTAATACTGCCTCTTCACAGTGCTCCGTCTCATTGATCATTGGGCTGATCATCCCTGGCTTCTCTTTTTCACTGGTTTACCCTCATCTATCTGATCATGAGACTTGAAGCCTCTATTTGTGTGAGCTAATGTTTTATCAAAAATACACACATCCTACTGGTTCTATTTTTCTGAAATCTTTACTAATTAATATACAGAACAAGAAAAAAAAACTTAACAACACAAAACAATGCATATATTTATCCTTGATTAACAAAGCATGTCAGTAAAGACCTTGGCTTGTATAATTGTGGCAGTTTGAAAACAGACTAATTGTGCTCACTTCGGCAGCACATATACTAAAATTGGAATAATACAGAGAAGATTAGCATGGCCCCTGCGCAAGGATGACACGCAAATTTGTGAAGCGTTCCATATTTTTAAACCATGTCAATTCCATAATATTGCAAATTGCTGTTGATGTTATATTGGGACTCTTAATTGACTGTCATGATACTCTACCAGCTCTAACTTCGGACCAGAAAAGGTCTCCCCAAGAAACTGTTCAACCCATCTGGACAATAAGTAGTTGGACTCTATGCTTGGTATATGTTTGCAAGGAAAGAATCTTGATTGAATTTGAACTGTAATACTGCATCAAGGTGGAGGAATCCACCAGGGGGGAGGGTGGGGTGGGGGGGGGGATTCCCAGAGCCTATGAAACTGTCACATAATGCAAAATAATTAATAAAAAAAATATATAAAAAATAGACTAATTTTTATGTACCATTTAAAATTAATGTTAAATATATTGAGTTTTAAAATATTGTGGTTGTGAAGACACTTGCTCCTGTTCCTTGAAAATGCATTCTGAACTAGTCCATAAAATATGTCATGATGACCTGAAACTTCATTTCATTTAGCTTGAAACATAATCTAGCTTGCAGATAGATGTATAAAGAAACAGAATGATGAGAGAATTCATGAAGGGCAATGCAAAACAAAACAAAACAACAAAAAGCATGTGTTGAAAGATGAAAGACAAGTGGTATTTAATGGTATTTAAATGTGAGAAATTATTTAATGACAAATCAATAAACCAGACGTTAAAAATTTTAAGCTTCTAAATTACTTTTTAAAAGATTTATTTATTTTTATTGTAAAGTTAGATACACAGAGAGGAGGAGAGACAGAGAGGAAGATCTTCCGACTTATGGTAGACTCCCCAAGCGGCCGCAACGGTTGGAAGTGAGCCAATTCGAAGACAGGAGCCAGGAGCTTCCTCCAGGTCTCCCGAGAGGGTGCAGGGTCCCAAAGATTTGGGCTGTCCTGGACCACTTTCAAAACCAGGTCGTAAGCAGGGAGCTGGATGGGAAGTGGAGCTGCTGGGATTAGAACTGGCACCCATATAGAATCCCAGACATGCAAGATGAGGACCTTACCCACTACGCTATTGCCCCGGGCTCCTAAATTAGATTTTGTCTTTTCTCCAAATCTATTTATATAAAATGTCTTGGGAAGGAATGACATTGATGATTTCAGAATCTAATGCTTTAGTCCAACTATTGTGGCACAGCAACTTAAGCCACTACTTAACTTGCTGGTTTACCATATCCAAGTGCTAAGGACCCTGGTTTATCTGTGCTTCTAACACAAGATCCTCCTGGTTCACGTGAGAAGACAATGGATGAAAGCTCAAACGCTTATGCACCTGCCACCCATTCAGGAACTACAGAACGTGTTCCTGATTCCTGGCTTAAATGTGGCACACCTCTTTGCTTGTTTTACAGGCATTTGTGTATTGAGCCAAAGGACCAGAAAGATGTTTACCATTCTCTGCCTCATTCTCTTTGTCTCCATAACTTCCTGATAAAACAACAAAAAAAATTAATTAAATAAATGTCATAGTAAAACTTAAAAGAAAAATAACAAAAGAAGGAGAGAGGGTGAAAGTGATGCCAGCAAAGGTGGATAATTGGGAAGGATTCTCTTAAAAGTGTATATATTAAATGTATTTTCTTTACATAAAGTTTTAAAGATAAAAATTATTACGAATGAAAGTGATCAAGCTCCCAGAACATAAAAAATTAAATTGAAAATTGAAAAAAATACAAACTGAAAGGGATAAAACCTTGCAGAGTAAAATCATTTAGATATTGTAACACAAAATTAACCTGTATTTATTGACATCACTGTATTTTAAAACTGAGTTACAGTACAGAATCAAGTTATGATTAGTCAAAAGTGTCATTGAGAACAAATTATTGCCTGCATAAAATATGAAGCAATATCTCAATGCTTCCTACGCCTTTTCACCAAGATGATTCTGAATATATCCTGAATAATTGCTCAAGATAGCTCTGACAAGCCCAAACCCATTTATTCATTGTGTAATTCACTTCTCAGGGATACAAGTACACTCAGATGTTTTGTCTCAGAATTCACTTTGGATGGAATCTGTTAATTATACACGTATTACCAAAACCTTGAAAATGAACTGTGAAGTGATAAAAATATGTAAAAATAGATGCAAGGAAAGGTTTCCTCTTTCCTAAGAAAACATGGAATAGATGACCTTCTCTCCTGCTGTTTTGGTGCAAATTAAGTTCTTGCGGGGTGCTAAGATAGCCAGTTCAATTCTGGAAGATTCTGGAGAACAGAAAATAATGGTTTATTTTAGCAAGCAAAGAGAAATTTAGATAATTAAAAACGCATGAGTAAAAACTTTCTTAAAGTAAATTAACCATAAAAAATAACAACAACAAAAACAGGGAGAAATAGAGTGAGACAAGGAAGGGGAAAAAATACAGATTATAGTAAGTGAAGAGAGGAAAAAGTGAATTGGTAACCGTGGGTGACAAGTTCCCGGTAAACTGATGTCTACAACTCAGGAATAACTGTTAACCTTAAACACTTAGAACATTTCTCTTTGTGAGATAGAGCGCAGACATCAGTGAAGGACAGATGTACAATCTATCTCATACTAAGGCAGTAGGAGCAAAGATGTAAAACATCCCAGTTCTTTGGTCCATGACATCTCATATACAATGAATAATAACAAATATTCTTTTACTTTTATTTCCTACTCAGCATGTCACAAGTATCAGGTTCTTGTTGTGGAGTTTTTCTTTGCATGTAGTTAAGAATATCCTCAGAAACTGATTAGAGAGAGGAGAAATAGAGAGGAAGATCTTCTATCCCCAGGTTCACTCCCCAAGTAGCCACAATGGTCGGAGCTGAGCTAATCTGAAGCCAGGAGCCAGGAGCTTCTTCTGGGTCTCCTACACAGCTGCAGAGTCCCAAGGCTGTGGGCAGATCTCTGCTCCTTTCCCAGGCTGCAAGCAGGAAGTTGGAAGGGTAGTATAGCAGTCTGTATTAGAACTGGCAGCAACTGGGACCCCAGTGTTTGCTAGGAAAGGATTTTGCCATTAGGCTACCGTGCCAGACAAGATTACACTCTGAATATTGAAATCCATGATTCACATTTCATATTTTAGAGTTTTCTCTTCCTCAGTGTAGAATTTCCAGTCCTAATTATGTGAATCCCAATAAGTTTAATTAATATAATTTAAAGGTATATAAGACTAATCATTTTAATTAAAGGCTAATCTTTTTCTTGGGTTTATAGCTGCAGTAAATTTACCATTGGGTTTTCTTTCCTATGAGTTTTTGAAGTACACTTATAAGTCACTTTAATTTTTGCTCCTCATTGCATTTGTTGTGAATAATTTGTGCATACCAATATACAATTAAAAAGTTGTCATGCGATATAAGGCAAGCTCACAATTTCTATGTCTTTATTTTGTAGAAAATAAATAAATAAGTAAATAAATAAAATAAGTAAGCAGGTGTCCCTCTTCACATCGTTAGAGATTTATAATTTTTAAAATATTTTTAATTTATCCTGTTTCAGGAAGAGTGAAGATGTTTCAATAACATCTTCACATAGATAAATCGTAAACAACTAAAGGATGACACAGTTCAAAAAGTTTCCTAAAGCAACAGTGACTGTCAAAGATAGTAGAAAAAGCTATCACATGATGTATCACCCTATGTGACGAGTCTCTAAATTCAGAAAGACATAACAGCACAAATTAATGAAAATTGTGTGTGTGTTTTAACTCAACCTTTGACAATTACAATCATTTCAATTAAAAATTTGGTGGAAGGTAGGGAAAACTATAAATGGGAGGAAAATTTAAAAATTTTGCTAAGAAAACAACAGCAAGATTTTAAAATATGTTCCGGAACAATGGAATACGGGATTATTGTGTTTAGGCTATAAGAAATATTCTGAGTGGCTTTGAGAGATAACACTGGGAAGTATGTCATGGGCTATTCCTATGGGCATTAAGTACTGTGCTAAAAGTGCTTCCAGTTTATCTGGGCATGAGGGGGAAAGACAGAACAATTAATGCATTAAAGTGAAGCAAATTGGATTCTATACTTATGCTTTGGGCTATAAATAATAGCCACAAACAAGCAAACCTAACCAACTTTGAGGGTAAGTGTTTTATTATATTCTATAAAAGCTCCTGGAGGTAGCATGTTTACCGGATTGGCAAATGCTGGCTTTCAGTCATCTTATTAAAGGTCAGAAACTGTCAATCCCTAGGTTTTTGCCATCCACATGTCCTCGTGATGTCCTTTTACATGGCTATAGAATGATTTCATCAATTTTAAGCTTTGTATGCAGAAAGCGGATGTCCTGCTCAAAAGAAGGGCATTTTCAACTTAGAATTCTTTCTAAAGCTGTAAGTGAAACCTGCTCAGGCAGAATGTTCAAGATCTTCCATCTGATGCCACTGCCCAGGAATGATGCCCAGGTTCTTAAATTCGGAATGTTTGTCAAAGGAAATAAAGAAATCATGATTGATATATAGATTTGATTTACCTCAAGAGACTACAGAGAGTAATTGTTGCAACACAACAACTAAGAGCTAAGCAACACTGAGATTTTTCAATAGCTGGGAATGTTATACATTCATATATAGCTATTTCTGACAAAAGGTAGAATATAATCTTTGTGAGTAACAAATACAAGTTGATTAGTATAGTGTCCATTGTAAGAGTTGCAATGAATGCCTGAATTAAGACAGTGACAGTGGGGGAATGAAAAGCTTGCATTAGGGACAGAGCGAAGATCTGTCAAATATATGAAAGGGATATTTGTGGATGAGAATAAAAAGTGCTTGAATGATAGTTTTAGGACATTTAGGGAAACATATGCATGTATTGTAGATACAAAGATTGGGTAAGAGAAGCATCTAGATAGTGGGAAAGCTAAGCAATTTTTAAAAGAAATATGTCAGCTCAAGGGTGTTACTAAATGTAAGACGAAAAGTCTCTACAAACATCTGAAAACATAGCTCAAGAGAACGTAAGGGGTGTAAATACACCTGTCAGCGTCAAGGATATAAATGCAATTATTAATTCTAGGAAAGTAGATGAGTTCTTCAAGGAAATGGAAGCATTATTTAAAAGATTAAAGTGAAGAAATTGGCAATGATCTATATTTAGGATAAGACAATGAAGAAAATATTTAGAAGCAGTAGCCACACAGAGAACCATCTCAAATAAATTTTGTTGTAGATTTTAAACAAATATATAGAAAAAGTAGGAGAGTTCGTTGTTTGTCTCACATGACCTCATCAGTACTTTCATTCTAATGCATAAAGCATGCATCGAGGGCCCGGCGGCGTGGCCTAGCAGCTAAAGTCCTCGCCTGGAAAGCCCCGGGATCCCATATGGGCGCCGGTTCTAATCCCGGCAGCTCCACTTCCCATCCAGCTCCCTGCTTGTGGCCTGGGAAAGCAGTTGAGGGCGGCCCAATGCATTGGGACACTGCACCCGTGTGGGAGACCCGGAAGAGGTTCCTGGTTCCCGGCATCGGATCAGCGCGCGTCGGCCCGTTGCGGCTCACTTGGGGAGTGAATCATTGGACGGAAGATCTTCCTCTCTGTCTCTTCTCTTCTCTGTATATCTGGCTGTAATAAAATGAATAAATCTTTTAAAAAAAAAAAGCATGCGTCGAATGATGATGGATTGAGAGAAAAATGGGAATTCACAGAGATCAGGGAAATGGAAACCACAATTCTCTGTCATTTAATAAGCTTATAATGAAAAAGAGAAAGGTTGGATATAAATGTAATAGCTTCCATATTGCTTATTTGATAGTGATAATAAAGGTACTTAATTTGGTGATATATTAGGAGATTTGAGGAAGAAAAATGATAAAGGTAATAAATAACAAAATAAATCAAAATATGCAGTTTTTCTAGATACAAAGAGAGGAGATGAACCAAACAGTAGGTGTAGATAAAGCGATGAGCTTCTGAATAAACTGAATTACTTGTAAGAAAAAAGAGCAGATATGGGTTGATCCTTTTGTAACATAAATTCAGTTGGAAACCTAGTTAGAATATCAGAACAAGAGAGGGAAGTTGCGAAGCATACTGACAATTACTTTCCCCCACAAAAATCTTACACTTCCTCTTTATAAATAATTTTTATAATTTATGATCATACTGCATTTTTCATTTTAGTAAATACCAATCAGTGCACATGGATGTACATATAAGGAAAGTCAGTAAATCAAGGCAGTTCTAGTCAGCAAATTCAAAGTAAAGATCTTATATCTGAAACAAGGATGAAGATTACACAGGATAGCAATATGAAACTGATTAAAGTTTAATGTAAATGAAACAACAGTGACCATCCTACCACTCACATAAAGGAGTAGATTATTTTTAGTTACGCTGATGTTGCCTGTCAAGCCACAAGGCACTTTCTAAGCAGAAGTATGCTGCTAACTTTTAGATAGGCTTGCGATGTTTATCAGGATTCATTTGATAGAATACAAGGAGCCCAAATGGAATGAGGAAGTTTGCTACACACACAATGTGTAGGAAAAGCAAAATCAGTGACACCAGCTCTTCAAATCCCTAGCCCTCTTTTCCTGCACCAAGGAAGCGAGGCCAGCATGAACAAGGGGGCAGCTTATGTTTAGGGAGTCCATCTAAGATACATTCCTGTGACAGCCAAGAATGTCATAATCTTCAGGTGTATCCAAACAAGGAAAAGACAAAAAGTCACTCCTAAAAGTAGCTGAAATCTGGAAACAGATGAGAAACAGTCTCCCAGAAGCCTCCTACAATTCACTACGTGAACAAGAAATATCCCGTGACAGGCCGTTACAAGAGCACCCCCTCCCAACCTCCAGGATCCTGACATGTGGCTGCTCTCCTCATGTGGTCATCAGGAAGGGTCAGAACTCAGGGTGCTGTGGAATACTCTAACGTGTTTAACCCACCATTTTTCTTATTTTTCCCCTGTAGATTTTTCTCATTACAGTTTTATCTCCAAAAGATCTACTTCTTCAAAAACATAAAAGTTAAACAATTTGTTGCTTTTATTTCACAAGGGCACTGACATGCCTATAGTTTGCCATGTATAATTATGGATTAAATGCTTATGGCATGGCATTTCTTTATTAAAGGAACAAATGAGTGCATTTCATACGTCTGTCATTGTGAAATGATCAAACCTCTGCATTAATGGCTCACATCAAAGAGGAATCTGCATCAGGAGTCAGGATGTGAAGACCCATTTGAAAATAGAAAAGTAAAACTGTAACAATAAAAAATAAGAACAGAAAGATGTGTATACATAAAGAGCTACTCATCAAAATGATTCCTTGGGAATTTGCAGAGCAGTTTAAAATAAATGAACAGCTCAATGAGCAGGCAAATGAGAGTGATGAGAAAAACACATCCTTGCACATAAAAACATAATTTGTAAAATAAAATATATGTGCATTTTATGCACATTTGGTTGACTGTCTTTAATAAATTCTGGCTTTTAAGCATTTTATTTTAAAGTTACTACTTTAAAATTAAAGTTTCTCATTACATTTTCCTGTTTTTCCTTTTCCATCAACAAAAGGAAAAGATAATTTAAACATATCTGAATGGAGGTAGCTCAATTTCCAAATAGACTGTGAGGAAAAATGATGACAATTTGGCTGCCTTTTCTTTGTAAATAAATATTCTCCCTATTTTACATAGATGATTCATTTTAACTATGAATATATTCTAAATGTGTCATTGTAAAGCTTAGAAACCTTACTTTTATACCAGATTGTATGTCTGAATGTACAATTGATGGGTGTAAAGCAGAAGTTTGGAAACGGTTCTTCCTTTAAAGGTTGAGATCTGTATCAAGATCTTTCTGAACTTTGCTTCTGGAAAGTTGTAAATGAAAGGTTCCCCATGTATCTCCTTTAGTTGTAAATCTGAAACACTCCTCCAAGAACTAACCTCTTCTCTCTCTTGTGCTGGGGAGTAGGTGGCTACTTCTATACACCAGCACATTCTGAGACTGAATTTAATTACAAAACTCATGACTACAAGGTATGTAATTTTGTGTTCTTTATAACCTGATTGGCTTTCCAAGATGAGGCAAATCATTGCATTTTGAAGTATCCACCGTAATGATCAGACAGTTTTCCCTTTCAAGTCCTAAGAATTGCCATTTACTCTCAGTCATGAATAATACACCTGGTGGCAAAAATGCTTTTGTTCTAAGTGACAGACTTCAATCTGTCAGGAAAATGATTGAATTATCTTTTTTACCTAAGAGCAAGAGGCAATCAACTAGACTTTCATTAAAGCAGATTGTGTTATTCTTCCTATTGCATACGATAACTGTGACTTCACCATTCAACGGAGCTGTGAGAATCACAGAGCCATCAGAAGTGCCTTACTACTACAAGATGCTTCTGGGACCATAATAATTTGTTGTTCTTTGTCTTCAGTGCTGTGGCATCCACAGGTAGTTTCAAACCTGTCTATAAGCATATTGTGCAAATATTTCTCTCCTGAAGTCTTGATACTTCTTTGAGATTTAACAAGAAAAAGGGTAAAACAATCCACTGAATTTATTTCTCCCAAATCAGTGTATTTTTATGTGTTCTCTCTGATCATCTCTATGCATGTGAAGGCAGAGTTTAAGGCCCCAGCCAGGGGTGCCAAAATGATTCTTGTATTTCTTTTATCATGTGTTACTCACTTATTCCTATCATGAGTGCTTAGGAGTGAGACTCATGGTTCCTTATGTCACTTGAAATTCATGAATCTGTCACTTTTGTGTGGAGATGAGCACTTGATGCCCAACCCCACACCCCAGAATTTTCCATATTTCAAATCTGATAAACCCACTGATAAGTATGATGCTGCCATTTACAGAAGTTCCAATTAATATCAAGCAATGAGATTCTTCACATTGCAGCTGTCATCTACATTTATCTCTATATAAAATATCCTCTGCTAACACACTGACACACACGATTTTCAATATTGGGTAAGACCTTTGACAAGTACATGCAGTCAAAGGAGAAAATTCCATCAAAATGGCTGATTTTCTAATTAAAGTAATGAATATAAATATGAATATAAGTGGGGATACTTTAAAATGAATTACTTTCAGAAACATTTAATTCAGCTTACAATGAGCACGTGATAGATCTTTGTCACATCATGAGGTCTAATATACCTGTCATGCTATTGGAAAAAAAAAGACAAAGGGCTATAATACTTACCTAAAGCTCTCAAATTTTGTGAAATTTATGCTATGCGTAAGCATGATTGAACATGGTATTTGTCAGAGCTGTATTTGATCTGCTCTAACCCTTCAGAGAAGTCGCATGCCATGCATTGAGCATGAAGAGAGATTCTTGCATAATGAGAAGTAAGATAAAGTAACTGTAAAGGTTTCCCTGATGGTTCTAGCACTGTTGCATAGCAAGTAACACCACTGCCTGCAGTGTTTGTGTCCCATGTGGGAGGCGTGGCTGCTCTATACTCTCCTTAGCTTTCTGCTAATGCACCCAGGAAAACAGTAGAGAATGTTACAAATGTTTGATTTCTTGTCCTCACACAGGAGACCTGAAAGAAGCTTCTGGCTCCTTGCTTTCAGATAACACAAATCTGGCCATGGCAACCACTGGGGAGTGAGATGGAGATCTCTCTTTCTCCCACACCCCTTTCTAATTATGCCTTTCAAAATAAGTACACGAAAAATTTTTGTTAAAGGGTTCCCTTAGTCGGAAAACATCTGATAGAATACAGCTACTAAACTAAATACATTTAAACACTTCACCAAAGCTATGGGAAAAAGCAAACCTTACTTCCAATATTTTATATTTCCTTATGCTACTTTTAAAAAGTGAGCAAGTGTTCTTGAAGTATAATTTTTGAACAAGATATCATTGTACTCGACTTAAATAACGAAATAGTTGTGCAAGTTTAGTATTTTTATTGTTTTTTAATGACAAATAGTCATCCTTGCTATTAGCTACATTAACATTGCTGATGGTTTTTTCCACAGCTACTCTGAATGGAGGTAGTGAATTTCAGGATGGCACACACATAATATCCAGGGTTGTTTTTTCTCAGGAGAATTCTATCTCTGGCATTCAGTCTCTAAGGCTCGACTAATTAGTATAAACAGATAGCTTGCATATTGAGCAGTTTTGGAACTAAGCGCTTTTTGAAGTGTTTGTTAGTGGAGATAAGAGAGAAAAAGTACATTTCTTTTTCTGTTTTTTAATGACAGGTTTAAATTTCTCTTTTTGTAAAAAGAAAGTATGGGAATGTGTGCTTATAAAGCAACGGTAAATTATTTTAGAAAAAGCAGGAAGAAAGCAATATTATTTGCTATACTTCTATTCATTAATTCATCTTATTCAATTTAGTTAAAATTATAAGCACATCATTACAAAAACGGGAGAATTCAGAACTAATTTAACATGGAGTTAATTGTTCTGCATTTTATATGAATTAAGCAACGCATTGCTTTTCTAATTATTTGTTAGTATTGTTAGAGGCAGACTCAGAGAGATACAAAGAAGGCAAGCGCTCAACCAGTAATTCACCTCCAACTGTCTACTATATTTATGAGGCTCAGAGCCGGGAACAGGGAGCCGGAAGCAGAACCGGGGTCTTCAGAGCAGTGCCAGGGTCTGCATTGCCGGCGCCACCACTGCTATCCCCCAGGGTCTGCACTGCTGGGATTCCTGACTCAGGAACAACTCAGGCATTTGATAGAGCATATCAGTGTCTCAACTGTCATGGTAAATACCCACTGCCTGTTTCCCCAGTTCTTTGATTTTGAATAGCATGAGAACATAAGTTTCATTTACCCTGTACTAACATTTGCATGGATTCTGATATTCCATTTTCCTAATTTTTTTGTTTCCCCTTTCATTGTGTTTACTCTCCCTGATTAAAAAATAAATACTGTTTAAATTACAATAAGAATACGCAGATCAAGATCAGACTCATTCGATGTAGAATGGACAACTTACAAAACGATGAATACAAGTTTCCGAAGTGCAGTGTTTGTTCTGCACATGACAAAATAATAAATCCTAAGGAACTGTATCATGAATTTTAAAAAACATGTTAAAATGAAAAATAATATCAAACATGCAAAAAAATGAATCCTAATATAATCACCCACCTGTAGTATGAATTCACTTTTATCACATAAATCAAGATCAGAAAAGAAGTGCTTTAGTGACAGTCCTCACAGCATGGTTGCGTTCTCCCGTGAAGACTCAGGCTGACATGGTCGCTGCTACACTTGCCCCATGAGTGTCTACTGTCCTGTAGCCCTAGAGTCCTGGTGGGACATTAGCTGGCATCTGCCTACAACCCCCTTCTTCTGAATTACCAGTAAATGTTGTCTTACTTTTATATTCATCCTTACACTCAATCATCATTTTATGGGCACTTCTTGATAAGCGACACTCAGGTTGCACCTGTTCGGAAAATAAAGGAATTCTGGTTGATCAGGAAGTCTATTTCTAGTGTGAATAATGTTCCAGAGCCACACTGCTGCTATCCACTTTTATTACTTTCCTGTTATATGCTGAAAAACGCCTTAAAAGGAAGTCTGACAGTTGCTAAAAGTCATCCACACAGGGGTGAAGGGTTTAATTATGGGGTAAGCAGATAAAAAGTAAATATGTATCTTTATGTATCATTATGTTTTGGTGTTTGAAAGTCTACCTATTCTTACAGAAAATGTAAACATAAAATAATTTTATCTTTTGTCCTGTATGAAATCAGGAATCACAAAAAAAGAAGAAAATAATCTGAGCGTAGCTATAGAACAATGATAAATTCCTCTTAAATCACAAAGGACAAGAAAATTGAGAAGATTGATAACTCTCAGTGTAGCATAAATCATGTTTTCCATCTATCAACCTAGACCTATCTATCTATATTGTTACTATGGAAAGAATTTTTTTATACAAGCTGTTGCTCTTAGCAACAAGTCATCCTGATATTTTCTTTGATTATAACTAAAGAGCGATATCCATTCTTGTTACATGGGTGTAAAGTATAATTTAAAGCTCATTAAAAGTGTAGCAGGTGTTCACGTATAAAGTGCAAAAAGAAGGGGGGTGATTTTTCTATGGCTGAGCTGTCAGAGTTCTAAAAGCCTAATTTATTTTGCATAACCTTTTGCAAATAGACATGATTATAATAGAGAGGAGAGAAATGGAAACAATCTATGCAGGAAAGTAAAAGGACTTAGCCTTTTGATTTGACCTTGATTCCACCCTTTGAAAATATTACAGTCTTTTAACAATTGCAGCTTTGACATATAACACACTTTTCTTCCCAGGACACAGAAGCTCTTCAGACATTTTCTTTGCATAAAAGCTGCTCCAAAGTAGAAAATGAGTAGGTGCATAAGCTGAAACAGAGTCCGTTTGTATTCATGGCAAAGCAGGGAAGGGCATGAATGTTCAATCATCGTGTCCTTTCATGGGGTCGTTTTTCATGTGGAAAGCTCCTACTCTATAGAGAGAAAATCCAAATTCCAAAGCAAGTCCTAAAAATCGAATGATTTACAAATACCTTCGACTGTTGGCTCAAATTAGGAAAATCATGCCTTAAATCCAGGAGATCACGATTCGGAGCTGAAATGAGAAGTTTTGTTTAGCCCAATTATGGAGTTGCATCACACTTTCAACCAATACTCAGGCCAGGATTTATTGAGGTTCACTTGGTTCTGAATATTTCATAAATATTTTTTCTGTTTTAGGAGAACTCAAAAACTGTACCTGTTAGTCTGGAAAAATACAAGAGCACGTTATGGGTACTTACGTTAAGTAATTCAGAGGAATGAAATCCTTACAATTTAGATAGAGTATTGTACTGAAAATGTCTTCTGGCATGATGTCATTAAAAAAGGATAGCATTGTTGATGTTGTATTAGGACTCTTAATTGACTGTGATGATATTCTACCAGCTCTAACGTTGGAAAAGAAATGGTCTCCCCAAGAAACTGTTCAACCCATCTGGACAATAAGTAGCTGGACTCTATGCTTGGTATATGTTTGCAAGGAAAGAATCTTGATTGAATTTGAACTGTAATACTACATCAAGGTGGAGGAATCCACCAGGGGGGAGGGGAGGGGGAGGGGTGGAGGGATTCCCAGAGCCTATGAAACTGTCACATAATGCAAAATAATTATTAAAAAAAAAAGGATAGCATTTTCAAGAGACTTGCATTCATAATATAAAAGCAATCACTTCACTTGCCTTTCACATAAATAAATCTATTTTAAAGACAAAATGTTATATATTCTTTTTTAATGTTATATATTCTTAACAAAAGCATAAATCACAGCAGGAAGGAATGAGGTAAAAGCTACCAACAACTTCTTGCTGAGTTTTGGGGAGTGAGAAGGTCCATCAGTGATCCACGCACTTTCATTTCCTTAACAACAGAATTACATGTAAGTGTATCTCTTTCATAACCAGCATTTTAAGCAGAGGTTGAAGCTGCTTGGGAAAGCTGTGCCCCAAATTGGGGTGCATGGGTTTGGGTTCCTCCCTGATGCACACCATGGGAGGCCTCTGGTGAAGATTGCAGCAGTTGGTTCCTGACAGGCATATAAAAAAACCAGAATAGAGCTCCTGGCCTCTGTCTTTGGCCTGGTTCAGCTACGATTGTTGTGGGCACTAACGCAGCAAGCCAGCTCATGGGAAAGTTCTCTCTTTTGGGCTTTCTCCTTCTGTGTCTCTCAATGTACATCCCTGAAAATAAGTAACTATACTCATTTAGATTGAGAACAGGGAGCTGCACCCTTTTACACCAACGTTATTAGGGGAAACTGAAATGCTAGACAATGTGAAACGGGTATCACACGCACCTGCAGAGCTTCTGATAAATGACTACTTGGCTTGGAGATTGATTTTTTTTTTTTTGGTAATGAGGCAACGTTTTATCTACAGATAGATATTTCCAATGTCATTGTACAATTAAGCGGTGTAAAATTACTGTGGTAGACCTCTATTGGTTGTAGGGACAATTCATCAGTTAGGAAGCAATTCTCCGTCTCCTTCTAACCTGTTAGCTGTGATTAATTCACTTCTAGGTTCCCACAGTGCCCCGCTTCGTTCATGCCAACACTAATCCTCAGATAGTGTCATGCTTTCGTTTTCCTTAACTAGCCCTGGGGCTTCGTGGGTACTTACATTTGTCACCTATATAAACACAATTTTGTTTGTTTTATTTTTTTTAAAGATTTATTTTTATTACAAAGTCAGATATACAGAGAGGAGGAGAGACAGAGAGGAAGACCTTCCGCCTGATGATTCACTCCCCAAGTGAGCCGCAAGGGGCGGGTGCTGCGCTGATCCAAAGCCGGGAGCCAGGAACCTCTTCCAGGTCGCCCATGCGGGTCCAGGGTCTCAAGGCTTTGGGCCGTCCTTGACTGCTTTCCCAGGCCACAAGCAGGGAGCTGGATGGGAAGTGGAGCTTCCGGAATTAGAAACGGCACCCATATGGGATCCCGGCGCATTCAAGGCAAGGACTTTAGCTGCGAGGCCACGCCGCCGGGCCCTTGTTTGTTTGTTTTAAATACAATCACAATCATGGAGCAGCTATGTGACACAGCAGGTTAAAACACGGACGATTTCAGATCTCCTGTTGGAGCAGTAACTCGAGGATAGGATGCTCTGCTTCCTTTCCCACTCCAAGCTAGCGTGCCTGAGAAAGCTGGAATTGGACGCCAGCATTTGGATCATTCCCACCCTGTCACAGGATCTGATGACGTAACTGGCTCATGGTTTCTATGGCTTCCACCTGACAAAGCCCAGGCTGTTGTGTCCGTTTGTGGAGTGAACCAAGAGATGGAAGTTCTGTTTCTCTTACCTGTCTCATGGTCATGGCGCCTTTCAAATAATTAAATGGCAAATAAACAAAAAAATAAATTCACAATTAGTAATGTTTACTCTTTCTAATTTTTATGTGTACAAATCACTAGGTAAATATTTTAAAAACTGAACATGTTTATTCTCAATAATTTGGGAGTAATTTTGTTTAATACTGTAATTGTAGGAAATCTGACTTTGAAAGTTTTAAAGGCAGCATATTTCTGTATTCTAAAAAGAGAGCATGTAGGGTTACTTGAAGTCTGTTAAATGTATTTTGGTGTTGAAATTCATAGATTTCATCGTAAGACAATTTAAATCTGTCTTCCTGTCAGGAAATAAACAAAGAATGGCCTTAGAAACGTACACCACAATAGATATGTATTATTTTGTGTTATCAGAAGATAATCTAGCACAATAATTATCTCCTTTTGAAGTCTGAAAATAATAAAAACCACTTCTGAAAAATTGGGATTTGTATTAAAAACTGCTTTCTTCTTTATGTGGCATACAACAACTTCATCTCACAGTTATTTTCTCATGAGACATAAGGAAATGAACTGTTGTTCTGAGTAGTACCGAAGGAGGGCTGCTAGGGTAATATTCTAGTGAAATAAAATGTGTCCTGCAAGAATACAAAATGGCAGTTTGGATTGGATTTAGAAACCATACACTGTGAGAGGCAAAACTCTCACAGAGGATTAAGCAACCGATTGCTCTATACTGTTAGTTGAAATTCTAGAAAATTTATTGAAAACCTTTATCGTAATTGAGCAAGGATAATATTGCATTATAGGGTCCAGTGCAGTAGTCTGGTGGCTAAGGTCCTTGCCTTGAACGTACCAGGATCCCATATGGGAGCTGGTTCTAATCCCAGCAGCCGTACTTTCCATCCAGCTCCCTGCTTGTGGCCTGGGAAAGCAGTTAAGGATGGCCCAAAGCCTTGGGACCCTGCACCCACATGGGAGACTCAGAAGAGAATCCTGGCTCCTGGCTTCAGATGGGTGCAGCACTGGCCTTTTCGATCACTTGGGGAGTGAATCATCAGAGATAGACTATCTTCCTCTCTTTCTTTCCTCCTCTCTGTATACATGCCTTTCCAATAAAACTAAATAAATCTTAAAATAATAATAATAATAATTCCGGCAGCCTCACTTTCCATCCAGCTCCCTACTTGTGGCCTGGGAAAGCAGTCAAGGACAGCCCAAAGCCTTGGGACTTTGCATCTGCATGGAAGACCCAGAAGAGGCTCCTGGCTACTGGCTTTGGAGCAGCACTGCTCTAGTTATTGCAGCCACTTAGGGAGTGAATCATCAGACGGAAGATCTTCCTCTCAGTCTTTCCTCCTCCTCTGTGTATCTGACTTTAAAATAAAAATTATACAGATCTTAAAAAAAAAAGAAAAGAAAACTAGGTCACAACCTTCATCCCTGCTATGGTCTGAATTTTTCTGTTCTTCAAAAGTCATATGTTCAAACCTAACCCTAGAGTTGCCCCTCGAGTTGATGGCGTTCACTAGTGATGGTGTGTGTGCTGATTGGGTTTTAAGGCTGCCTCTCTCACAAATGGAATGAGAGCCTGAAAAAGAAGCCCAAGAGAGTGGCCTTAGCATTTCTTCTGTGTGAAGACACACCAAGACAGCATTTTTCTACAAGGAGTAGGTCCTCACAAGACATTACATTTGCCTCATGAATCTGTAATTTTTTTCTCTAGACTCAGAATCATGAGTAGTAGTCTATGGTGTTTTGCAATAGCAGTCTGAATGTACTAAGAGATACAGCTTGTAATTAAATTAGGTTAATTTTTAAACAGGAACTTTGTACTAATGAATCAGTCTGACATCGCCTGAAAGTATGAATACTCCTAATAATTTACCCAGGGAAAGCAAGACATGGAACATATATGATACAATCAGAACTGAGATGTTTTTGTTACATCTGAGGAGAGGATGCTCATCCATACTGCTAAAGTCAATATAAGAATAAATATCTGGACCCGGCGGCGTGGCCTAGCAGCTGAAGTCCTCGCCTTGAATGCACCAGGATCCCAAATGGGTGCCAGTTCTAATCCCGGCAACCCCACTTCCCATCCATTTCCCTGCTTGTGGCCTGGGAAAGCAGTGGAGGACGGCCCAAATCCTTGGGACCCTGTACCCATGTGGGAGACCTGGAGGAAGTTCCTGGCTCCTGGCTTCAGATGGGCGCAGCACCAGCTGTTGCACTCATTTGGGAAGTGAATCATGGGGAGTGAATCTTCGGATGGAAGATCTTCCTCTGTGTCTGTCATCCTCTCTGTATATTTGACTTTGCAATAAAAATAAAATAATTCTTTTTTAAAAAAAAGAATAAATATCTGAGACACAGGTTTGGAAAAATTAAGGATGAGACCAAAAGATATTTACTTCTTCTCCCATGGTACCGCAAGATTTTGTTAAACTCGAAGAAATTCATTGTCAATGTAACACTTGAAATATAGATCTGCAGCAGCTAATGAATATTTATAATTCCTTGGGCCACATTCAGCCTTGTACAAGCTAAGAATACAAAATGGTACAAGAAAAATATGCCTAGAGTTCCTCAACTGGATACTCAGAGGCAGATGTGAGTTTAATTGTCCATACATGAAGATACAGTCTAAGAATGAACTAAAACTGTTTTAAGTCTTCACTCCAAACTTTCACACAAGGAAATTTCAATTCACATTAAGCAATTTATTTGTTTAAAGCAATCTTCAAATGTTAAAACAGATCAGCCACTTGCAATGATTTCAACGAATGTTTGCATTTTTCCAATTCAGCTGACAGAGGGGGGAAAAGATTACCAGGAGTACTGGCAGTCTCCTCTCCCAAACAAACGTTTCATGTTTTTCAATTACAATAACAAAAATTTTGTGATACATAAAAAAAATGGAACACTCAAATGCCTTTTGGTACTTTTATAAAGCCTTACCACATCATCCCTCTACTTAAGATTTATTTTTAATGGATTTATTTTTCTGTGTTTGAAAAGCAGAGGGCCTGACAGAGAGATAAAGACAGCTGCGAAGAGACCTTTCATCCACTGGCACACTCGGTGAACTTGCACAAGAGCCGTGGCTGCACCAGCCTGAGGACTCACCTGAGTGTTCTGGACAGGTGTCAGGAGTGTAAGTGGTTGAGCCACGTCAGCTGCAGCACAGGGCAAACGGAAGCAAGAAGCTGTTATCACAAGTAGTCATGGCTTACATCCCAGCATGCTGATGATATAATGAGGGTATCCCAAGGAGCATTTTAACAGCAGGGGCAAACAGCCACCTCCACTTCCTTTTAATTTCCAGTGTATTCACTACACAACATTATACATATTTTTTCTCTTTCATATCAAAATCTGAACCTTCTAGTTCATAACTATTCTCTGATGAAAATGTTATATTGAAATTAGCTTCACTGATATTTGCTACAATCTGTAAGTTACTGCACATTTTTTATCCTCCAGATAAATATCCTCTTCCTTTCAAAATAAATTTCAAAACAATCCAAGCAATTTTTCGGTTAGCAGTGTGTCTGTAGCACAATGTTGACAAGTATGTTTTCTGAGAAAGTTTCCCTGAATTTGAGTTCTAGATCAACCTGTCACCAGTTGTGTAACTGGAAGCCAGTTACGCAAATATTCTGTACCTCTGTTTCTTTGGAAGCCTTGTTGTATTTGTATAAAATAAATCTTGCCCTTAGTGGCAGGGACCTCAGTACTTGCACCAAATTTCACTGCATTTGTAGATGTATCAGTAGAGATATGAGACTCCAACCCAAGCCAGGAAATGGGAATGCAGGCATCAGCAGCTACAGTTTAGCCCACTGGGACACAACAGCTGAAAATTCAATTATATCTAATTATTTCAGTGCCTTCTAAAATATCCCTTCATTAAGAATTCAGAAAATAAATTAATGGTATTAAGGGAGAAAAAGATGAACAATTTAAATATGAAATGCAATAAAAACAGCTATTTACAATTGATATGATAAGCATATTAAACATACCTTCTATTTCCACTAACACAGTCAATAGCACTTTTGCTAACATGGTCAATATCGAATAAATTGATAGAATTTTGTTTAAAGGGTTCTTGAAAATAAAAATCTATCACTGTGGCTCATCAAATTATGTCACACACAAAAAATGCCCAAGTTGAGTGTAAGTTGAGTAAATTTTCTGCATGAAGCTTGTCTGTGCTGTTTTTTACAATGAATCGTCAAGCTTCTTAATTTGATCTCACAAATATTGATCACATGGAGAAGCCTGATGTATCTTAGTCTTCTAAATTAAGTAAGACACTCCTCTTTCTATGAGGGAACGTAATATAGCAGTAATGAGAGGGCAATGCTCAGGAAAATCCGTATCCTATGAGAGGCGTTATGTTGAAAAATAAACAGGAAAAGCAAACTTACATCCATGTCAAGGAGAAATTTCAAGAACACAAGCTTCTGTCAGCGTATTCTTTTTTAAAGTGATCAAACGCAAAATTCTTGAACAAGTCACGTATGCAACCCACGGCAGAGCACAACTCCATTCTCTTTTCTAACTTTCTCAAGTCATGTGTATACCATCTGAGAGGCCTTTCCTGTACTTGCCAGAGAAGCTGCATTGTTTAAGCCATTGATATTTTTCTTTGAGATGTTTTCAATGTTAGATTACTACAAATACATCTACTATGAGTATTCTTGCATGCATCTTCTTGTTAATACACCCTTTTATGTCAGGTGCACACTCACTGAAGCTTACCAAACTGAAGTGGGTTTTTGTGATCATTTGATCCAAGCAATGCCTGTATTCCCAACTGATGACAAATGTCCTCAGATACTGCTGGTTTTACAACCTGGTGTGTAAGCAGTCATTCTACTCAAAGACTCCCCACGATGCCTTTTATTCTATTCTATATGTCTGAAATTAAGAGCTGGTTTTCTCAGAGGTTATTGTGTCCAGCATCTACTGAGGATAAATGTACACTATATTATACCATCACGTTCAAACTGTAGGAGTGAATTCTCCCATATTCATATATTCAGAGCAATTTTCAAATAGGGGTAAAATTCATCTTTTAGATTCAACTAGCCTAGTAAAAAAAACTTTAGACCATGAACCCCCAAATTCTGTGTAGATACAATAAGGCCAATGCTGAACAAGTTTTTTTCTAATTTAATCAGGTGGAGCACCAAGGGGCAAAGGTGAAAGCTTTAGCAGAGCTTCTACACTCTTGTTTTATTTTTTAAAATATCTATTTCAGGGCCCGGCATGGTAGTCTAGCAGCTAAAGTCCTTGCCTTCACACAATGGGAGCCCATATGGGCACAGGTTCTAGCCCCGGCAGCCCCACTTCCCATCCAGCTCCCTGTTTGCAGCCTGGGAAAGCAGCAGAGAACAGCCCAAAGCCTTGGGACCCTGTACCTGCGTGGGAAACCTGGAAGAACTCCTGGCTCCTGGCTTCAGATTGGCTCAGCTTTGGTTGTTGTGAGCCATTGATATTTTTATGTCTTTTCTTTGTATCCATGCATGCATGTACAGTTATCAGACTCCACATTCAAACAACCCATGTAATTTTTCGGGGATGGGAATGTCTGTCCACAGGCTGTATGGAACCTATAAGATGATCTTGTCTGGCCCTGCCAAGGAAACCAAAGGTGGGTCTCAAAATCCAATAAATCTGTTAATAGTTTTATGGCCTGTGAATGATGCT
This sequence comes from Ochotona princeps, assembly GCF_030435755.1. Lineage (NCBI taxonomy): Eukaryota > Metazoa > Chordata > Mammalia > Lagomorpha > Ochotonidae > Ochotona > Ochotona princeps. The sequence continues at coordinate 20,053,165 of NC_080838.1, read as the reverse complement.
ATAAATATGCAAGTAACCCTTAGTATAAAAAAGGTTCCACATCCTTGTTAAGATTACCCAAAAGGGAATCCAGAAAGGTCTTGTTGCTCAGAGCAAGGTATTAAATATATTACTTGAAATGACAATAGCAATAGAACAAAAAAATAATTTAGGTAGAATATTGCAAAACATCCTTTTGCCTAGAAATGTGTTTTAACAAAAAATAGCCCAGACACACATACTTGCGCATTCTGTTTCTTACAAAGATACTTGGAAGTCCTAGTAGGAAGAAAAGTTTTTAATGTTATTGAATATCAGAGAAGAGTCAAAAGCATACACTTCAACCGATGAACAGTGGCATGCAATCACACGTACAACCGGACGGAGAGTAACCACTTGCCTATACTTCTCTGTTGCCCGGTATTTACTGAATTAAACCTGAAAAAGTAATAATTTGAAATGCTTTCCCTTGCATACTTCCATCTCGCCACACTCCAGGGCGCTTCACTCTAATGAACGGAAGTGTGAAGAAACGTCATGCATCATTACATTATACATACAGGTTTGAGTCGGGATGCTCCAATTCCAATTCAGCTCCCTGCTAAAGCACATGGTAAAATGGTGAAAGGACTCCTTTGATAGATCTGGATGGAGTTCCTTGTTTTGGCCAGGCCCAGCGCCAGGTATTAGGCTCACTTAAGAAAGTAAGCAACATGCAGAATAAAGAAGCAAGACCCGCATCTTTCACATTATACAAAAATCAACTCTAAATGGATCAAGGACCTAACTCTACGCCCAGAAACCATCAAACTATTAAAGGAAAACATAGGAAGCACTCTCTAAGAAATAGGAACTGGGAAAGACTTCTTAGAAATGACACTGAGAGCACAGGCAGTCAGAGCCAAAATGAACATATGGGTCTATAACAAACTTACAAGCTTCTGTTGGGGCTCGGCAGCGTGGCCTGGTGGCTAAGGTCCTCGCCTTGATCCCATGTGGCCGCTGGTTCTAATCCCGGCAGCTCCACTTCCTCTCTATCTCTCTTCCTCTCAGTATATCTGACTTTGTAATAAAAGTAAAATTAATCTTTTTTTAAAAAAAGCTTCTGTACAGCAAAGGAAACTAGTAGCAAAGTGAAGAAGCAACCAACAGAATGAGAGAAAACATTTGCACACTACACGAGTGATAGGAGACTAATATCCAGGATTTACAAAGAACTTCAGAAACCCAGGGACATTAAAAACAAACAAACAAACAACTGTAAAAAAATTGGCAAAGGAAATGAACAGACATCTTTCAAAAGAACAAATTCAAATGGCTAATAGGCATATGAAAAAATGCTCAGTCTCCCTAACCATTACAGAGATAAAAATGAAAGCCACATTGAGGTACCACCTAAATCCGGTCAGACTGGCCTACATTCCGAACTCAACTAAAGACACCCACTGGCATGGATGTGGGGAGAACAGTACCCTCCTTCACTGCTGCTGGGAGTAAAGGCTAGTACAACCAATATGGAAATCAGTATGCAGAGTGCTTAGAGAATTGCAGGTAAACTGCCATATGACCTAGCTATTCCACTCCTAAGAATATACCCCAAAGAAATTAAAACTACATATAAGAAGGGGATCTGTAATCCTGTTTTTACAGCAGCACAATCTACAATAGCAAAGACATGGAAATAACCCAGATGCCCATCCAAACAGGATGGCTAAAGAAAGTGTGGTATATCTACTCCACAGAATATTATTCATCCATTAAAAAGAATGAAATTATAGAATTTGCAGCTATATGGTCCCAGCCAGAGATCATGATGTCAATGAAATAAGTCAATCACAAAAAGAGAAATACCATATGTTCTCTCTAATATAAGGAATTCATCATGCAAATTGGAATGTATAGTGGTGGAGTAATCAATATCCAAACATGAAGACACAATGCAACATGTATCTCTGTTTCCAAACAAAAGATGGGTTACCAATGAAAGTGCTGGATGTAAACCTAGACAATGGGATGCTGGACTGTCTGAAATTGTCTGTACCAGCAATGTCAGGGCACACTTAAATAGCAGACTGATGGAATTGTAACTTATTATGAAGAGCTGTGACATGTGAAAAATCAGTTAGGGGGTGGAAATTGGGAGGAAGGGAATGAAAGAGTACAGACTATATAGAATTGTACAATGAATTTCAAAAAACATTAAGAAGATTTAGTTTTAGTCTGATGGAACTAGAGAGAATTTTTACATCTTCTACATTTTCAGTTTCTTTAACAGCAAGCATCATGCAAATATAAGTCCATCATAGTATCTTCACTAGCACCACTGATATAGTTCTCAAAAGCCTGTACTTGCAAGATCAGCGACATTAACCGATTTTCAAAAGGTAGCATCAAAAGAACACAGAAAAAAAAAAAACACTGCTAGAGGAATAGAACAAAAACAGAGGATCCTAGTATTTTCAGATAATGTTTAAAAAAAAAGGAAACACCATAATATTAGTGGGAAACAAAGTTTAACACAAAACAAAACAAACAAACAAAAACTATAGCGTATGGTACATATGGAACTGAAGCCACTTGTGTTGAACTCTGTTTCCCAAAAAATCAGATCCTTCCACTTGAAAAACTTCCTGAAAGTTTCTATGATATAAAAACACTTTGCTCTTCTGATCTGTGAGGGATTATTTTTGTCTGAATACTTCCCCTTAATGTGCATATAGTTTTGGAAGAAGGAGATATAATTAAATGGTCTCCACTTTCCATTTTAAAAAAAAATCTAATGTTAATTGCTTCTATAAGACAACTTTTGGTAGTTTCATTGAGAACCATTTTAAACTCTGAAAGAACACTTTATATTTTAAAATACTGACATTACAATTTTAATAAATGTAATTGGTTTTCCTTCTGTCTATCATCTCACAACTTATTGATTCAGTTTAGAAGTTATTGATATTGAAAATATTGTCACAACGTGTTTGTTCAAAGGAATCTGTTCTAAACTCTTACAGCTCTACTGCTATTGTTCTATAAACAGTTGAATGTAAATTTTCAACTCTTCCCTAAAATAAACCTGTTACTGCCAATATGGTGGCCTAGCGGCTAAAGTCCCCGCCTTGAACGTGCTGGGACCCCAAATGGACACTGGTTCTAATCCCAGCAGCTCCGCTTCCCATCCAGCTCCCTGCTTGTGGCCTGGGAAAGCAGTGGAGGACGGCCCAAAGCCTTGGTATGCTGCACCTGTGAGGGAGACTCAGAAGAGGCTCCTGACTCCTGGCTTTGGATCGGCACAGCACTGGCCGTTGCGGCTTACTTGGGGAATGAATCATGGGGATGGAAGATCTTCCTCTCTGTCTCTCCTACTTTCTGTATATCTGACTTTGTAATAAAAATAAATAAATATTTTAAAAAATAAAATAAATCCATTGTACATGACCTGCTACATGATTGGAGGGTCCAGAGAGATAGAGAAGCTTTCCAGCCGATTCCAGTGTCATTGCTGGGTGGAAGGACTGGCTGGAGTTGCCTTTCTGCTTTCCCCTTTTCTAACCTCATGTAATTTTGTGCTTGCTTTACAAGAAACAGACATGTTCGATCAGACTGTCTCTGCTGGTTCTTGAAGAACACCTCCTACCCTGCTCCCTTGGTGGTTGCTGGGGCCTACTGGACAGGAAACCCCAGAGATTTTTAGCAATTTATTTTATTTTAAAGGCACAGTTACAGAGTGGGAGAGATTATCTTCCACTAACTGTTTCATCCATGGATGTTCCTTTTGGTCAGGTCTGGGCCAAGCCAAATCCAGGAACCAGGAATTTGACCCTGGTCTATCATTTGGGTGTAGGAACCAATGGATTTAGGGCATTAGCAGGGAGCATTAGCAGGGAGCTGCATTGGAAGTAGAGTACCACAGTGTTGAAATTGCACCCATATGGCATGCTTATGTTACATGCCACAGCTTTATTGGTCACATGGTAGTGATGGCCCCAAGAAAATATGTTTAATTGTTGCATTTTAAGCAAATGGGCATCTTCGTCAATCACAGTCATGTAATTTAATAATCAGAATGTTCACAGTTATCATTTAAAATCTTGTACAAGAAACTGAACTCATGTAGGATGTCAGTGTTGCAGATGGCAGCCCTATTTGGTAAGCCATAACATGGACCTCTCTTTTGCAACATTTCCTGTTTGGCTAAACAGTGTCATCAACTCATGTATTTACCTTAAACCTTGCACTCATGCAAAAATATGTGTTTCGGAGACTATTATTAACTAAAATTCCTAAACCAGCCTACGTTTTTAAAAGACAAAAGATTTGTTCAATCTGAAGTGAAACCAGTATAGGCCTATATATTTAACAAATCCTAATTATTATGTTGTATTTCTGATCTCAGGGATTTTATCTGAGCACCCAAGGTAGAAACTTCTAACATACATTTGACACCTCCTATTTCCCCATCAGTCTGTCTTTAAATTAATTCTGTTCACTTTATAAATACATGTTTGTTGTTTTCTCCTTAATTTATGCATATACATATACATATACATATATGTGAATACACACATATATGTTTATCTATGTTTTCTCCTTTGTATTGTTGATGACATATTATAGCATAATTACTGCATTAGCCCAGTAGTCCTTTTGACTCTTTGTCCCTCCAAATTCCAGTCTGTCACTCAATGTCTACTACTTGTCTACTAAAAACATCATATAACTCAGTTGTAAACTCAATCAGGGATAGGAACTTATTATCATGATAAAATCCCATTATTAATATTACAGAAGTTCTCACAATATAGCATGAATACTTCATCTGACCAATCTCTGCAAATGGTCTCTTTATAATTTCCATCACTCTTCCTGCTACCACACACTTCTCTGCAAATAAACTGCTCAAAATTGTAATATTGCTTCACAATTCAGAGTATATTTTATACTCCCCTGGAAGAACTTCCAGTTGTTTCAATATTATAAAGCACCAATATTGTCTTGTTTTTCTTACTTAGTTTTCCTTCAGTCTGGCATGTGATTATTGCCATAACTAATGTATTTCCTATCAGACATCTTCAAAATCAGTGCTTTCACTGGATAAATGTTGGAGAAATAAATGCAAACATTAGTGTCCTAATGTTACGGATAATAGCAGCAGGCCCTCTTTTCCTATTTCATTAATTCTTGTGATTTCGTGATGGTTGAAATTTAATATGATGGTGTCAACAGTAATGAGATAGCTGCTACTCTAGCACTGACCTCTAATTAAGAGAGTACTGTCACTGATAATGAAGACCCGGATGAACCCTGGACTGTCTGTCCCTTGTGTGACAAGTCAACACCTTAGTCTTAGACTACCTTTATCTAGACTTTGTGTGAAAAAGTAATATTCTTTCTGATATTCATAAATTTGGTTCCCTGTAATGAAAATCAGATTATGATTCCCTCTTCAATTCAAAATCCTCACTTTTGTTTACTCAGTGCTTCTACCATTTATACATTAGTTAATAAAGTGTATCACAGTTTAATGCAATTATTTGTACTGCTTTATTCTAGTCTATGTGCTTAAAATATTATGAGATATTGAAATGTATTTTAAAAATTAATATTTTATTTACTTACTGTTATGCTTATTTAAGCATAGTTCCTCATTCATTTAAACATTTATTGCATGTTATGCATAATAAGTATGAGGAATAAAAGGATGAATATTTACACAGCCTCCCTTTTTATTATTGTCTAGTACAGTCCCTTAAAACTAAAGATGGTAAGTAAATCTTTATTGCATAAATAAATCATATGTACTTCTCAAAATTGTGATGTTGTTTGGTCTAGTCTATTCATATGACAGGACAGTTCAAATTACTTTATGGAGCACACTGAAAGAGCATCTCAGCTAAATTGGAATGTTCTGGCCTACAGTGAACCAACTCAAAAGCACAGAGTGAAACCTACCAACTCATTTCTAGTACTGCAAAAAATCTGTCAAAAAGACATTTTGTTGATGGAGCATTGAACTAAGTTGCTGATTGGAATACTTGGGGTTGATGTCCTGGTGCTTTTCCTTCTGATCTAATGGCCCATTACTGTGCGTGGAAGCCAGCAGATTCCCTGAGAAGGTCCCTGAGAAGTTCATTGACTCCGGGCTTCTTCCTGCCCCAGCCCCAACAATTTTGATCTTAATCAGTAGGTTGGATCGGTCTCTCTCTATCTCTGGCTGTCTTTCTACTGCTCTGTTGCTTAGCCTTTGAAATAAATAATTAGAGAAAAGAATGCATTTTAAACAAATGAATATGATGAATTTAATATAACTGCTATATATTTTTAAAATAACATAAAATGAAAGCAACTAATTCTATAACTATTAAACTACTACTAATCTACTGTAATGTGATTTAAATCTCAATTTTAAGGATTCATACAAAGAATTAAATTACAATTTATAAAAATTTCTTCTGAAGCTAGGTATGTTGAACTGCATTCATTGATCTCTCTGCATGAGCTTTTTCACAGTTTTCTCCTTAGAAGAGATTCCTTATAAACTACAACCCGTTGCATTTTTTAAAGCTTATCCTATTTAACAAAATTGTCTGATAGCCAGACATTCATGAGCAGGTCACGGAGAAACACAAAAACACTAAACTAGCATAATTTTGTACATTAAGAATTTTAACTTCTTAAGGCATTTGATAAAAAAATAAGAATTTTCAAACAAATTGCAAAATTAAAAAAGTATCACTATGCAAAATTGAGGTGAGATTTGAATTAATGATACTGAGATGTAAATTGTCAACTTTATACTTAGGTATGAGTGTTTAACATCTCATTTTATCAGCTGTGCATCTATCATTAATTTCTCTAACCTATCATCCTATGTATATTCCCAGGCAAACAGAGAAAATGTAGCTTATTCACTGAAGGATAAATATTTTGAGCAATAAAAGTCAGAATATAATTGGAAAAATTTATAAGACAGTTTCATGACTAGAAATGCAAATCCTTAGAAAAAAACAAAGCAGGCCACCCAGAGAAAAGGAAATCTACAGTTTGCTGAAGCTGATGATAACATTCTTCAGAAAATTCTTTGTATTTAGAGAACTACTTTTCATTTATGAAAACTGAGTATTTTGGATTATTAACACCATTCATGGAACATTCCATACTTTGCAAATAACCTTTATTTACACTATATCGGTTGATTTTCTACATAACCAAAGTAAGTTCATTTATAGTTTTAGGTAAACATCAAGATTAATGATTTAACCTTCATATTGAATAAGCAAACTATAGAAGCTTCAACAAATGTAGATTATCCCTTTTATAATTATTGATGTGTTATATCATATCTAATTTATACATGAAATTTATTATTAAATACAATTTGTGCTCAGTTTTCTAATGTTTTGGATTGGCTCAAATGTTATGATAATTCAAATGTTTGAGGAGAGAATTAAGGAACTAGGGAAACCATCAATAGTGAAAATGAGTGAATAAAGTGAGAATGTTTACTTTTAGCCATGGAAACACACAAATGACACAAAATCACATTGGAAAAATATAAAGGATGAAGTAAATAGAAGGCTGAAATGTGAGAAAATCTATGGGAGGAAAAAGTAGGGAATATTATAGAAATAGAAATTATTTAAACTTAATGTGAAGTCAGGGAATAGTGTAAAATATGATGTCAAAATTTGGATATTGGAAGTCTTGGCTTTTTATCAGTTATGACTTCCTATGTTTGCAGTAGAATTTTAATTCTGCAATGTTCTCTTGAAAAATTAAGATCTTTAGTTATTTTCAAATGCAAAATGTTTCACTAGAGCTGACAGAGAATATATCAAATCAAATGAAACTGTCTCAATCATTTCCCTATATTCACACTGGATGAAATTGGGTTCTCATTAGCAACTCAGAAATATCAAATATTCTATTGCTATTCCACACTGTCTGTGGAGTTGCAGATCCTCAAAATTATGTGTCTATTGCGAGCATTTCTATGGTTTCTCATCACTGAAACAGGTATACTCCAAAATCCTTGTTGGAAATATTTTGACAAACAGCTACTATCAAAAGAAAACCTAACATTTAAAAGCATAACTCGTGTTTTCACAGAGAGCAGTAAGAAATGCTTCCTCTCATATAACAATGACAATTTATAGAACATGGGGCCTGCTTAATCAATTCTCTAAGTAACATGTATTTATTTTTTTGTGCTAACATGAAAGAAAAAAATAGGGGGAGTGGGAGCTGTGAATTTTAAATTATCACTGTCAGTTGTTTTTGAGAGCTTACACAATCTGTGCAAGCTTCCTGTGCTTAATTCTTTATGGGTCATCAAATGATCCAATGATGTTAAGGTCATGGTGTTATTTCAAACAAAGGAAAGAGCATTAGAAAAAAAACCTGACATATAACTGATTTCCAATAAATGAGAGAAACGCTTTTCAGCAAGAGACAAGAAGACAATAAATTGCTATTCCATGCTCACATTGCATTCAAAAATTATATTCAAAATACCTTCAATATAGTTTTAATTATATTGCATCAGGATCTTGTTTGCTCTCCAAAAAGTTGAAAGGTGGTAAATCGCTAGTATTATGTGAGTGCAGTTGTCATTTAGAAGTGTCTTTAGCCCAATGACCGAAGTCATGTTTACTATCTTCTGGCCTCTCCTCTTGTATTTGGGTTGATTGAATTCATATGGTAGCCACATAGTTCAATCACGTGGTATCTTTCAGGAACAGCAAAACAGATGAAAGCATCACAACTACAATGAAGAGTTATTGCTGAATCCCCGCTGAATCACATGGAACAGTCAGCAACCAGAAAAAGCTTGGAACAAAAATTACATTTACAAAATGCAGTTTCATTTATTTTCACTTTACTTGGGGATAGGGAGGGTTGCTTTTCATATTTACACTCCAAAAGTGCACAGCAAATAAGTCTGTGTGAGACCAACCCCAGGTTCTTTGAATTCCACCTACTTTTGTCACTTGGGCCATCACCCACTGCCTCTCTGGTTACACATGAGAAGGTGACTGAATGTGGAGAACAGTAGCCCTACCTTGAATCATCCACTGAGATACGGGATGTGGATAATACAAATAATGCTTTAACTGTTTTGTTAACAGCTGCTTCCAAACGTACATTTTAAGATTTAGTCATTTTAGATAGAAAATAGATTAATACAAATAAACGAAAGATACAGAGACAAGCAGAATTTACTTATCCAATGGTACATCCTTAAGAAACCCACAAGAGCTGAGGTTGGGACAAGTGCCAGGAACTCTAACCAGATCGCCACCTAGGTGACTGGGATCCATGTCAATGAGTGAGCACCTGCTTCCCTTGGGATACTCACTGCCAGGAAGCTGGAATGGGAAGCAGATTTGTGACTCTCAAACAAAGCGATCTGACATGAAATACAGATTTCCCACGCAGTGCCGCTACCACACACATCTGAGAATGACTGTGTCTTCTCAGGCCGGCTTCATAACTAAGCAATTCTCATTTTTTAAAAAACAGAATGTAGTGATTTACCCTATCTTTGTAACTATTTCACCTCGTTTTGTGGTGGAATGTGTATAAATTCTGTCAAGTCAAACAGGGTTCACTAGTTTTTGCTGATCTTCACAGCAAATATGTTTAAAATTACATGAACCCTCACATACACACATACACACATAAGAACACAAAAGAAACACCGGATGCACAAAAAAAGATTTTGGCTTCAGAACAAAGCAAAATGCTCACTGTGTAATTTATAAGCTGTTCCAGAATCATACAACATAGTGTCTCTGACACCCTTCCCTGTTATCGGGTCAGATCTACATGTCTTTGTTCTGTTCCCTGCATCATTTGTCTTCATCATAAAGTTTCTTCTCTGTTCACAAATTTTTAAAATATGTCTCCCATTTACACTTATTATCTTTATGAGCATACTGTCACCTGCTGACCTACCTTTCATCAATATTTATGAATTCTACATCTTTGGCTTCAATCAGTTACAAATCAGAAACATTTGGGAAAAAAATTCACGTTAGTGAATACGTAGAGATATTCTTTTTTCTTGTCATTCTTTCCTAAGCAACACAGTAAATGTTTACATGACACATTAGTAAGGCACTAGAAATAATCTAGAGATGATTTAAAATATTTGGAAGATATGTGTAGGTTAAATGCAAATATTATGTCATTTTTAATGTAATACTTGAGTATATCTGGGTTTTGAGATCCACAGGGAGTCCTGGAACCAATTCCCTTTGGATGCTAAGAGAAGAATACCTACATTTACATTTTCACAAAACAATGGAAGTGTCCACCTGTAGATAAGCCTAAATTGAGTATTAATGAATTTACATTGGTATATCTTTACTTTCTTGTGCACATTTAGTGGACATAATGATATTTAAAATTCCATATACAACTAGGCATGTTGTCTTAGCAATTTGATAACCTCACTTTCTTTTTTTTTAAAAGATTTATTTATTTTATTTTATTTGTTAGAATTATAAGCCAACATGGACTAACCCCAAATCCACCAAGTTCATTAAAAATTATGCTTCAACACTATAAACTACTAAATACAAAAATGAAGATAAACGTGAGACAGCTGAATAGTACCCTATAACGATTTTAAGGTGTGTAGCAGCCAGTTGTGTATAAACTAAAATTGAAATGTCAATGAAGTAGTTACAGGATGTGGTTCAGAACTTGCATTTTCTAACATATCGGTCACTCAATACCATGTCAATTAACTCCATAAGGTTGTAAACAGTTGTAGATGTTATGTTAGCGCTTTTAATGGGTTGGGGCGATATTCTGCCAGCTCTGCCTTCAGAACAGAGATGGTCTCCCCAAGAAACCGCTGAATTTATCTGGACAATGAGATGCTGGACCCTATGCAAAGTACATGCTTGCAATGAAAGAATTATGATTGGATTTGAACTGTAATACTGCAACAAGGTGGAGTAATCCACCATGGGGGGAGGGTGCAGGGAGTGGTTGGGGAAATCCCAGAGTTTATGAAACTGTATTATAAAATCAAATGTAATTAAAAAAAATTAAAAGAATCCTGCAAAAAAAAAAAAAAGACCATGGTAGGATCCATAATTTAAGATGGCGCCAAGATCTACATCTTTTATTATACTACTTATGGATATGTTAAATTATTTGTTAACGTGATTTTGCAGATGCAATTAATGTCACTAATCGGTATACACTAATATGTTCTGGTACAAACACATACATATATACATACATAAATCTATGTATAAATCAGCTCTGTGGGGAATATTTAACTGGTCCTAATTTAATCCCATGTGGTCTGTAGTAGACATTATTGTATAGATCATTTAAATGCAAAAAAACCAGAATGAGCCTATGTGATATGGTGTGTGACATTACTGGCTTGAAACTGGAGAGGGCCAAATTGCAGAGATTACAAACAAACTGAAGGATCTGAGCCTGGATACCAGCAGGAAATAAAACACTGGTCTTCATTCTGTATCCACACAAAATTGAATTCTAGTGACCTGAAAGTGCTTGGGAGTGGACATTCTCCAGAGAAGATTCGAAATAAGAGGCCTGCACATTAGACCTTGATTCCAACAGGATGAGATAAGCATCAGGGAAACTTGTGAAAGCAGTCTATAATTATGACCTTTAGAACTGTGATCAGAGATGATAAATGAGTTGTTTTAAGCCAGTAAGTGATTTGTTATACAGTGAAAGAATCTATGTGGATAAGCGTGCTGATTCATTCAGGTCTTGGGATGGCTGGCACCTGATAGAATTAAGGCTCAGGCTTTCAGAGAAATTGTTTTTGACTAAAGAGAGATAATAACATGATAATAGTGACACTCCATTGTTCAGGATGAGTGGGATGCTGCTTAAACTTAGCACATGGTATGGGCTACAGAACCATAGGTCTTTGATATAACTGAAGAATACTCTTGGATTCATAGCTTTCTGTGAGACAGACGGAGATGTCTACAGGACTATACTAAAATCAAAATTCTATTTTCAGCAATCTTCTTCACCCCTTCTTTGTAGTTGTTTTTTTTTAAGATTTATTTATTTTATTACAAAGTCAGATATACAGAGAGGAGGAGAGACAAAGAGGAAGATCTTCCGTCCGATGATTCACTCCTCAAGTGAGCCGCAACGGCCGGTGTGCGCCAATCCAAAGCCGGGAACCAGGAGCCTCTTCTGGGTCTCCCAGGTGGGTGCAGGGTCCCAAAGCTTTGGGCCACCCTCGACTGCTTTCCCAGGTCACAAGCAGGGAGCTGGATGGGAAGTGGAGCTGCCAGGATTAGAACCGGCGTCCATATGGGATCCCAGGCGCATTCAAGGCAAGGACCTTAGCCGCTAGGCCAGGCCGCTGGGCCTCGCAGGTATCACAATTTTAAGAAATAAAATGTCAACATAGCAAATACATACTTATCAAAAATTACTCCATGGTTTATTTTTTCAATAACTTAGCTTAACCTAATTTTGTAATTGTGTAATAATTTTGACATGATGCCAAAGCCTTGTCCCAATCTGCACAAGTGGTTAAGTGTAAAAAACCCAAACAAAATCAATTGATGAGCTCTCTTAGCAGAATTGAGTAGAGTAAGTTTTTATATTCATGCAATGAAGAATGCAGATATGATACATAGAAAAGTGATAAACAATGTTGCAATGTTGAATCAGGTAGGGCATCCATCAAAATGGATGAGTACCAGAGAGAGAGAGAGATGCCAAGTTACATTTACATTTGGTTTCTAAGATATTTGGATCCATTTTTCAAGTCATCTTTATCTTCTTCCCTCTTCTCTCGGACAAATAATTTGCTAAGTATGAATTACACTAAACTGGTCTAAATATTGCCAGAGAGGGTGATTCCCCTAGGGTGACTTTCTTGAGGGAGGTCTCTGGAGTTTTGTTGCTCAGGGTTTTCAAGGTTGTGTAAACACCTCAAACAGAGCAAAGATTTCTTTAGGGAGATTTCCTTTTGGAGAAGATTGGCATCGCGGGTAAAACTGCTTTTGTATGGACAGGACTTTGGGATATACAACACTGAATTGTTTCTAAGGTATGCTTCTGAGAGTCTGACATTTCTTTTTGAAGAACCTGTCTTCCTCAGGCACTTCACACATCCATAGCTTAATTTCTAAATCCTGAATTTCAACTATGAAATAACAGGATGCTGTTCATAAGTTCTTTAACATGCCAGTTCTTGGAACAGCTCTGAACAGATTTTTCAACAGTTATAGTATAACCTCCCCTATAATATATGGTTAATGACACCCAAACTCCATTATCTCCCTCACCTGCTTTAGGTATTGTATCATGTTTATATTGTGCCTCATCAGTTACTCATCCAGAAACAACTGGAGAGAGGAACCTCTGTGGGATAGGGATTAAAAGGAACAGAAATTGAGACTGATGCTTGCTTCTACTAGTTGCTAACTGCTCTTAGTACTGGGTATCAACAGACCCCACACTTTCTTCATCCTTCATGTTTCTGAGTAAATCCTTTAGTGTGTGCATGGTCATCGGTGGACTTATTTCCTTCATACTCAATGCATATATGTAGGCAGGTATGTAGGGAGGAAGGTAGATAGATAGATAGATAGATAGATGGCACTCATGGACAGAAGTGTGATAAGGGAAAATGTTCACCCAAATCTCTTATCTCTCAATGTCTCAAGGAGAAGTGTCTAAAGACTTATAAAATGAATTTAATGTTCTGCTTCGTTTGAGTTTTACGGTGGCTATAAACATCTGTAGTGGCCATGGGGACATAATCCTCAGAACTGCACAATAACAGATACAATCACTTTTCTCAACATTGCTTATTGAAGGTTTGGGAAGCATCCATTGGCTACACCCTGTAAAATCTACTCTCTGAGTGAATGCTGTAAGAATCATTCTTCAGAAACATAGCATTGCTAATCTTACAACTAGGAAAAATGTGGTTTTTTTTGTATATATTACACATCCAATGTTCTAATCCCATATCTTCATTCTGAAATGTGCAAATAGTCATTATGAGGTAACATAGAGAATCATTATTACTTTTAAACATTATGTAAGTAATATTCTTAGAAAACCTCCTTAAGCTTAGTATTGGATGCTAACATATCTGGGAATATATTATAATTATGTGTGAAACTGTGTTAAAAAAAAAGCACAGCAACAAAAACCAGTTAACCAGTTTCGCAAACATAAATGATTAGTTTACTAGGCGAATGAATTTAGAAGATCACCATATGATTGACGTAAATTTAGTCTTCATCCTTATCAAATTACTGTGCAGCTAAACAAAACTCAGCAAATTGAAAAAATTGTGTACAATCACAGAAATATTGCATACACCAAAACTCTTTCAGAACTTCTTTTACATCTTTTACAGCTTTTCCTAAAGGATAGATTGTTTTAAGTTTAGTTAGCTCAAAATCAATTCTTCCAGTCAAAATACCTGAACTATCTCGTCCTATCTTTCCTTGTGTTCTCTTCCATATTTGTCCTCATCAACCGTTCCTCATGTGCATTTGTGATAATGATTGTCACTATGTTATAGACAAAAAAAAGAACAAGTCAGATGGGATACAGATATTGTTCTCTGCCTACTTATAATACTGTGACACAATTTGTAAAGCAAAGGCTCATTATGCATTCAGGTATAGCTAAGAAAACATAGGTAAAAATACACATCAAACTGGACTAACAGTATAATGTAATATGTCAAATGCATATTTGTTTAAATGATCCTTTAACTGTCATAAAAAGTATAATGATTACAGAAAGAGTTGACACTTGGTATATATTTTTAGAGTAAGTTGTGTTGCTATTTCACATAAGCGTATTAAAGAATAAAAAATAAAGAATAAAAACTTATTCAAGAATTTCCTACTTACTAAAATCTAACACAAAAAATAAAACATCACTCTAAGAAAAAACATGCCCCAAAATTGATAATTTCCAGTGAAGTCTTTCTTTGATGACAGATAACGATGTGTTTTGAATGGCAAAAGTCATTTTCCCTTTTTTGAAATCTTTCTTTCACTGTAAACCAAAATGATGTAATTCACACTCAACAGCCAGAGTCAAGTGAGAAAAACAGTTATCTTTTGGGAAAAAAATCAACTATTATTTTGAATTCTTCATAAGCAAATTGAATGAAATGCATGATAATGAATTGTAAAGATTTCAAAATAGAGGTTCTACTTTGACAACACATTAGGAATGCAAACCATACGAATATTTTCACACCATTTTTTCATTTCTTTCTCCTCTTTGTGGTCTCAGTACAAAGTGACTTATTTTACTGTTTCAAGATTTAGCATGTCAGCCACAGCCTGTTCCATTATACAAAGATGCCTGGTTACTTGAAAGATTGGTACATCTGTGTGCTGACATATGTCTACTTGCAGCAGAGGGAAGAAACTTCAAGCATGAGCTCTACTCATTGCAGTAATTGGTATTCCAGCATGCTAGTTCAGATGGATTATTGTTAGTGTGATAGGCAGCTAACATTAATGTCAAATTAACATAAACTATAAGGATGACAGTGTATTGGAATTTGCATAATTTTCATCAGAATTTAAAGGATTTGAAATTGATTCTTAAGGACTAATAAAGATATGTTAGTTTACTTACTGTAACATTTTTGGGATGTTATTTAAAATGTCACATTCTAATTTTAAGCCAGTGATCTGCAACTCAGGATAATGCACAATTCATGCCTTTTTAGACACAAAATTAAATAATACATGTGAAAATATGAAGGCATTAAGTTATTAATCAAACTGTGAACAAAAGATCATTGCTGTTGTTTTTTGTTTTAATGTATGCTACTCAAAGCCAGTTCTTTCTTAACTTTATTCTAGGATTCATTGAGTACATTCTCAGGTGCTTTCATGCAGTCTGTTCAGTGATTCAAAGCAGAGCATAATGGCTCAATTCCAAAGCCTTCCACAAGTCTGTCATTTCTGTGATTTCATTCCTAGAGAAACTTTACAAGCAAGACAGAAGTGTGTGTACTTTTAAGCTTTGTTCTGTTCTGTTTCAATGTTATATTGAAACACAGAGGTACCTGAAGAAGACATATGGCACAGAAGTATGCAATTTGCCCACCCCCGGCCTGTTTGGTTTTGGAGTAGTTACTCTAAACAGATTATCTTTTATCAATTGGAAAATTAAAGCATGAGTTTCCTAAAGCACAGAAACGTGTTTCACCGCATATGTTCTGTCAGCTTGAATTCTACATCTGATAATAGTCTATTTGATGTCTGACCAAACTACCTAGAGCTATTCAAAGTACCACACAACATAACTGGAAACTTAAACTCATTTTTCAGAAAGACTTTTTAAATTTTTCCACCCTTTCTTTCAGAAAATCCCTGAAAGAATAACATAGATAATATAACCAGGGAGGAAAATGTAAATTTCCATAGATTTTCTGCTATACTGTTAACATATTGTTAACTAATGGGTGCTTAAAATGTTGGCAGCTCTGTAAACTGAATGGTCAAGGACAACTTCAGTTTCCTCTGAACTAAAAAAAAAAAGGAAAAAAAGAGATTTATAAAGTTGTAGAGATATTATTTCAATGAAGAAAATCTTAGTAAACATAACAAATTTAGATAACAACCATGCATTGGGATACATCATTGGCAGTTATTCAATATCATGAATGCTTACTAATTATTAATAATGAAGCACATAATCTTGCTAAGGGGCAAGAAGGTGGTAATTTTATCTATTTAAAACACCATTGAGGGCAGCCATTTTGGCTAGAGATGAAATATATTAGTATCTGGTCCTAGCTTACTGTTGAATTATCTGTGCAATCCTGTGGAGAAACATTTAAATGTTTCTGATATATCATTATTAAAATTGAATCAAAATTATATATGATATTTACTTTCAAGAATTATTGGGGACTTCTGGCAATACTTGGGGTCATTTCTCATGCTGAAATAACACAGAAACATTTCATTCTGAATGAGAGAAGAAAACTTTTAATTCAAGAAATGTGGACATAAAGGAAAAGCTCAGCCCATACATTAAGTACCTTCAAAGCTTTCCTAGCTGTAGCTGGGGGGCTCCCATAGGAAGAGAAAACCTGTTAATGCAACAACTGTGCTATACATAGTGGCACAAAAGTTAGGTAATTGCAGTGTGTGGGGCACTGTGGGAAAAATGCTGGATTGAATTTTGGTTCAGAGAGACACAGAAAAAAAAATACAAACATAGATGCAGAAAGCCCATGTTAACCAGAAGATACACAAATACATGGCGAGAGTGTGGATTCCATCAACTGAAAAGGAAAATCCAGAGAACGAGATGAATAAGTACTGATTGTTAAGTTTCAATGAGAAATAAGTAGGAAGCAACTGCAGAAACAAAGGACACATTGTACAGTGTGTGTTGTAAATAATGTAGAGCCGGTAGCGACTCAAGCACCCTGCATTCAAGTGAAGAGCTGATGCAGTTCCAGATTATTGACTTTGAGGCCCAATCTGGCCTGGGTCTTGCTAGCATCTGGAGGGTGAACCAGAAGATGGATGAAGTTCTTTCAATTTTCTTCTGTCTTCTTTACCTTCCAACTCTAAAAAATAAATAAGAGGTCAATAAATTTTATTTGCTACACAGTAGGTATCACAAGATAGAGATAAACCAAAAGAAAGAAAGAAAGAAAGAAAGAAAGAAAGAAAGAAAGAAAGAAAGAAAGAAAGAAAGAAAGAAAGAAAGAAATCTTTGTTCAACACTGATGAAGGTAATTTACAGGAGATTCAAAGAAACTTGCTAAGCTAATCTATCCACATGTGTTAAGGGATGAAAAGATTTCTCGGGTAGAGTAAATTTGGATTAAAATCAAAGCACACCATTTGTCATGTATTGGTTGGTTGTAAATTGGTGGATTAATTTTAAAAAATTCTCAGAATCAGTAGCCATCAGGAATTGCAAATAAAACACACAGTGATATTACACCTCATTAGAGGTAGAGTGGCTTTCAACTAAAAAACAAAACAAACAAAACCAGTAAATGTTGCCAAACATGGCATGTGGAGAAAACGTACCCTAACCAACTGTTGGTGGCAATGTAAGCTACTACAACCATTATGGGGAATAATCGTGATATTTGTCTGAGATATGAAAATAGGTCTCCCTCAGGACTCAGTCATTCCACTCCTGGGGATTTACTCAAAGGTATGGGAATTAACATGCGTAAGAATTGTCTCTACACCCACAAAACCTGCAGCTCAATTTGCAGTAACTTAGATATAGAATCAACAGAGATGTCCATCAAGAGATGACTGGATAAAAGACTTGTGATCTATATACACTAAGGAACGTATCTCAGTCTTTAAATAAAAAAATCAGTTGTTTTGCAGCAAAATGGATGTGAATGGAAACCATTTGCTCCGTGAAATAAGTCCCCAAAAACAAATATCATGCTTCCCTCACCACGTGCTAGCTAATACATGCAATTGCATAAATACACATATACACATACACACATATATATGGACAATTTAAGATTTGATTATTGCTTATACTCTTTGTCTAGACTTGCATTTTTTCCTAATGGAGTGTGAAGCTCATCTTTGCAATAAACTGAACGTATTCCATTATAAAATATTTTAAAAGAGGGTCTGGCATTATGGCTTAATAGTTAAATCCTCTCCACACATGTCCTAGGGTCACCTATGTGCACAGGCTCATGTCCCAGATGCTCCGCTTCCCATCCAGCTCCCAGTCTGTGGTCTGGCAAAGCAGTAGAGGCTGGCCCAAGGCTTTGGGAGCCTGTACCTATGGGGCAGATGCACCAGAAGCTCCTGGCTTCTGGCTTCAGATTGACTCAGCTCTGGACATTCTGGCCACTTGAGGAGTGAAGCAGCAGAGGGAAGATCGTTATCTCTCCTTCAGTAAATTTGCCTTTCCAATAAAAATAAGTAAATCTTCAAAGCAAACCTTTAACAAGCAAAAGAGAAAGTAGGAAGGAGGATGATGAGTGGGGAATATGGACTGAGGGAGGGTAGGGTGGAAAGCATCACTAAGTACCTAAATTTGTATCATGAAATATGTTCACTTTGCTGAAACAAAGTATGCTAAATATCAAATCAAGCTTTTGGCTGAAACACCTTTGAAAAGAGAAAGGCCAAGTAACATTTTTGTAACAATTTGAAAAAATTAAGAAAATGAGGGCAGATGGTGGAAGTGTGGGTGGGAGGGAGAGCAGAATAGGAAGTATCTTTATACTCTTAAAATGCATATATGAAATCCATTCACTTCACACAAATAAAAGAATTGAGGCATTAATTATGGGACATTTACAAATGGTTTTAATAAAGAATCTAAAACTGTTGTTGAGTTTGTTTTAAAAAATATATTTTAATTTGAGAGAGAGAATTGTCCCCCATATGCAGATCCAATTTCAAAATACGTGCAGTTGACAGGACTGGGCCAGTTCAAATCCACCAGGCTGGAACTTTTACTGAATCTCCCACATGCGTGGCAGGTATTAAGAACTTGAAGATCAAGCATTATAGTTCATCTCAGAATGTTCATTGTCCATAAGATGGATGTGGGCAGAAGGATCAGAATTTAAACCAGATTCTCCTCAAGAGGAATAGACACATTCGCAGATTGTAGTCTAACCTCTGAGATAACACCCGCCTGATTCCAGAAATGAGTTTTTCTTGTTGGTGTGTGTGTGTGTGTTACCAGAATGCCATATCCATCACTTCACTGATTTAATTGAACTTAAACACATAGCGTGTTTAGAATGTTGTAGAGATTATCTTCAGCAAAGTATTGTAATTAACAACTGTGCCAGCCCAATGGTTTAAAAGTGATTGACATTGTTCAAAACTGTGAAGAGCGCAGTGTAATCCAGTTTTGAAAGTTTTTCTTTTTCTTATTTGTTTTAAAAACAGAGTAGCAGACAATGGGAAATGAAATAGAGAGGGAGAGAGGGAGATCTTCCAAACACTGATTCAGTTTCCAAACTCCTGCAATCAAAAGGGCTGGGGCAAGTCGAAGCAAAGAGCCAGCAACTAAACCAAGGTCTTCCCCCATGGCTAGCTGAGACATAATTACTGGAGTCATTATCTGTTGTGTCATGGGGTGAATAAGAGTGACAAGATGAATGGCAAACGGAGGCAAAATTTGATCTCAGGCACCGAACTATGGGTTACAGTCATCTCCGATGGTGGTTTAACTCAATGTGCCACAACATCTACCCTTGATCCACTTTGAAATGGCACCTCTAAGGCTGAAAACATGGAAATAACTCAAATATAATCAATGATCTCTGTAGAGGCAATCATTAGAACTAGAGTAAACAAGAAATTCCTCCTGTGAAAAGTTAAATTTAGATAAATGGGCTAAGACACCTTGAAATATGCACGAACAAAGTCTAATCAATAAATACCAAGAGCTTGTACTTTTTGGTAAAGCACTTAGGGCAAAATCTGGAGTTAGGCATACCAGAGGCTGCTATATGCCTCCTCGCCTGCTTTTTGTTTTTCTTTTTAATGGGCGAGTCCTTAGTAGTTAATCTGTCCATGTGCTGTCATTATATGCTAAGTGTTTAGGTTGGGAATTGTCTTTCACTAAATTTCTTCAGAATAAGAATTACGTGTAGGTACCAACATCGATTCCTAACATAGATCATAAGACTAATGTACAGTGAATTTGAGGAAGTAGTAAAGTGAAAATTTGGTGTGCATTTTTTCTTTTCCTTATTATTTTCCATGATATAGTTCCATAGGTTCAGGGATATCCCCTGCCACTTTCCTTATCCCTCTTTCCCCTACTGTTTCCCCCTACAAAGCTGTGCATGTACTTTATTATTATTATCATTATCATTATTATTGCAAAGTCAGATATACAGAGAGGAGGAGAGACAGAGAGGAAGATATTCCGTCACGTGAATTACTCCCCAAGTGGCCACAATGGCCAGAGCTTAGCCAATCCGAAGCTAGGAGCCAGGAACTTCCTCCAGGTCTCCCACGCAGGTGCAGGATCTCAAGGCTTTAGTCCATCCTTGACTGCTTTCCCAGGCCACAAGTAGGGAACTGGATGGGGAGCAGGCTGCCAGGACAAGAACCAGCGCTCATATGGGATCCCACCATGGCTGCTAGGCCATGGTGCCGGGCTCCTATGCATGTATTTTTTTTTATTACCTTTGATTTTATGACACAGTTTCACAGGCTCTGGGCTTCCTACAACCCCTCCCCATACCCGTTCCTCCATGGAGGATTACTCCACCTACTTGCAGTATTACAGTTCAAATCCAATCATAATTCTTTCATTGCAAGCATGTGCTTTGCAAAGTGTCCAACATCTTATTGTCCAGATAAATTCAACAGTTTCTTGGAGAGACCAAGAAACCATCTCTCTCCAAGAAACCATCTCTGGTCTGAAGGCAGAGCTGGCAGAATATCGCCGCGACCCATTAAAAGCCACAACATAGCATCAACAACGGTTTACAACATTATGAAGTTAAATGACATGGTACTGAGTAACCAACATGATTAGAAAATGTGAGTTCTTATCCACATCCTGTGATTACTTCATTGACACGTATTTTTAGAAAGAGAAATCTGTGTGGTTTGGCATGGAGATGGACAGTAGCTGTTCTTCACAAAAGCAGCCATAATATTTTACACTTTTCAGTGCCCACTGACTTTGAAATTTGATATTACAGTTCTTTGCATAAAATGGTAGAATTAATTCCTCTACCTTTTTAATCTTAGCAGGAATTGGGACTTGCTTTTTACAACACGGTGTGATGGAAGCCTGTGCCAGTTCCATGCCCAGGGTGTGAGCAAAGTTGCATATGTCTACTCTCTCTGTTCTCTAGCTTCATATAAAATGTATTTACCGCTTGTAAATAACGCAATGGATGAGCGATGATTCAGGTCAATTATAAAAGACTTGATTAGCAGCTGACTGTATATACACAGGGTCCTGACGAAATCAAATCAGATCTGCCAAACTGACTTCATGATCCACAGACGGGTAAGATTTATGCTATGATTACTCTGCATTATTAATATGTAGCAAGTGGTACCATACGGACACTGTTGAATGTCACAAAAATAACTATTCCAGCTCTGTAGTCTAGCAGAACTTACTTCATCTTACTTTTCCAATTTTTTTTTGTTAAATTAGTGGGCAAGTTACCAAACATCTTTCGATCCATTTTTATTGCCATGGAAATGAGTATCGAATACTACCTACATAGCAGAGTTGTTCTGAGATGGTAATAATAGTGTAGTTGATATATGATAAATGCTAAACAAATTCTAGCTATTATTCAAAGTTTTCTATTCTTTTGAAAAAGATCTATTAATAATTTCTGTATAATTGAAAGATAAGTAATTTAAAGTGAATTTTAAGTGTAATGATAAAATTTTACAAGCTACATATTGTGAGTCATAATTATTTTTTCGAAGTATTTTAATAATTAAAGAAAAAACAAGTTACACTAAACATAAATGTCTCTAGGATAATCATATAGTTAATTCAATTATTTAATTATCATCACTTAGTATATGTATTGCAAGATTGCGTATGTTTGCTAAATATTGTTAGATTGCATGTGTGCATAATAACATGACACAGGACTTCCTTTTTCACTGTCATCGTATTTGAGGGTATAATTAAGGCAAGCTAAATATTAGTTTCAATTAAATAATTACATAACATCATAGAAAATGGCCAGTCACTGTGAATTTATTAAACTGATTATGAAATTAAGTAGCAAAATATACAAAAGGTCATAGAAATTAGGTAATTAGTTCTTGAGAAGTGAGTAGCACAAAATGAATTATTCAACATCAGTTCGTATTTTTAAAAGTGTTATGATAAAGGGTTTATCAAATGTCAGTTTAAAAGGGCCATTTAAGAATGCAAAGAAATAACAAGAACCATAATCTGAATTTTCAAATAATTTTAAAATCACATCAGAAATATCAAAATATATACTTCATTTTCTAATTTTTTAAGAAAAAACATCAAGAGTTTATTAAGTACTTACTAAGGCCTGTCATTTTACTCAATGATACAGAATTCAGAAAACAATAAATGGTGAGAGATAATGAGGGGAAACTATATCCTTGTATACTGTTGATGGGAAAATAAACTATTTATACCCACTATGGAATACAATATGGAGATTTCTCAGTTACTTGAAGATAGTATTCCACGTGATCCAATCATGTACTCCTAGGGATTTACTCAAGCGAATCAAAGCCAGCATATGAGTTATCTATACTCCCATGTTCCTTTTGTCTGAATTAACAATAGCTAAGATATAGAATCAGCAGAAGTGCCTACTAACAGATGACTGGATCAAGAAAACCTGTGGCAGATACACACTATGGAAAATCTCTCACCTACTAAAGAGAATGAAATTGTCTTTTGCAACAAAATGGATGCAATGGGAAACCATGATGCTTAGTGAAATATGTCAGTCCCCAGAAGACAACAATTGTACCTTTTCCCTGATTTGCAGTAACTGATATCCCCAGTACAAAAAAGGCAGCAACACATAATCCCAAACAGCAGCTGTGGAACGATATGATAGATTGGTATAAAATAAAAGACATGAAGTAACTGGATCTAGATCAGAGACACGGCCAGGACATAGAGAAACATTTAAAATAATAATAATAATAATAATAATAATAATAATACAAGACTTTTTAAAGTTTTCTGTTTTGCAATGCTTGACAACAGAGAGACGGAGATGGAGAATGCAGTGGAAGAAAGGAGAGATAAAGATGGGACATAAAGATGGAGATTGAGATGGGAATAGATGTAGAAAGAAATGACACATGAATGATTCACAGGTACATAGATGATAGATAGTTGATCATCTGCTGCTACATTTCCCAGCTCTTTACTATGGTAAGTGCTGGACCATGTCAAAGCAGGAGCCTAGAACTGATCTGCCACACATATGTCAGAAACCAAGGCACGTGATTATATTCCACTGCCTTCTTAGGTGCATTAGCAGAAAATTGGATCAGAAGAGCCGCGGGGACTTGAACTAGCATTCCAAAAAGAGATGGTGGTATCTTAACTGGCTTGATATGTTCACTGATGATCATATGTCTTTTTTGAATAGAGAAAGTTTCACTTTTAAGTTTTAATATAGAAGTATGAGGCAGAAATAAAAACAAAAGTATTTTATCAGATTGCTTTCACAAATGGAGGGGTTTCCTTTAGAATGAGTTCCTCAATATGAAAAAAAAAGCCATTTAAAAACAAATTAATCGTCATATTTATGCAGATTCAATTATTATTTTTCAAATATTTACTAAAACATAATGCAAGTTATTATTATAAACTTGCATTGTTATAGTCACCCTTCCAAAAGTTGCTTATCTACTGTGTACACAGCTTATGAAAACTCAAGAATATGCAAATACATTTAAATTATTCCACCTAAGCTCTGTATTTGTAACCAAGATCAGAATTTAAAGGTTAAAAGTCACTCAAGTGCTTAGCAATTACACAACTCAACAAATCAGGCAGAATTACACCTGGCAATACTTTTGCCATTTTAAGGACTTCATTCTTATTTCATCATCAGTCAATTGGAGGAAGCCTATTAAGTGTAAGAATTACACTTAGAAAATAAAGAGGTCAGGAAAGTAAAATCATGTTGATAAAACAACCAACAGTATATGTCATTAAAAGCAGGACAACTCAGTTCATAAAATGCAAAAGCATATGTTATTTACAGAACAGCATCTCTTAAAAGATAATATAATTTTAAAGTGTTGATACTAAGGACTCAGAAATATGCTAAAATGTATCTTTGAATAGTTGTCATTTAGACTAGTCTGTGAATAAGAAGCCAAGCCAGCCAGCACAGCAGGCAGGGCTACTGGTGCAGGCACAATTGTTTCAATAGATGAAAAGCGGGAGGATACAGGCAACACTATACCATTTCTTCTTCACATCTAACAAGGATGACAGAAGCCAGTGGAGAATATTGATGGCATTTGAAAATCCAAACAATGTCTCACATACAGTAGATTGGAGGCACCGAATTTGACTGACATGTAAAAATCCTGAAATGCACTTTATGCAAGAAACAGCCCATGATTCATTGCAGAATATACCCTGTTTATAGATCAGGTCATGTGATATTCAGATTCACTATACTTATATCTCAATGTTAAAAACAAAACCAAACATATATAATCCTTATATGGTAATCCAAACTGTATTAGATTTTGATTTTTTAAGTTTTTTTTAAAGATTTATTTATTTTATTACAAAGTCAGATATACAGAGAGGAGGAGAGACAGAGAGGAAGATCTTCCGTCTGATGTTTCACTCCCCAAGTGAGCCACAATGGCCGGTGCATGCCGATCCGAAGCCGGGAACCAGGAACCTCTTCCGGGTCTCCCAGGTGGGTGCAGGGTCCCAAGGCATTGGGCCATCCTGGACTGCTTTCCCAGGCCACAAGCAGGGAGCTGGATGGGAAGCAAGGCTGCCAGGATTAGAACGGGCGCCCATATGGGATCCCGGGGATTCAAGGCAAGGACTTTAGCTGCTAGGCCATGCCGCCAGGCCCTGTATTAGATTTTTAAAATATAGTCATCTTCAAATGATCAAAATTATGTTCATGAATTTTTCACACAAAAAAAGAATTATGAGTACAATACAATGATGCCAGTAGGAATACAGGCAAATTAATAATGGCTGTCTGTGGCCTGGCACAATGGCTCAATGGCTAAATCCTCACCTTGTACATGCCAGGATCATATTCATCCAATACTTACCCAGCTCCCTGCTTACAGCCTGGGAAAGGAATAGAAAATGGTTCAATCACTCAGGACCCTGCTTTGGATCAGCTCAGCTCTAGCACTGTGGCCATTTGGGGAGTGAATGTGCGAATGTAAGATCTTTCTCTGTCTTTCCTCCTCTCCATAACTCTGATCTGCCTTTCAAATATATATATTAAGTATATCATGTGAAGTTGAACCATTAGTTGAACTTTGCAGCAGACAAATGTTTCTAAGGTATGTATGCATGTCTTAACACCTCTTTGAGTAATCACATTCCACAAAATTAATGTTAGTAAGAACATTTATTTTAAGACTAAATAATCTGAAAATAAAGTACAGCACTTGTTTTAATCTTCATTTATATTTGGTGTATTACTAGTCTAAGAATTAGCAGTTTTGGGTACAGTAAACACAAGGCAATAAAACCCATGATTAAACAAAAATGCAGTGTTCTCTGCTACCCCAGAAATAGTGTCCCTGAAATGAAGAAAGAGGTAAATCAGTCACCTCTGGATAATAACTTATAAAATGACAGATTAGAAAATTTAAATTCAGAAGCCCAATATTCCATTTCATGACTTTTCAGGAAAGAAATTTGAGATCAAGATGCTCACGTAATGCAGAGTAAAGAAAAAAAAATCTGTCAGTGGAGCATGACTTTCTGACACTAAGAGTTGACATCAGTAGGCAATGTTTGTGGCCAAGCATCCAAAAATAAATCAGCCTCAAGAAAATATTTTGGCTTTTCTAAGATAATTTAACAAACATTCAGTGTTTGAAATCTCACTTTAAGCCCAACTTTTTTTCTCCAAGTTGAGGAACAGTTTGCAGAAGTAAATAACAACAACAGCAAATGGAAAGAACCAGATCAGAATCACAATCTATAGCAGAAACAGAAGTCCCAGAGATCTATGTCAATAGTAGACTGTACATTTTCTTTTTTAGATTTTTTTTTTATTATTACAAAGTCAGGTATACAGAGAGGAGGAGAGACAGAGAGGAAGATCTTCCATCTGGTGATTCACTCTCCAAGTGGCCTCAACAGCCGGTGCTGTGCCGATCCAATGCTGGGAACCAGGAACTTCCTCCAGGTTTCCCACGTGTGTGCAGGGTCCCAAGGCTTTGGGCCATCCTCGACTGCCTTCCCAGGCCACAAGCAGGGAGCTGGATGGGAAGTGGAGCTGCCGGGATTAGAACCGGCGCCCATATGGCGCGTTCAAGGCGAAGACTTTAGCCTCTAGGCCATAGCGCCGGGCCCTGTAGATTTGATTTTTAGGGAGTAATTTGGAGTGAAAGAATCCATTTTAGAAACAACTACTTTTCACATCCTAGTCCTTGCATTAACAGATTATGGAAAAATTGATAAGTATAATTGACATGAATTATCCTACAACCCAATTGAAGTTATTTTTTCTGCAGAAAACTTCAAGTGCTAGATACTAAATAACAGCCTCTACAGTAAAGTTCCAACATGAACTAAGGTATATTTCATCCCAGGCCTCTACTCATTTACTTCCTACAAATGAATATTTAGACACAAAAGGTCTTAGAGAGAGAATGATAGTCTCTATGAAAGCTAGAAAAACAAAAGAGCAGGATCTAAAGGGAGCATCTCCCCTGCCAGAGGTAGAGACAGGTTCTCCCACATGTTTCAGTATCCTATTCCTGTTATTTAAGTTAAGATAAAGGTAAGACACAGTTAATGAAAAATTAAAAACTAAAGTGAAAAATAGATAACACAAAAGGAAATGATTAAAACAATGCCTGGGGTGATAAGAAACTAGAAAATAACATACGAACAAAGTAAACATAAAAGAAGTCATAAAAGAGAATGACATGATAAATTAGCCAAGAACAATTAACTGTGATACTGTGAAAACAAAAGATGAAAAGAGATAAATATGTAAAAAAATAATTAAACAAATTCCAATAGCAAAATGAGAATAAAGTAGGGCATAAAATGGTAACTGGAAAAAATCAGAGCGCTACTTGCCAAGTGGACCACAGGCAAGTGTTTGTGTACCCCCACAAAAACCCCACACCAAGCCGTCCTCGAGAGGTTGGGCAGACCTGCCGTCATTTGGTTTCATATCCTTGCAGCAGTCTGAGCACAGACCTTACCAGTGCTATTCTTCTCTGACCTACTCTGCAGCTCAGTCCTTATCTGAAGCTACTTAATCAGTCTTCAATCTGTTTCCCGCAAGTGTCTAGCATGTCTGACTAGTTAGGCAGTTTTCCCATGCAGTAGCCGCATGTAGCCAGCAACTATTTTGTTGTTTTCATTTGTTGTTATTAAGTAGAGTTAGCATTATGTCATTTATGAGTTTCCCAAGAAAGTGGAATATTGTTTCCCTTATCTTTAAAATGCTGTTCAAAATGCATGTTTTGGTTAGTTTATTAATATTTAATGTTTTGCCTTTCAATTTCAGAAGATAAAACTTGTGAAATTACTCATTCCTATATAACATTTTATGGAGAAGAAAAATACAAGTTGTAGTACAATATGGTAATATTAATTATATTGTCATTTTCTCCAACACTACTTTATTGATCATCACCTCTAATTTTTGCATTAGATATATTAACTTTTAAGTCCAAATGCTGAGATCTAGTTTAAATCTAATAAAATTTAGTACATATTCTTAAGGCCAATAATGACTAAATCTCACCATAAATCTCATTATTTTCTCTTATAAGATACTAATGTTCCCTGAATTGAGGAAGAGATAAGTTGATTTGATGGTTTGGATATGATTTGACCCCTAAGACATCATGTGTTAGAATACTGGTCCCCAGAGTGGCCATATCAATAAGCAGTGGGTTCTTAGTAGGAGGTCATTTGATCACTGGTCACTTTATGCCTTTGGAGGTGATTATATGAGTTCTCATGTATCATCAGTTAGTTTTCTCCTCGGAGTTATTAGAAGAGAACTACAGTATGTCTCTGGCAGTTTGGCTTGCTATGTGATCTCTGTCCAATGCATTCCATCATGACATCTCATGCCAACACACCAAATTAATGAGCCATCCTCTCTTGGATTTCCATCCTCCAAAACGTGAACTAAAAACTTTGTTTCAGCATTAAATACTCAGCTTCAAGTACTATGCCTTATTGGAGGAATAGTTGAATAGAGGAAACAGAAGCATCAAGTATCATAGGAAGAATTGTACCCAACCTCCACCCCCCAAAAATGAAACAGAAAAAGACTTATTCTACCTTGATTTTTTTAGGAATTATACTAGACTGTGGTCATGCATGAGACAGTTGATGAATTACAATAACCAATACAAATATAATGCAGACTATGTATGCTGTCATTTTACGACAGGTGTAGAGTGTAATAAAGGTATTCTATGGGCAGAACCAAAAATGGAGCAGAAATTTCTGCATTTCTTTCATGAAACTGTTGTGATCAGTATTGCATTAATTAGAAAGCCAGAGGGCCCGGCGGCGTGGCCTAGAGGCTAAAGTCCTCTCCTTGAACGCACCGGGATCCCATATGGGCGCCGGTTCTAATCCCGGCAGCTCCACTTCCCATCCAGCTCCCTGCTTGTGGCCTGGGAAAGCAGTTGAGGACGGCCCAAAGCTTTGGGACCCTGCACCCGTGTGGGACACCTGGAGGAGGTTCCTGGTTCCCAGCATCGGATTGGCGCGCACCGACCCATTGCGGCTCACTTGGGGAGTGAAACATCGGATGGAAGATCTTCCTCTCTGTCTCTCCTCCTCTCTGTCTCTCCTCCTCTCTGTATATCCGGCTTTCCAATAATAATAAATCTTTTAAAAAAGAAAGAAAGAAAGCCAGCAAGAAAACTGACAATTTCAGTTAGGGGATATCAGAGAACACATACCTTTTTCATGTAAATAAAATAGACAAGAAGTTTCAGAAAGTCATCGCAGGGTTCAGATTCAGTGCCCACAGGTTGACCCATGTACCATTACACAGAGGACCAGAGCAGTGGCTTACCCATGAAGTGAAGCAAGCCCTCACAGAACGACATAACCTCCTTCTCCCCCAAAGGCAAGAAACTTAAAATTGGGTTCAAGAGTGAGGGTGAAATATCAAATACAGATTTCATGAGAATTAAAAAGCTCTGTTTATGTTAAGAAAATCAGTTGTTAGCACATTGTTTGGTGCAGTGATTAAACCACCATTTATCATGCTAGCAACCCATAGTAGAGTATCACTTCAAGATCTGACTCCTCCTCTTATGGTCCAGTTGGTTGTTAGTGTTCCTGAAACAGCAGCGACCCTGGAAACCACTTGTGAGTTATGAATGAGAGTGTTGTTTCCTGGATTCAGACTTGAACATCCTCAGACATTTCAGCCATTTGAGTGAGTCAGTGGATGGAAACTCCACAAATCTCTCTCTTTGACATTCAGTCGTTAACTGAAAAATATACGCCATTATCCATAGTCCTAAATGGTAATAGATTATATTTCCAATAATATATATTTCCTGCTGAAGCATCAACAGGAAATTGTAGAATTCAAGTATTTTAGTTTAAGCACAAAATGAATACTGCCTCATGTCTTACAGAAGAACTTATGTGTTGTGATCTGTGGTGTATTTATACATTGATTGGCTTAAAATTAATCAGTTTTAAGCATATAAATAATATAATCAAAATAGTATTCCTGTTTTCGCTAAATGATCAATAGTTTCATGTTTTCAATTTTCCAAAATCAAATTAAATGCAATAATTTTCATAATGTAGTTTCTGTTTACTCTAATAAGTGTGGAATCATTTTAGACAGCTGTTTGGAGATAGTCAATCCCAGAAGTAATACGAAACTACCGTTTTATGGCCCACAATCATGCAGCAATGCACAGACAGGGAAAGCTTTTACTTTACTCTAAGAAATCTCCTCAAGAGTATTTGAGTATAAACTCTCAAGTCTGTGTTATGTTCTGAGAAATCCAGGGGTGTAATTTAGAAGGTAAACATTTGATGAATATTCTCCATATTTTTTCTGGATTGTGAATATTAAGGCTGACAAGAGGAAAAGCAGACCCATCATGGCTGTTTTAGCCTTGGGTGAAAACATTACACTGATCATTCCAACAAGATCCACCACACACAAGTGCTTTACTTCACTAAGTTATCTTACTGTGGGCCAGGCACAGTAGCCTAGTGGTTAAAATACCCACCTTGTATGCACCAGGATCCGATATGGGTACTGGTTCGGGTTCTGATTGCCCCACTCCCCACACAACTCCTTGCTTGTGTCCTGGGAAAGTAGTAGAGCATGCCCAAAGCATCGGGACCCTGCATGGTTGTGGGAGACCTGGAAGAAGCTGCTGGTTACTGGCTTTGGATCAGCCATTGAGGTAACGTGGAGAATTAACCAACCAATAGGAGATGTTTCTGTATCTCCTATCTGTATATCTGCCTTTCCAATAAAAACAAGCTAATCTTAAAAGAAATAAAGAAAGAAAGAAAGAAAGAAAGAAAGAAAGAAAGAAAGAAAGAAAGAAAGAAAGGAAGGAAGGAAGGAAGGAAGGAAGGAAGGAAGGAAGGAAGGAAGGAAGGAAGAAAGAAAGAAAGAAAGAAAGAAAGAAAGAAAGAAAGAAAGAAAGAAAGAAAGAAAGAAAGAAAAGAAGTATGATTCATGTGGCTCCCAAATGCTCGCTGTGTGGTGCAAGCAACAGATCAATTTACTTCATTTCCAAAAACTGTTTAAAGGGCCCGTTTTAGTAGTCTAGCAGTTAAAGTCCTCACCTGGCATGCGACCAGATATGGGCACTGGTTCTAATCTCACCCAACTCTGCTTCTCATCCAGCCCCTTGCTTGTGGCCTGGGAAAGCAATTGAGGATAGTTAAATGTCATCTTACACCTATGTGGGTGCCAGTTGGTGTCCTGGCTGCTTTACTTGCCATCCAACTCCTTGCTCATGCCCTGGGAAAACAGTACAGGGTGAGCAAAGCCTTGGGTTGCAGCCATTCTTGGAGTGAAACCATAGATGGAATTTCTCTCTCTCTCTTTTCTTATCTCCTTCTGTCTGTACATTTGCCTTTCCAATGAAAAGTAACTAAATCCTATAGAAAGTATAATGTTCCTTCAAGTACAAAACATGTGTGTCATTGTCTTATTTGTGAATCTCTGGCTGATTTGTTAACTGTTTCTTACTGTAATAAAAGCACAATCCACTGCTACTGTTTTTTACTTCCAAAGTGTTTCCTCAATCTGTCAAAAATCACTCAATTTCTTCAATGATTAGCTTTGTCAATACTATATTCTCAGGCTGTTTTATCTGCTAAGATAGCCTGAAATTTCCATCCATCAAATGTATAGTCTTTATAAATCATTCTTTATAATTCTTTTCAATATTTTATTCTAATCACATTTTGCTCTAGAAGAATTCCCCATTACTTATTGAATACAATCTTTCAAAAACCCCAGAGGTTTCTTTGTGTAACAAGTATCTGCTCTTTAGCTTCATGCAGAAGTTGTCCTGTCTTGGTATTCTTTTTTCTGTATTTCCTTGCTCTAATGCATTACAATTTCTCCTTGAAAACACTATAACTCTTTGCAATATCCTCTTTCTGCTTTCTTTTCCTCAACAAGTATCTCACACACTTTTATCTTCAAATTAATGGCCACATGTTCAAGCGTATTCTCCATGTTCTGTAACGAAAGTTTTGTCTAATGTGCTCCCCGAAAGAATACTGTATATTCAAAATGGTCGGGTTCTATATTTGGCTCTACGGTTCAAATATAAGACATAAGAAGTCAAGACATACATTCCTTTTTCTGCTTTCATTACATTTCGGCATATGGCACAGATCCCTAAAACCTTGAAATGTTTCTATAATCATTTTTAGGAGATAAATAAAGAAAATAGGGGCCAGATGTCGTAGCTTAGGTGATAAAGTCCTCTCTTTGCATGTGTCATGATCCCATATTGGCACCAGTTCTAATCCTAGCTGCACCATTTCCTATCCAGCTCCAGGCTTGTGGCCTGGTGAAACAGTGGAAGATGGTCAAAATCCTATGATCCCTGCACTTGCATGGGAGACCTGAAAGAAGCCTTTAGCTCCTGGGTTTGGATCGGCTCAACTCTGGCTATGGCGGTCACTTGGGGAGTGAATCAATGGATGGAAGACATTCCTGTCTTTCCTCCTCTCTGTATATCTGACTTTCCAATAAAATAAAATAAAATAAATATTTTTGAAAATTAAGGATAGACTAAATCTAAACATGGATATAATATTTCACATTATTTATTTTCTTATTTATTTATTTGCAAGGCAGAGTTTTAGAGAGTGAGGGATCTTCCATCTTTTGGTTAACTCTCTGAAGAGCCACAATGACTGTTGCTGAGATAATCCAGAGCTTTCTCTGCCTTTCCCACATGGTTGCAGGGGTCATAGGATTTCAACCATCCTCAACCGTTTTACCAGACAAATCAGCACTAAACCAGATTAAAAGTAAAGCAGCTTGGGACATAAACTGGAAGCTATATGGGTTTTTGCAACACTGGTGGAGGATTTGCTTAATATGATACCACGGTTGTGTCAAACTTTAAGTTCTAACATTGAAGTTTGTTTCAACTAGTCAATTTCTTCATCATATATAAATACACATAAAATCGATAAATATTCAAAACTGTTCATTCACATGTGAATAATCATGTTTCTTATTTATTTAGAAATTAATACTTTTGAAAACAAGCAACCATAAGATATCTGAGATTATTGAATAATGAAATATGTTTGGTTAACAGAGTTCATTCTGGGCCCGGCGGCGTGGCCTAGTAGCTAAAGTCCTCACCTTGAATGTACCAGGATCCCATATGGTTGCTGGTTCTAATCCCAGCAGCCCTGCTTCCCATCCAGCTCCCTGCTTGTGGCCTGGGAAAGCAGTCGGGGATGGCCCAAAGCCTTGAGACCTTCCCTTGTATGGGAGACCCACGAGAGCTCTAGGCTCCTGGCTTCGGATTGGCTCAGCACCAGTCATTGTGATCACTTGGGGAGTGAATCATAGCACGGAAGATATTTCTCTCTTTCTCTCCTCCTCTCTCTATATATCTGATTTTGCAATTAAAATAAATAAATCTTTAAAACAAAAGTTCATTCTTCTAATGAGATAAAGCAAAGCTAATTTGAGAAATACTGCTAAACTAATAATATTGCATATGCATTTTCTTGCCACGTTTAAGGGACAATCAGCAATTCAATTATTAACATCAGACATTTAAAGGTAAAATAATTATTATTTCCCAGGCGTATTTCGATTTTTAATCTTCATTTAAATATGTTGATTATATTTATTCTACTTTAAGTTATACATTATGTAAGTAAAAGTTAAAAACATTAAACTTTGTTATGCATGAAATATTTCCTTTCAGGCTCTACTAGATAGATATCTAATAAAAATAAATATCAAGAAAACATTCTTCTGCTAACGGCATAGTCACAGAAATGTAGCTTGAGACAAGGCCATTTGTTTTATTTTCTCATCAATGAAGCAAACAAACATACTTTGAAATAAAGAGAAATTAATTAGATATATTAATGTTCTGTAACAAGTTTAACTCTGTAAGCATAGCTCACTCACTCATTAAAAATATATATGATGTCTAATATATAAGGCTTAGAAAATGATTATAAAAACATTCAATCACACTCCAGGGCATTAGAACAACATATAAAAATGAACCGGCTCCCTCAGCTAGTACTTCTTGTCTTACAGATTACATGGCACTATTCTTTTTTGTGTGTCATTTGCTTCCGTGCTTTTCAGGATCTATGTTATGAGCATTGCTGAGAATGAAGTGGAGCGTTTCTGACAGGAAGTTAAATGCGGTATGTTCATGTTGTAGTATTCTTTGTTAGTTCTACAGTTGTGTACCAAAATTTACATGAAGTTTAGAGCTAAAAAATAGACAATAAATAATTCAATTTGTCAGTAAGATAGTTTTTTTTTTTTATTTTCTTGGTATGTCACAACAATATAGCATCCAAAACACAGCCCAATTTGAGATGCCTTTGGAAACTATTTTTAAAATAATATAGTTCTAATAAGGTTGTTCTGCTACGTCTAAAGTTAATTTCAAAAACCTAACAGAAAAAAATTAAAAAGTTAACATTTCAATCCACCCATCTCCTTTGGATTGGATGCGATTACTTGGCATTGGAAGATATTCTAAAGTGTTATTTCGAGGCGAAAAGCAGTGAGAAGAAAAAATAAATAAATAAGTAGAACACAGAGTGCTGAAAACTTTGGAATTTATAAGATAAATATGCTATGAAGATTAAGGGCAACCAGGAATATTTCTTCATTATCGGTGGCCTTACTGTTTTTCAAGTATTTTTTTTTCCTATTTGGAGAAGTATCTTCTCATACTATGCTCTCACAGTATATGGCCCTCACATGATCATAATTTTAAATAAAGAGCAAATTAGAAGCTCTTATTCTGAAGTCAACAATTCATTGGAGAGATACAGGAAGGAAAGAGGAACTAAAAATTGAAGAAAGGATGGAAGGTGGAGGGAAGAAAGGAAGGATTGAAGGAAGGAACAAACGAAGGATTGAAGGAAGAAAGGAAAGACAAAAGGAAGGAACAAAGGAAGGAAGGAAGGGAAGGAAAAAAGGAAAAGAGGAGGAGCAGGAAAGAGAAACAAAGATCCTCTAATTCCCTGCCAGGTAACACTTTGAACCGCTTGAAACAGGCATGTCTGGGCTGAGAAGAATCACAGAGCTGAAACTCAGTTTGCTTCTCCACATGGGTGGAGCTGTTACCCTGACATCTCCCAGGATTCCCATTAGCAATAAACTGAAATTCGGAGTACAGGTACAATGCAATCTAGACACGCTGATATGGGAGGAAGCTGTCACAGATGGAATCTGAGTAACTATACCCGTAATGTGGCACTCATTTTCTAAACTGAGATTTATTTCACCACAAATCACAATTCAAAATATTTTATTAATTTTCTACATGTAACCTATTCTATAAATCTTACAAGTTAAAAAATGTGATCCATTCTCTTGTTATTTTTTACTGTGTTTTGATTTGCTTTACAATTTATTTATCTGAAAACAGAGACTCAGAAGGAAAAAGAGAGAGAGACAGAGAAATATTTCCTTCACTGGTTTACTTCCCAAATGGTGGCAACAGCCATGCCCACACATGTGTCAGAAGCCTAGGCATTTGAGACATTCTCCAATGCCTTCCAAGACTCTTGAGCAAAACCTGGATCAAATATGACAATAGCCAACACTCCAGCCAGTACTCCAATAAATGATTTCTCTGCAGAAACATGACATTCCAGAAAGTATTTTTCTGGTGAGACATCCGGTGAACTCTTTCTGATATGCTATTCATATACATTGTATATATTTCTTGGATTTTAAAATTGTCCTCTTGGCACAGTACTACCTATAAAAATATTTATTTATCTATTTATTTATTTGTTTATTTATTTATTTATTTATTTATTCATATTGAAAGGAAAGATTTACAGAGAGAAGGAGATACAAAGAGAAAGGTTTTCCATCTGCTGGTTCACTCCCCAAGTGGCTGCAATGTCCAGAGCTGAGACGATCTGAACCAGGAGTGAGGAACTTCTTGCAGATTTTCCATGGAGGTGCAGGTCCCCAAGGATTTGGGCTATCCTCTATTGCTTTTCCAGGTTACAAGCAGGGAGCTGGTTGGGAAGTAAAGCATCAAGGACGTGAACCGGTGCCCATACGGGAATTCCAGGTCATGCAAGGTGAGGCTTTAGCCACTGAAATATCACAGCAAACCCTGTGGTATTCTTTAGTAAAGTACCTTTACACTCTTTAATTTGCTATGTGCATTAGCATGTCTTCTTCTTTTAAATAACTCTTGGTATGCCACAAACTAAGCACTTGCACATTGTCAAAGGATTCAAATTTGGGTTTCCAATTTAACATAAGGATTTGGCTTTTGCAAATGAGATGAAAATGTTTACA
This sequence comes from Ochotona princeps, assembly GCF_030435755.1. Taxonomy (NCBI): domain Eukaryota; kingdom Metazoa; phylum Chordata; class Mammalia; order Lagomorpha; family Ochotonidae; genus Ochotona; species Ochotona princeps. Next base: position 20,016,441 of record NC_080838.1, on the reverse strand, counting down.
CAGATATAAACAGACATAGATATTTTTATATTGTTCTATATATACCATCACAATTACTTCAGAAAAATATGACAAAAGTTTCCTTACTTCAGGAGGAAACCCCAGCAGGTGTCTGAACTGTAGAAAGTATTGAATTTTATTTATACTTTATATCTTTTACCTATGTCCTATGAAGTACTGCCACATAGTATTAGAGTTTATTTGTCCCTGCATAGCTTAAGACCAAGTTTCTCCATTGTGTTGCTTCTTGTGTGTTTTGGATCCAGTATCTCAGAAAAGAGTTACTTGAATTCAAACAAAAGTATATAATCACAGTTAATCTGATAATAAAGATGGTTACTAGGGCCTGGCACAGTGGCCTAATGGCTAAAGTCCTCACCTTGAACGTGCCAGATCCCATGTGGATGCCAGTTCCAATCCCGGCAGCTCCACTTCCCATCCAGCTCTCTGCTTGCGGCCTGGGAAAGCAGTTGAGGACGGCCCAAAGCCTTGGGACGCTGCACCCTCCTGGGAGACTCTGAAGAGCTTCTGGTTCCTGGCTTTGGATTGGTGCAGCACAGTCCGTTGTCACTTGAGGAGTGAACCGTCAGATTGAAGATCTTCCTCTCTGTCTGTCCTCCTCTATGTATATCTGACTTTGCAATTAAAATAAAATAAATCTTTAAAAAAATACTAGAAAGTGACTACTAGAAAGTGACTAAGTACATAATATTTATATAGTGGATAAGCATTTGATTTCATCCTGTGTCAAAGAGGGTAATTTCATCACATCAGTATAAAGGGTAGAAGTTTACATTTATGAATTTGTTTCATTTCCAAAATTTTCTGCATGATATTTAAACATTTTTTAACCAGATGTAGCTGAATTCATGGAGAGTGAATATCAAATTGTGGACTAACTACTGTATTGTGGAGAGATATTAGAGGCAAAATTTTGTCTCCTTAACAACCATAGTCAAAGCCCTTAGTGAGTTGCTCTTAAAACTAGTTTCCTTCGCTGTCCACCTGATACAGTTCACCCTGATAATAATCAAGAGGATTGTTCTTCCACTCTTGCAATCCAGATGCCTGGAAATTTTCACTGAGTTTGTTTGTTCTGTTTTGTTTTTTTAGGTGAGTCATGGGCTTGGGTTCTGGTTCAGCAGGCTAAGCCACAAATTTTCACACAGGCATTCCATTTCTTCCAGCTCTCTGGTAATGTGCAGGGAAGACAATACAGGATAGTGCAGGTGTTTGATGCCCTGCCACTTGAGTGTGAGATCCTGGTTTCCACCTACCAGCTATGGCCATTGTGGTCACTTAGGGAATGAACCTGCATGTTAAATTTCTACCCATTTCTTTTCCTTTTTCTTCCACATTTTTAAGTTTTTATTTCATTTATTTTAAAGGCAGATACTTAGACACACACACACACACACCAGACACAACACAGAAATGGGATAGGGAATCTTTCAAATAATATCCACACCCCTAAAGGAATGGGTCAGGCTGAAGTCAGGAACCAAGCATTTCATCTGAATATAGGGACCCAAGGATTTTCTGCATTCCCAGGTGGAACAGCAGGGAGCTGGGTCCAAAGCTGTGCAGTTGGGACTCAAACATCAGAATGGATCGCACAGGGTTCAAGTGTATATTGTGTATATAAATAACACATCCAAACAAAATATTTTTGAAGGATTGAGAATTAAATATCTACTAAAATAAACAAATAAGTAAAATCACAAGGAAACCAGACATGAATGTATTAATATCACATTTAAACCTTGAAATTTATAGTGAAAATCATAAAATCAGGACAGAAAGTCCTGTTACTATGCACTCTGATGATGTACAAAATGGTATTTTGTGAGTATGTCCAAAATTGGAATCATTCTTGCCAACATATGACCAACTTGCCATCACTTGCAAAGGGTTTTGGCATTAGGCTCCTAAGTACTGACTTTTCTACTTCTGGTTTTGTCAGTCTTTTCCCCAGCAACTAGACTGTCCTGTGAAAGTTCAGTCCGAAAGCAGCACGCCCCGCTTCTAAAATCCCAATCAGAACAGAAGTCAGGGACTTGTTAATAACCAACAGCTCCTCCATTCTCAGCAGAGTTTTTCACTACATTGTAATTCACATAAAATTAACATATTTTCAATGTAATTGGGTACTATTTTTAGCTTTATTTTAAGTGACATGTTGGGAGAGAAGCACTGAAATTATAGAAGAAAGCACAAAAGTGTACTAATTGAAATCCCCACCTTTTTTCTCTAAAGACAAAGGAGTCCCCTTTCTACTCAATTATAAAAAGAAGAAAAATAGATAAGAAGAATTAAGTTGGAAAAATAAAAATAAAGGGCTGTTGATGTTACCAAGCAGTAAAACCAGTGGCCTATAGATTAAAGTGTCAGAATCACATATCAGGACGCCCAGGATCTTCTACTAGTACTTTGTTGAAAATGCAAAAACTTCATTACAATATAAAAAATGAATAAATCGTTCCAATATTAGCTAACTTGTAGAGAGCAAAATTTGGACTCAATCATTTGAACACTGATTATAAATAGTATGTAACATATACTGAGTTAAGAAATTGCGACAATTTTCAAAAATTAGTTTTATATTGGCACAAGTGTGGTGGTGCTGGCATCCCATATAGGTACAGTTATTGTCACGCAGCTCCAATTGCAATCCAGCTCCCTGCTTATCACTTGAGAAGCAGCACAAATGAACAAGAACTTGGACTGCTACACCTAGAGGGAGAACAAGACTTAGCCCGCTGCTCCAGATAAGCTCAGCTAAAGCCTTTGCAGCCATTTGGGAAGTAAACTAGGGCATGGAATATCTCACTGTCTCCGTCTCTCCTTCTCGCTGTAACTTTATCTTTCAAAAGCCACAAATAAATCTTTTACAAATAAACTTTATTAAATGACAATCTTATTTATAAAAATTAGACAATGAATTCTAAAAGATCATAATGATTAGTTTGTCACTTCAGGATTTAATGCTTGATAGATGTGGAATGATTCTAAGGATATTACACCTACATATTTCTTTTTTATTTTTGAAATTATTTGTTTCATTATTTCATGATACAGTTTCATAGCCTCTGGGATTTCCCTTCCCCTTTCCCAAATCCCCTCAACTGATTTCCCCTATATTATTATAATAGTATAGTCCTTTATAAACAGCCCTAAGTCTGCTAATTTAAGCTCTAAGTTCTGCTATTTAAGTGTATCCTGAAATTGTAGGTATGGACAAAGACAGAGAATCCAGAATCGTATTGTCAAGGTATAATTAACAGTCTCATTGGAATCCATCTTTGATTTGGAAGTAGAGATGCATACTGCATATTATCTTCGACTGGATGTGGTAGTTTTTATTACACAGCTACTATGCAGCTACTATCTGCTTAAGAAAAAAATAATAAACCAAAATCAAAAACAGGAAGAAAAATAGAAAATTTATGACAATATGAAGTTAAATAACATGCTACAAAATCATTGGTGTGTCACTGTTACTAATGAAAAAAAAAAAAAAAAACAAAAAACAGAAACCTTCCTGAAGCAAACGATGCTACTGTGTGAACTATGAGTCAGTGACGAAATTCACAAGAAAAGAAAAAATAAAACTTTAAGGAATGAAAACAAAAACAAAAACATCAACACCCATAAGATGTTGTGAAAACAGCACAAAAAGCCATTGATCTTGCATTTTGCATGAAAATTACTTTGTATAAGAAAGAGCATATGATATTTGTCCATTGGGAATGGCTTATTTCATTGAGCATAAGGGTGACCATTTGGTCATAAATGGTAGAATTTCATTCTTTGTAATGCTTGTGTAGTATTCCATATAATATTTCTTTAATTCAGTAATTTACCTGGCAAGCAAGTAAAACAAGCAACTCATTAATTTGGCCCAAAAACCATAGTTGAGCTGAACTGAAGCCAGGAACCTCCTCTAGGTATCTCACACAAGTGCAGGGTCCCTAGGCTTTGAGCCATCTTCTACTGCTTTCCCAGGCCACAAGCAGGGAGCTGGATGGCAGGTGAAGCAGTTGAAATTGGAACACAAAACAGAGCCCATATGGTATCTCAGTGTGTACAAGGAGAGGATTTAGCCACTAGGTTACCGTGCTTGGTCCCATCTGTGACTCCAAGTCCACGAATCTTGGAGTCATCATATTTGAGCCTGGTTTTAATTTGTATTAGTCTTATGTAATTATTAATAAGGTAGCCTTTCTGAAAAACATTCAGATTTTAAATATTGTAAGGGTTCATTTGGTTTTACTTCCAGTGTAGCAAATTCACAAATTTATTCCAGTGAATGCATTCTCACATGTTTTTCCTTTCCTTCATATTAGATATTTAGTACAAAGAAATAAGTTGAGAAAGCTCTTCTGAATATCTGTAACATATCATTAGTAGTGTATAATATCATCAGTAAGGTTTTCAGTATGAAGCATAAACTTATTTAATGTTACACAAAATGTATTTTCATGTCCTTAATCATTCTATAATAGTCAGTGGTTTTGTACAGTAACAACTGTCATTACAGAACTTTCTTTAACTTGTAAATCTGTTACTCTGCCTCTAAAGTGCTCACTTGTGCTGAAAATTTAAATATGATGATCAGTAATTCAAGCTAATTATTTACCATGCATTAAATAAGGAATAGAAGTACAAAGAAATTGAATGATACAACATTACATAATAATGCTTTCTGATACTTCATTTCCTAATATAAGAGGTAAGCAAAGAGTTAAGCAAACTAATATTATATCACAATAAAATTATCATGTTGAATTATGCAAGACAGCTTTTAACAGTCCCCTTGTCTAGAAAAATCCAAGTTCACCAGGAAATACCATTTATAATTGGCATTCCTTCTTCTATCATTTGGTTTAATATTCGCCAGGTATTTTATAACAAGGAAAAAAAATTGGAGCTGGCTTCTTTGATTTACTATCACATTTTCAGGGCAGTAGATGTGTTCAATTTGTGTGTGTGTGTGTGTGTGTGTGTGTGTGTGTGTGATCTGAATGCAGGTAAAGAATTCTTCAGCTTGTCACAATGTTAACATAATACTAAGGAGTGTAAGCTGCAGTGATACTAAAGTAGCTAATGGCAATTACTTGGGTATCCAGCAACAAGGGGTTTGTTTTTACACACTTGTCTAATTTAAGAAGTTCTCTTTTTATGATCACATAATATTGTCCTTTGCTTGAAAAATACAAGGATAATTGATCATTTCTTATGAATTTGTAGGTTTTTTTTCGCAAAATGGACTCAGAGCATCTATTACCAAAGAATACAATATAACCATTAAATAATAATTACTAGCAGTGAGTAAAATATCTTAGGTAACACAAAATAATTCCCCATGAAAGCCCAAATTTTAGTTGCTTTACCAAAATACTGCTAACAATCTTAACTACAGGGGCATCAACACCTGTGAACTCTCGGGGTGGATCTCCTCTCAAGCCAATGTTAGTGTGAATAGTCGCAATTGCTGGAACTACTTGATTTTCATGGCACTAATGTTCAAGCTACATAGTATAGGTGGTAAAATGTATACATTATAACAATAGACATGACCATCAAATAGACACTTGATTTACTTTTGCAAATACAATGCTTTGACACTCAGGTACTTCTTATGTTTGTTAATTGTTTAGAAGTTCTCTAGATGGAAAAGAATTGAAAGACTTGTAAAATATTATTGAGCTACATAATTGGAGATTTTCAGTATCCTTTGTGAAGCAAATTGGCTTACACTACCACAGTGAAAAAGTACAATGTCTTTTTATAGGAGAGGAATTTGGCTCTCCTTGACAAAATACTCTTAAACAATAAAGCAAGTGTATAATGTAAATCACTCAAAATCTTGCTGAAAGAACGTGAAACCACACATCATGGTGGCTACGCTCTGAAAACAGTAACATGAAATTTCAGATATTATTAAACAGTGGAAATATAATGGAAACATTCTCTAGAGATTCAGTTTACCATTATGTTCCATAAATGAGGCCTGGAGATTATTCTGTGCTAATCAAAGTATATTTCCAAGTCTGTTATTACACATTGGGGCTGTGGTTTATCCTTGAATATACTTTACTACCTGAAGACACATAATTGTAATTCCCATGTGGCAACTGGCAGAATTCCTAGATTAGCTCCCTGAGTCATATAACAATAACTGTTATGATAAGAAGAGGTAAATGAAAGCTTTATGGCTGCTCTATCAGGAAAACTTTAAAAGCAGAAGCACTTCATCCTTGAGGATACTGGAGAGATCAGTGCCAAACCACAGAGCTGAAACATGTAGAGAATTGATTTCTATCACACGATTTCTTAGCTTTCCCATTGACAGTTACAGAAGCTCTTGAAGAAAATGAACTTTTGTAATTGCCATGAGGTGATCTGCAAATTGCCTTTCCAGAACCAAGCATTTTACAGCAATCCAGTGCAACGTTGGTTACCCGATATGCAGCATTTGAAAACTGATATACATGTATAACAATTAATAACCCTGTGATATGGATAACTGAGATATCAAATTTCTTCCCCTCAATGAATAATCCCAGAATTTTCCATACTAACTTTAAAAATGTAGATCTCACATAGCAGTGAAATTATTGCTAATTGTTGGAAACAGAGATCCCATGAAGTGTTTTCATCATGTTGCATATAAACTACAAAACTCTACCATTGTCATTCAATTTCAAGTTTTAAAAAATTTGTGTAACCTATATGTATGACTGATCCTCAACATCCTTTTCATTACCAAAAATATGTATACTATTTCCTTCCATAGGGAAATCTACTTCTTTCCTCTCAAAACACACTTCAAAGTTTCCATAGAAAGCATGTTCAGAGCAAAGACAATGACCCTTATTTCCCCTTACAGAGTAAAACATCTGCTTTCTGGAATGTCCTTCTGTCTCCATTTGACAAAAGGTGGCATATGTCAATGATCTCATAGGGAGTAACATGTGCTCCATTTTTTTGAAGAGGATGATAAGGGCTGCTCTATTTTAAATTAAGTCCTGAGGCTCTGGGAGACAGGATACACACATTAATAGATTTTTGTCAAAATTAGATTACATTACTCAAGAGCAAATATTTCATGTTTACCAGCTAAAATGCTAAGAACCTGTTTCATTTATTATGGAGAAGAAATGTGTTAATAGTATTAATGGCCACATTTGTTGGTGAGAACATTATAATTTAGAGAAACAAAAAATTTAGAGAAACAAAATAAATTACTTGAACTTACAAAGCTAGTAACTGGTAGATAAAGGATTCTCTCTGATACCTATTTCTAGGTGACAGGATCATAAATTATGTTTTAAATAATTTAGCTATTTTTACATTTCGAAATTTTCTGAAGATAGAGAAACTCAATTTTTATTAGATCTATTTTTTCTTTTTTATGTCAAGAATCACATTGAAGGCTTTCAATTAGCTTCTTAAAACTATATACGCCTCTGCTTGGCATTCACTATACTCAGAACAGGTGATTAGTTCGACTGTGTGAAAAAAAGAGGTGAATTTTTAGAGTTACATGCCAACAGCTAGTGGAAGGGCCATGACAAATTGGCAAATACACTCCTCACTTAATTGAGTTGGTCAGCATTCAACTTTAGCTAATCTTACCATTCTAAAATTCAACTGTTGTTCTCATGTGCTATGATTCTTTGTTTTTTTGTGAAAAAAAATCTTATTTCTGCATTTCAAATAAAATATTCATATTTTAAGTCATATCAACTAATTGGAAATCATAGTATAATACTGCCCTAATCAAAAATGTATGTCTATTGCTCAAATAAAACAATTTTGAACTCTCACATAGTTGAATTTTTTTTTAAGTTTTATTTTTGTTGTACAGTCAGATCTACATCCAGAAGGAGAGACAGCGAGGAAGATCTTCCATCTGTTGGTTCACTCCCCTAATGGTCATAATGGCAGGATCTGAGCCCATCACAAGCAGGAGCCAGGAGCTTCTTTCAGATCTCCCGCAGGGGTGTAGGGTTCTCAGGCTTTGGACCATCCTCTGCTACTTTTCTAGGTCACAAACAGAGAGTCAGAAGGAAAGTGAAGCAGCCTGGATAAAAACCAGCACCAACCACTGGTTGGTGTCTCAGCTACTGCATTTGCCTTCCAGCTCCCTACTTGTGGCCTGGGACAGTAGTTGGGAATGGCCCAAAACCCTGAGACATTGCACACACAGGGGAGATGCAGAAGAAACTCCTGGCTCCTACATTCGGATTGCTCAGCTCCTGCCATTGCAACCACTAGGGGAGTGAAATAGCAGATAGAAGAGCTTTCTCCTTGTCTCTCCTTCTCTGTAAATCTGCCTTTCCAAATAAACATAAATAAATTTTTAACAAAAGTTCCCGCATGGGATCCCAGCATATGTAAGGTGAGGATTTAGCCAACGGATCAGACTCCAAGCATAGGTTTTAATGATATGTGCTTTTATTGTCATTGTTTATAGCATTCATAAACTTTGCTATTGTGTAAACCATGCTTTTAGTCTTTGTAATTGAATTTTGTGTTTCTCAAAATTCAGATGTTGAAATCTCATCCTCATTCTGTTGGTATCAGGACTTGTGACTTTAGAGAAGTAATTATGTTAAGCCTTCAATCATCAGATTCACACTCTCTTAAAAAGAACATTAGTCTAAGGTGTGTATTTCTTTTTTCTAGTTCCATATAATTGTCAATCTCTCTGCTCCTATAAGTTCCTCCAGTTTAGAGACCACGAATAGCTGAAATCATATGGTGTTTGTTTCTTTACTTGTGCAGTTTGTCTCACTTAGCCCAGGTTTAATCCATGATGTTCAAGTATTGAAACAACTTTTTTTTTTTTTTTTAGGTACTGACACTCCATTTGTATGCTATTGAAAGAAGAAAAAACTGTGCCTATTTATTTGACTTTTCCAGACACAGCTACTGAAAATAACACAATGAACACAGAATGAATATATCTTTTTACTTACTGATTTCACTACCTTGACTATATACCTAGTAAAGAGACTGACAAATTGCATGGTATGCCTAATTTAAAAAAAAAAAAAAAAAGGAAAGAAATTCCTGTTTACAATACTGTTCATAATGACCATACCAAGTTCTATTCCTAACAGTGTACAAGATTTCTCTGTTTTCCAAATTATTACTAAGTTGTCGGTCTTTATTCTTCCTAATAGTGGATATGTGAATTGACCTGAATAAATATCTCATTGTGATTTTATCTTGTACTTTCCTGATGTTTAATGAGTTGAGGACTTTCTGTATTGGTACTGCATTTAGCCACTTGTACATCCTTTTTGGCTGATTAGCATCAGGTCTTTCACTCAATTTCTTTTTTCTTTCATGTCGTTCATCCACTAGTACATTCCCCAAGAAGCCGCAAAGGCTGGAGTTGAGCCCATCTGAACCCAGGAACCAGGAGCTTCTTCCAGGTCTCCTGCACAGGTGAAGGGTCCTAAGGCTTTGGGCTATCCTCTAGTGTTTTCCCAGGCCAGAAGAAGGGAAATTGAGCAGCCAGGATATAAACCAGCACCGATATAGGATCCTGGGTGTGCAAGACAAGGACTTTAGCCAATAGGCTATGGTGCCAGACCCATTTCACTGTCAATATAATATACAACAATGTGACTATACGTAACAGTAATTTTTTGTATAATGGCAATTTAGTTTGCACGTATATGTTTTTTCCCAGAAAGAAGGAAAGAAGGAAAGATGAAAGAAAGGGAGAAAAGAAAGGAAAAGGGAGTGAAAGGAGGAAAGAAAATAAAACTATCCAAGTGATGGATGTGTAACTGATGAGCATTTCCAGTGTGTGTGTGTGTGTGTGTGTGTGTGTGTACATATTATGTAAATATCTGTATACAAATATAGTCTGTCAAATTATATACCCTGAATATGTACATATGTATACCCCTCAATTATTGAATATGCATGAATAAAAAGAGTGAATAAGCAAATAATTAGTACTTTAGGGCACTCCCTTGAATTCTTTCTGCTTTAAGACCAACATGAAATCAGAAGTCATAACATGGAAGATGATTTTGTCAGATTTCAGCTATACTTCCAACAAAATCTCAAACTTGCAGATACCAGAAGTATGAGGTCCTCTTCATAAACTCTTCAGCTTATAGCACTCATTTATGGAAGAGCTGGCTAAGGCACCTTTGATAGCATGGTTACAAATAAAAGTGAAAATTATCTCAAACTCTATTTAACCCTCACTATACAAGACATCAAGAACAGTGATTGCCTTTGTCCCCCTTTTCTTTACTTTGAGTTTTCATGTTGCATTGGAACAAGTAGCTAGTTTTAACTATTTAAATTTATGCTATAAATCATTAATCTAAAATAGCTCTTCGTGAGAATTTGATAATTTCTAATTGAACACATTTCTCATTTATTTAATACTTAAAATTTTCCTAAGCATGTTAGATTTAGTTATGAATGTAAACTTTACATGTACATTATAGAGTAAGGGCTTTTATATACTTTTAAAGATACTTTTATTCTGTATGTAAATACAATTAGAGGATACAATCATTAAGTTTGCATGATTTTGCTTAACTTTTTTTAATCAATAAGTGGTTCAGTGCATGTTGAATTTAAACTACTGTAAAGTAAAAAGTAGTACAGTGAATATTCCCACCCACAAACCTTCTAATAAAGCAATATGTTTCTGACTTCTTCACTATTGGTGGGAGTGTAGACTACTACAACCACTGTGGAAGTCGATATTGAAAATTCATCTGCCGAATGACCCAGCTATCCCACATCTCACTGTTTCTTACAATAAGTATCTGATTTAAGGTGTGCTGGTGCACTTCTTGCAGGAATTTTATTTCTTGAACAATCTTCTCTTCTTTTGAATAAGTATAGCTTCTCACTCTAAGATCATAACTTAACTTTGTATATAGTCTCACCACATGTTATTCTAGAAAAACATGCACAAACTTCTGAAAGATTCAATTTTTAAACATGAACATTTGTTTTTACTATTAGGTAGCTTTCTTTCATGTTCACCAATGTATTTTATACAAATATAAAGTTAGTAATGATTTTCAAACTATCTCACCCAGGAGTTAATCTCAAGGGGTCCAAAAGTACCGGAGAATGACATAGCGGAATAGATAGATCTATAGATATTAACCTAGATACAGATCTCAAAAATGATATTTAGTTATAGAGTATTATTAAATTATGTTTATTTATTTAAATTCATGGAACTGATTTTATATTCTCATATAAAATACTTTAACATCATAATGATATCTCCCATCTACACATCCTCCATCATTCCCACCCTCTCAGGGGACAGAAACTGCCTTTCTTTTTCTAGTGATACATTTTATTTTTTTTTTTAAGATTTATTCATTTTATTACAGCCAGATATACACAGAGGAGGAGAGACAGAGAGGAAGATCTTCCGTCCGATGATTCACTCCCCAAGTGAGCCGCAACGGGCCGATGCGCGCCGATCCGAAGCCGGGAACCCGGAACCTCCTCCGGGTCTCCCACGCGGGTGCAGTGTCCCAATGCATTGGGGCGTCCTCAACTGCTTACCCAGGCCACAAGCAGGGAGCTGGATGGGAAGTGGAGCTGCCGAGATTAGAACCGGCGCCCATATGGGATCCCTTCAAGGCGAGGACTTTAGCCACTAGGCCACGCCGCCCGGCCCTAGTGATACATTTTCAATTTAACTTAGAAGCACAAGCTTAATGCTACACTAAAAAGAATTTTGGACATAGTAAATTGAAAGACAATTTGTTTTTCTCAGTAGTATACACAGTAATCAAATCTCAATATGTCAGTTTCAATTGTAATTTATTACATTTTGTACTATATTATACTATTTATCAGAAATCAGGAAAAGTAAACATGATATTTTGTCTGGCTGCTGGTTTATTTCACTTTGTTGCATAAGACAAAATTTCTGTAATTTGTATGGCTAAATAATGTTTTGTAGTGTATAATGTATCATATTATCACTTTCCAGTCAGTTGGTAGACATTAGTATATTACTTTTCTTACCTATTGTTAGTTGAGCTGAAATGAGTATGAGAATACAGAAGACTGTTTTATATATTCATTTATTTCATTTCTGCCAGGTAAACACCCAAGTGTAGTATGCCTGGGTTGTTAGGTAAATCTGTTTATAGATTGTCAAGAATCACAATGCCCCCGCCTCAATAGTGCCTGTACTGGTTTGTGTTGCCCCCAGGAGTGTAGTGGAGCACCTTTTTCCACATCCTCCTAAGCATTTTGTTATTTTTGATTTTTGAATGATAACCATTCTAACTGAGATGTGGTAAAATTTCATTGTGATTTTATTTGAATTGACCTGGCAGCTGATGATTTTGAGCATTTTTCCCATGTGTATGTGGGTCATTTATATTTCAACTTTTAAAAACATATTTGTTCATGTTTTTGCCCATTTCTTAATGGCTTATTTCTGTTGTTGCAGAGTTCTTGAGGTCTGTATGGATCCTGGGTACAGTTTTATCAGTTGTCTCATTACATATTTTCTCCCATTCCTTTTAACTTTTTTGAGTCTTTCCTTTGCATTGCATAAGTTTCTTAGCTTAATATAATTCTAGATGCTGATTTTTGTTATTATTGCCTAACTTCTGAGATGTTTCCCAAGAAAGCTTTGCCTACATCAGTGTCTTGCAGCAGTTTCCTGATGGTTTCCTCTAGTATCTTGATGATATTAGGCATAGATTTAGATCCTTGGTCCATGCTGTGTTAGTTTTTTGTTGGATAAGTGACTTGTTTCGTATGTTTACGTTCATAGATTAATTTTTCCCATCTATTTTTTGAAAAGTATGTAATTTCTTCAGGGATTCAGTTCAGCACCTTTCTCGAAGATTGGTTGGTTTTACATGCATGAATTAATTTGAGGGTCTTTATTCCGTTCCGTTGTCTGTTTGTGCAAGTAGCAAGCTGTTTTGACGATAACTATCCTGAACGTGTCTTGAAATGTGGTATTATGCTGCATCCATCTTCGTTTTCTTATTTGAACTGCTTTAATCATCCAGAGTCTTTTATAGTTCTACATAATATTTAGCATTTTTTTCATGCTTAATCTGAGAAGAATGTCATTGATACCTTGATTGAGAACATACTGCGTCTTTAAGTTTTTTTCAGCAGTATGAATATTTTATGGTATTAACTGTTTAATCTACAAAAACAAATGATGCCTGCATTTTTATGTATTATTTCCTTATTGTCTTGCAATTTTCATTGTACATACTTTTCACAGCCATTATTAACATTGTAACTTATGAAATATATATAACCTATTGTTGTAGAATTGATTGTATAAGTGCTTTTTCAGCCATGGCATTATCTGTTTATTCAAAGCCTAGAGATCTCTGTGTTGATTTTGAATATTGCAATACTGACTTGCAATACTCTTTAATGGAGTTTGTTGAGTCCCCTCAAAAATCGCACCATCTGTAGTCAGGGGTAATCTGACTTCTCATTTTCAAGTTGTATCTTTTGGATTCTATTTTCTTACTTAATAACTCTAACAAAAGCATTCAGAACTCTATCAAATGCCAATGGTAAGAGTGGTAATCCTTTCCTTGTCCTGAAGAATAGTGAAAATTCTTCTAACTTTTCCCCTTTCTATATGATGCTTGTTGTGGGTGTGTTGTATGTTGCCTTAAGGAATGTTCTCAACTGAATTTCTTTAAGGTTTCTATCATAGGGCCTGCCACGGTGGTCTACGGCTAAAGTCCTAGCCTTGGATCCCATATGGGCGCCGGTTGTAATTCACAGCAGCCCCACTTCCCATCCAGCTCTCTACTTATGGCCTGGGAAAGCAATCGAGCACCGCCCACAGCTTTGGGACCCTGCACCCACGTGGGAGATGTGGAAGAAGGTCCTGGCTCCTGGCTTCAGATCGGAGTAGCACCTTCCATTGTGGTCACTTGAGGAGTGAATCATCAGACGGAAGATATTTCTCTCTGTCTCTCCTCCTCTCTGAATATCTGACTTTGCAATAAAAATAAATGTCTTTAAAAAAAGTTTTCTATCATAAAAGGATGCTGTATGTTTTCAAATGTATTCTTCATCTATTGATACCTCTTTTGTTCTGTTTGTTATTGTGGCACATCAGATTTATTTATTTGCTTATGTTGCAACCTTTCTGCATATCAGGGATTAATTTTGCATTCTCTGGATGAATGATCTTTCTGATTATTCTGATGCGTTGATAGATTTGATTAGCCAGTATTTTGTTGGGGATTTTTGCATCATTGGTTCAACAGTAATATTGGTCTGTAGTTCTCTTTAATTGCTTCATCTTTTTCTGGTTCTGGGACTAAAGCGATTCGAGCTTCATAGAAGGAGTTTTGGAGGATTCCTTCCTGTTTAATTGCTTTCAGTAGTTTTAAAACTGGGATTATATATTTCTTCACATATTTCTTTATATGTTTCATAGAATTCATCAGGGAGAACATCTGGTGCTGAGCTTTGCTGTGAAGAATTTTGATGTTGATTCAATATCTTTTTGTTGTTATTGCTTTCACTATTCTATTTAAATTTTCTTTGTTTCATGACATGCCCAACTTTTCTACTAGATTGTATACATTCAGAAATCTACCTGTGTGTTTTAGAGTTCCCAATTTTCTGGCATGTAGCTCCTTGTAATAATTATAGATGATTTTTTTCCTGTGGTAATTCTTTATCATCCTTGTTTTTTCTTTAAGTCTTCTCTTTTTTTGATATTTAGGCAAATGTTTTATTTTTTTGTTGTGTCGTGGTTTGTTTTTTAAAAAAAAGGCATTTCATTGATTCTTTGTATCATTTTTGGTTTCAGTTTCTCTTGTATGTTTTCTAATTTTATTTATGATTTCCTCATACTACTTTGGAATATGGCTTTCTCTTGTTTTTCTTCTAGGCCCCTGACATGCATTCACAGATCATTTGACTGATGCCTTTCTGATTGGTCCATATATGTACTATTTTTTATAATCTTCCCCCTTAAAATTCTTTGTACTGCTTTGGCTGAATCTCATATATTTTGATAGTTGTATTGTCTTCATTCACTTCTAGGTTTCTTAGTTTGTTTCTTTTGTAATATCCTTTTGATTTATCTTTTGAGCCATGGTTCATTCAGGAGCATATAATTGTTCCCTCTCCATGTGTTTTTATTTCTAGAGTTTCCCATGTTCTCAATATACAGTTTCATTTTAGTGTGGGCAGAAAATAACTCCTGGTTCTATTTCACTCTTCCCCTATCTCATATAGGGATGAAGTTTTTCATAAGACTCTGCTGTCCAAGGTTGAGGCATGGTTACTGGTGAAAGAAATCTCAAGACCACCAAGTCTCAAGACTTGCTGATGCAAGTCCACAGACTCAGTTCATGGGCACTGGACCTGTGGCAAGGATCATGGATTGCTTTTGGTGTTCAATTTCATAATGGCAATCTAAGGATTAAACTTAATATCATCTCCCCTCCCACAAAAGGAGACATCTGTCTCTACCCTATCTTGGTTGACCTTGGAGAAGGGATGATTGAGGCTTTTGTTTTTTTTTTCAGGATTAGTTGTCTTATTGCAAAATTTGATACTAGAATCCCATACCTGATTTCCTTAACCTTTGAGAAGCTAATTAAATGCATAAATAACTGCTCAGATTGGTGTTTCTGTGGGAAAAGGATCACTGGAAGGTCTGAATTTGCTATATCACCTTGCTCCAACATTATAAATATTTGTAAAATGAAAAGAAAACCAGAAATTTTTGTGAACCTATCATTGGTGTAATAAGGGATTCCTTTTCTTGGCCCAATTGTGGCCATGGAAGATTTCTGAGTTATTTTAATGACCTGAAACTGTGATAACCTGCCACAGGTTAAGGGATAAGCACATAAATATAAACTAGCACTGCCTAGTAAGATCGGACAATGTAGAATAAACTCTGAGGGGATTGCACCATAATTGCAGAGTTCAGCAAAGTTTTCAGGAGTATTTAACCTTTAATTTTCTTCTCCTCATGTCCTCCTCATGTTCTTTTCTTTTCTTTTCTTTTTTTTTTTTTTTGCCAACAGTCAGTATGGTACCAGAAATCTTATATAATTTGAATAGTTAAGAATATTAATTTATCCTGAGAGGTCCAGAAACCTGCTGATAATTATTACCCAGTCTGAAAATACTGAGATATAACATCTTCACTGAATCCATTAACAAGGATATAAAATTACAATAAAGTTAACCTTGATTCACAAAGTCTATTTTCTGTTTTCAATTATCATATTGATGCAATGTGATTTCAATACTACAGTAGAGCTCATAGACTATTTTGACATGTTGTACAATAATTTGTGGAAAGTAATTAGCATAAAGCTGGAAGCGTAGTAAACAGGAGGAAAGTACATTTTGCTATCAGTATTTTACATATTTTTTCTCTTCTTTTTATTCTTTTGATAGTTTAGGAAACATGGTATATATTTGGAAGACTGCATAGTAACAACACTAGAAAATTTTGTCTCTACATAAGTCTAAAAGCCATTTGATGTAGCTATTTTGGAGCTACTGAGTTTACAAAGTTTTTACACATCCCATTGAAAGTTTACATAGTAACCAAGAAAGGATAAGGTTCTAGCCTCCTGGCTTCAGCCTGGCCCATCCTTCCCTGTTGTTGACAGCTGGGGAGTGAAACAGCAAATGGAAGACATAGATAGATAGATAGATAGATAGATAGATAGATAGATGATAGATAGATAGAGATATAGATATCTGTATCGGGCCCGGCGGCATGGCCTAACTGCTAAAGTCCTCGCCTTGAAAGCCCCGGGATGCCATTTGGACACTGGTTCTAATCCCGGCAGCTCCACTTCCCATCCAGCTTCCTGCTTGTGGCCTGGGAAAGCAGTCGAGGACGGCCCAAAGCTTTGGGACCCTACACCTGCATGGGAGACCTGGAAGAGGTTCCTGGTTCCCAGCTTCGGATCGGCGCGGACAGGCCGTTGCAGCTCACTTGGGGAGTGAATCATCGGATGGAAGATATTCCTCTCTGTCTCTCCTCCTCTGTGTATATCTGACTGTAATAAAAAATAAATAAATCTTTAAAAAAAAGTGTTAGATATCTGTATCAGTATTTATACATAAATGTAGATTTCTCCATCTTCCTTTGAAATAAAGAAAAATAAAACATGTATTTATCTATATATGCTCATTAATAAGTTTCATGGAAGTTGAAATCCATACATATAATGTAAGTTTTGTTCATGAGAATGCATATTGTGCAAAATTTTTAAATATATGAGCATTTGATACTCTTCAGTAAGTATGAAAAAGACATATTCACTAAATCTTTGCCCTCTCATTCCTCCACATAAAAAATACTGACATGTGTTCCCCTTATCCTCATGTGTTTAATCCTTCTTTCTTCTCCTTTCACTCCACTGTATACCTCTCATTTTTTTCTTTTTTTTGGCTAAAGTGATGAAGCACCATCTTAGTATATTTCCTTAACAGAAAAGTTATTCAACACAGTAAATGCTACTAAAATTGAAAAATAAATAAGTATTAAAACAACTTGAAAAATCAAACAAATTGCTATCCATCGAAGCTGAACAATGGAGAAGGCAATGCAATAATTATACATATTGAACCAGTAAAGGAATAAAGATGAGTATCATCAATGAGTAAAGATGAATGTAGCAGTTAAGAGAATCAAGACACTCATTTTTAAACTAGGAAACTGTAGGAGAAAAAAACATCTATTACTTGCTGACAACATAAAACAGGTTGGGTAAAGACTTCAAATTTTCATGCAAATTCAAATGTGTCATGGTGAATCTGACAGATTTTGATACTATTTGTCCACTTAGTGAGAGATGTATAGTATGCATTCCTCCTCAGAAACTTATTGCATGTTGTAGCTTCAGTGTTCATTTTTTTAATTCCTACATCATATAATATAATGACAAAATCTTACTAAATCTCAAGAGGCAGCAACTGGTAAGGCTGGACTGAATTCGTTCATACAGACCAGCACAAAATGTAGTAATGATAAATTATTTCACTTAATAATCAGCTGTTTTCCCTCAAAGCCCCTAAGCAATATATTCAAGACATTAAAAAAGTTTTGTAAAATGGTTGGTGATTTTTTTTATAACTTACAATTATCAGAACACGCACTTTTACATATACTACTATAACTATAGCTAGATTCTTATATCATCAGATACATTCTCAAAAGTGTTGAGTTCAGTTCGTATGAAATTTGTATGCTTTCATTAAGAAAGCCTGATCTTAAAATTTTAATTTAATGGTAATCAATTGATCGTTGGTTATTCTTAGTTTCTCATTTTGTAGACGTATAAAAAGGGTTCACTCTGTGGCATAGCAAGATAGTGGGTTGAGCTTAAGTGACCCTGATGAGTAAGAGGATAGCGGGTTAAGCCATGTTCCACAAAGCGAGTCAGCCACATGGGCACTGGGTCTAGTTCAGATTACTACATTGCTGATCCAGCTCTCCACTAATAATCCTGGGAAAGCAGCAGAAAATGGCCAAAGTACTTGGACTCCTGTCCTGTGAGAGGTTTGAACAGATTCTGAAGCTCTATAAGCTTTTTACTGCCCTGGCTTTTAGAAATCAGTGGATTGGACCCAGCACGGTAGCCTAGCAGATAAAGTCCTCACCCTGTGCACACCTGGATCCCATATAGGTTCTGGTTCTAATCGCAGAGGCTCCACTTCCAATCCAGCTCCCTGCTTGTGCCATGGGGAAGCAGACAAGGAGAGCCCAAAGCCTTCAGCCCTGCACCCACGTGGGAGACCCAGAAGTTCTTGGCTCCTGACTTTGGATTAATGCAGCTCTCTCTGTTGCTGCCACTTGCGGAGTGAATCAATAGACAGATCTTCCTCTCTGTCTCTCCTTTTTCTGTATATCTGACTTTCTGGTAATAAAATAAATAAATCTTAAAAAAATCAGTGGATTGATCTATTTCCTTCCTCTTGCTAACTCTGCTTTTTGAATGAGAATATTTTAAAAAGAAAAAAGCTATATGAAAGTATTGTTGATCTTCTTTTACTATGTTAATGATTAGACTAGAAATAACTTAGTACCCAGATAGTTTTGTTTAAATTTATTGAGAACAATCTTCAGTACTGTACTGTGACTTAGCATACATTTTTTACTATCATTATTAACTATTGTCAAGGGCATAGTGATTAAAATATTCATACAATTTTATAGTGGCTTACTTTACAAAACCAAGTAACTTGTAAATTTATCTGAGTGCCTTAAGTCCCAGACTTTTTATAAGAGACTATCTCATTTCCATTGCTTAAAATGTCATACAGACCTATTCCCCAGTGTCTTTCCACACTGTACACACACACACACACACACACACACACACACACACACACACACACACGTAGTGACTATAATTCTGATTCAATTCCCTTAGCATGATTAATGGATTATATGATCCACTCAGGTACTGACTAGTATTGATTCAGAATGTAAGACACTATGTGCCAAATAACCTGCATTGCCGTCCGTGGTTGCATATAAATACAGAGTGTGAGATCATATTCGTGAAACTGTATCGCTGGACCTAAACAGGTAGTGCAGAATGTTGGATTAAATACAATTTGCATACAATCAAGTCTCCAGATATACTCGATTCCCTGATTTAGGAAACAAACAAGGTGATGGCACAAATGCTGTTCTTGCAGTCCCCAAAACAACAGAAAAACTAAATATCATGTTTAATGTAGAAAATAAGAACAATGTGCCAGATGATATGAGACAGAATCCTAACCTTAAAGTTATGGCATGCTAAGTTGATGTGAAAATCCACCAAATCACATATTTGACCGAAGTGCCAAGGGGCATAGACATTACTAAAATAATCAAAAAGTTCTGGGAAATTGACATCTATGTTATTGAATGTTGAACTGGCATCTGTTATTGATTGCCCAAGTCCTGTTCAAGGAGATGCTGCTACAGAACTAAACTCACTGACAGTAATGATGAGAAAAGATTAAAAACGACTAAAAGAGGAAATTCAGCAATTTCAGACTCAGGATGAGACAAGTATCTTAACATATATTAAGATCAGAGGAACAGCTGAAAGACCTTCACCAGCAGAGAATTGGAAAAAGTTAACTTAGCATAATGGCAAAAGGGAAAAATGAGAGAGGACCAATTAAGGCACTGTTAATTCTGTTCAATCAAAGGCAATACTAGCCACAATACTAACTCTCAAGAGGTTAAGAAAATTAAACAAAATAAAGGCTTGTGGTTTCTTTTCAAGTTTACATGTGAAGGCGGTTGGAGAACCTGGAAATTTCATATGGAAACCGAGGAGTCATCCACAGGAGAAAGGGCTATGCAATAACATCATACATGCATATTACAGTTTCTCAACCCCTTCACTAAGACCAGTTATAACCAATCGCATAATATCTGATAGAAATAGAGCTTGACATCACATGATACTCTAAAAACTTAAAAATCACTATGAACCCTTGTCTTAAAGAGTCACATGAGACCAATGTAAGAGGCTCACCCGTCTATCACCTAGTAGGAATACATACCCAGTGCTCATTTCTTTGAATGATTACTGGAAATATAACAACTCAGTATTCAGTACAGTCACAATTACTTCTTTAGCCTGTGAGATAAGCATGGTCTTCAAGAAGAAGCTTGAGTGGAAGCCTTCCCTACTTGAGATCATAAATAGAAAGCAGCTTTATGTTCTAGGAATAATGGCACAAGTAATCAGTAACTTTATTCAAACTTGAAAAAAAGAGTTATGGAGAATTTTATCTTATCTCTGTCTAGTTAATCAGTTTGATTACTAAAGAAACAAGATGACTGTGTTATGAAATTATGCAAGTGTTGAGCTAATTACAGCTAGTTTCAAAAATAATTATCTTTACTAATGTGTATTAATATAATCCTGGGTTCAGGGTAGATGATCACTGAAGTATACACTGTACTCTTTCCATATTTACCAAAAGTGATATTTAGGAAATGTTTCGTCCCCTTGCAATGGATAACTATGTCACAGGAGTTTTGCATTAGAGCGTGTTAGCTTTCCCACATTCTTCCATGATGCAATTTTAGGAGAACCAGATTAGCTTGTTATGTCAAAGTTTGCAAAACTAGCCCAGTTTTCATTTATTTCTTCCCAATTTATATCTTTTTAGCCTTTTAATAGTCTCATTACACAGCTTAAAGCCCCATGTACAAGATGTTAACTAAGTAGTAACAGTGAATATCAAGCCTTCCTCCTGGCTTCACAGGAAATGCTTTTAATACAACACGGTATATGTATTTTAGTCAGTTAGATATTCTTTATTCTTCCTCTTTCTCCTTTTTCTTCTTCCTTTCTCCCTTCCTTCCTTCTTTTTTCTTTTTCTTTTTCTTCCTTTCTTCCTTACTTTCTTCCTTTCTTCCTCCTCTATATTAACAGAACAGATTTCCTGTACATAGACAGTTTTACAAACATGATTATGTCTTAGCTTCCCTCTCTCCAATTCAGCTTCCCTATCCTCTCTCTATTATTTTCCCCTTGGTTTTTACAATAGCACTCTGAATTTACTTTATGATTACAAGCCTTATCTTGCACTAAATGTAACAGTCAGCAAGCATCACTTGCTAAGATATGTAAGAATAATGGGCACATACAAGTATATTATTAAATGCCTTTCTTCATCTAAGCAAGTTATTTTAAAGTTTTTATCAATGAAAATAATTACTTCATTTGGTATATAAATTTTTTAGAAATTTATTTTATTTTTATTAGAAAGTCAGGCACACAGAGAGGAGGAGAGACAGAGAGGACACTCTTACTTCCACTGATTCACTCCCCAAATGTCCACAATGACGAGAGCTGAGCTGATCCAAAGTCAGGAGTCAGGAGCCTCTTCTAGGTCTCACAAGGGGGTGCAGGTCCCAATGCTTTGGATCATCCTCCACTGCTTTCCCAGGGCACAAGCATGGAGTTGGATGCAATGCGGGGCCACTGGAATTAGAACTAGAACCCGTATGGGATCTCAGTGTGTACAAAGTGAGTATGTTAGCTACTAAGCTACCATGCTGGGCCCTTACTATGTCAATTTTATATCAATTATGCAGCCCAAAGTTAGACTCTCTTACTTAGGATCAGTTTTTTATTTCATTTTTTTTTTAATTTTCTCATTTGGATTAGAACATTTTTATTTTGAATCATATGTTTTCCATCAATGTCATATTTTATTAACACAGAATACACAAGTTACATTTTTTATTAGGGCCAAAAGGATTTATATTATAAGAATTATTTTCCTTTGGCTCCAAAGGAAAAAAAATGGTAATTTCCCCATGTTTGTAAAATTTTAATATATATCTCATTTATGTCAATCATATCTATGGAAATTGAATTTTCCTGAATACATTTCAAATCAAATCAGCAGGTATTTAATAGGCAAATCTATGCTGTCTTTTATTTTTCCCGCTTGACAACAACGTCCCTTTTATTCCCTGGCTTCTAAGAGTATTTTCTCCAAATCTGAGTCTCAATAGTTTTACTTCGCCATGAATGGAATGAATTGTTTGTGCTTATTCTTTTGAAGACAATAAAATTTCTTGAAATCCGTGGTTTGATGTCTTCAATACACTTTGGAAAAATTGCCGCTTTTGTCTTTTCAAATGTTACTACTGCACCATTGTCTATTCTTATTTAACAAGCATGTCCGTTACAAAACCATTTAATTTTTCAACATATCGCTTTTCAACTTGCACATTCTAGTTTTTTTAAACTTTTCTTGGTCCAAGAATTTCCCATTGACTGATTTTCAACTCATTAGTTTGCTGTTCTCCTGTACTGAATGCTGTTAATCTCATCTACTAAATTCTTAATACAGTTTTTGGATGTTTCAATTCTAAAATTTTATTTTGGAGATTTCTACATATTCCACTTTGATGAAAGCCTACATTCATTATTTTGTTGAACACGTTATTTATAATTCTCTGAAAGTCCAATTGCAGTCACTCCAGTTTCTAAATCCCTTTTATTTGATTCTTTTACTCATTTCTCATCCTTTCTATATTTGATAGTTCTTCAATGAATATTACACATTTACATTGCATATGTAATCTTACATATTTCTTATATATGTTATATTTAACCATAAATATGTGTGTGTACAATTTTGCTTTAACCCACATGAGATTTAACCTGTAATCTCTAATCTGAGATTTGACATGTTTCAATATTCTATAAACCTCTTTATACCACATTACACTTCTGTTCATTGCTTGGTTTTACCTTTGAGAAAAGGCAAAAATCTGAACATAGAGCTTTGAAATGCTTACAAGAATTTCCTAGTACATTTTGAATTTTTCTCTCATCAGAATTGGGGAACTGATTGACATTTGGCTACATTGTCTGCCATGTTCTAAAAAGCATTGTAGTATCTAACTCTGAGTAGCTTAAACAATGTAAAGTGTTCTATTTGTTTAATGAAGTTTTCTGATTTCAATTCAGTAAGCTTTAACTGCCTTGGCAGTTCTCCAGTGCCTTCAAACATAATATATTTTAATTTTTACTTTGGCTCTTCAATTTGTCTTAGTGAGTGTTGACCTACCATAAGCTACTCTATCATAACCATAAGTGAAATTCCTCAGGGTGTTATAAAATTGAGGGGAGAAAAATGCATCAGCCAAGAACGATTTCATGAAGTAGCCATATGACAAGCATTGTTTCTCTAAAGTTATCACTTGCAGGCCTGGCATGAGAGTTCAGTGGCTAAATCCTCAACTTGCATGCACTGAGATCCCATATGGGCACCAGTTCATGCCCTGGCTGTTCCACCTCCCAGCCAGCTCCCTGCTAGTGGCCTGGGAAAGTGATAGATGATGGCCCAAAGCATTGGGCCACTGCACCCACATGGGAGATCCAGAGGAAGCACTTGGCCCCTGGCTTCAAATGGCTCAGTTCCAGCAGTTGCAGACACTTACAGAGTGAACCAATGGACGGAAAATCTTTCTCTCTGTCTATCCTTCTGCCTGTAATCTGCCTTTCCAATAAAAATAAAATGACTCTTGAAACAAATTAACAAATTTGCCACTTGTTATTATACCAAATTGCTATATCTAAAGCATAAATCTGTTTATTAGATGTTAAGTGTTCAGCTTTCTGAAACATTTCATAATTTTATCAAAACTTTGAAAAGTGCACGTAAGACTGATATTAGCACATGATAACTGAAATGTTATAAATATGATTTGGCATTTAACTAACTGAGACAACATAAATTCCTGATAATTCTATGAAGATTCTATTCATTGTGGACTGTACAAACATTTTGAATATTTTAATACAATGTAGAATGTTATTCAAAGTTAATTCCAGTGCTCTCCAAGTCAGTTAAAAAAAAAAACTCCGAAATTCTTATCTTTTTAATATCTCATCTTTACACATTAAGTACTTTTATTTCTTGGCAAGTATTCAGGCTTACTTCTTCACCTCCATGATCCTTTGACATAAGTGAAGCTATCTGGACCAATTCTTATGTTACTATAATTATTTGCTATATATTCATGTCTTCATTGTTATTTCCATAGCTTATAAACAATGATGCCCTTTGTCACAAATAGGACATTATTGCTTTCATGCTTTTTCTAATAATCCCTTCATTTGAGTTCAATTACAAACTTTTCTTCTCTATATATAATTATATGTCTGTATGTATACTTACATGTATACATTTTTAGCATTTATAAAATACATCCAGTTGATGTGTTATTTTCTCTGTATATCTTTCTCTTTAACCTTCTGGAGATCAATGATCATTTCTTAAAAGGCATGACATGTTGTATTCAAAATCAAATTTGAATGAATCTTGAAGGATAGGCAGGACTTACAGACTTCGAAAAAGAGGGTTGTGTTCATGAAGGAGGAATGAAGGCAATCTATTCCCATTTGACTAAAATCTACGTTATGTAAAACTCTAGTCCAGTTTGCAAGTACCAAAATATTGGTAAGGATGTTTAATGAAAGGATTTAAAAGGTCAGGTACAGGAAAATTAGGAGAACTATGTGGTTAACTATTAAATTTTCCTAAAGAAAAAAAGTATAGCTTGATTCTTGCTTAGTAGGATTTATCTGGCATAATTTAATGATACAGAAATCACTGATGCCATGAACAAGGAACAGGACAGTAGATATGTGTAATAAGAGAACTAGAATCAAAGGAATTAACCAGTCTTTTCAATTAATGGTGCACAACTTAGGGAGCTCCCTATGAGATAATTCTGGCTGGATGGCATACCCCGTATTAGTGTGAATTTGATAACTGATTTATCCTAGAACTTGCTAAATATATTATACCATTTATTATAAGATGTGGCTATATTAAGGCATATTTGCTTTGTAATCTTTAAATCATATTAAGGTCTAGCACACTTAATTGATATGAGAATTATTTCTATTTTTAACAACCCAATATTACATATGGACCTTGAAGTATAACAAGAAATAAAATTCCTCTCCACTTACAAGGAGAATTTGAATCTTTCCTTTTTTAAAATTCCCAGAAAATTTCCCAGATTTTAGTGTAGTATGCTTTTGTTATACTCAGGAATGGAAACAAAATGCCAAGATTGGCACAACAACATATTTTTGAAGACTAAGAATTCAGTGTCAAATTGCTAATCATTTTCTGGTGTGGATTCACTTCCTGGCTTAGGTAGCAGTTTGATCATTTCCTTGTATTGAGAGAGCACCTTCATGATCCTAATGACCATCTTAAAGCTTATGTAAATATCAATCATTCTATCTCCAAATATTATCACATCTGTGGCTAGGACTTCTAAAAATTAATTTGAAGTGGGGAATAGAGTTTAGTCCATAGCGGTGTGTGACTATGGCTTTTCTATTTAAGCCGGGCAAATATAGAAGAACCAATGGACCAAAGCTAAAAACAAGATCATGGCATTGTTAAAATATCCGGGTATTTAACAGAGAATGGCGAACCCACAGTTTTGATCATTCCACTTTGGAAAATAAGAAATAAGAAATGTTCCAAAGTGGCCAGTCCTTGCCTTAGCAGCATCACATTCCATTGGAAAGTGTTCCGCTGATTGTGTCAGCTGCCTACAACTCACCAGGCTGAGGTCAGCTTGCTGAGACCGGCCTTGGGGGATGACTATCATCTGTTCTCTGTACATTCCTTGGCTTTTGATTCAGTCAGCAGCTTTTTAAATGCCAGCATATTGTGGCTTTAAGGTTTAATTAAAGGGATTAACATAACAAATCCATGAAAAAGATAACCATATTATACGGCTTTGGGTTTACCAATAGAATACAAAATAATTAAGATAATTTGATTTTCTGCCTCTAGCAATATTAATTTTTTTCCAGATTTATGTTAAACAGTGTGCCTAGTAGCCCAGGGAGCAGAGATAAGCTCCAGCTGTAAGTCTGGGACTGAAACTTTCAGAAGATGTGTGAATATGTATTGCTCAATACTGGCAGTTTTTAGTCATTGGTAAAGCATAATAAAACTTTAGGTGTGCTAAGGCGTAGTCCTTGGAATTTACTTCAATGAAATTTGTAATGAAGGTAAAATATTTGTTATAAGTTTATGGTTTTAACTGAAACTGGTTGACACTAGTATTGTCCGTGCACAGTGGGATTGTAATTAGGCAGTGCCCATCACTGTCACTGCAGATGCCTAGAAACCTGCAGTGAAAAACAAACAAACAGGAGCAACTTCCATTTCAAACTTGGCTTTCATTCCAAAATATTTAAAAAATTCACAAACGAGTTTCACTGTGAAACACAGTTTGTGGGATACTCACCTAATAAAAGTGCTGCATATCTGGAATTGACCTGAGACTCGTTGGCATCAGTCCTTTTCATCTCAACCCCAAGAGTCCCTTCCCTCCCACTCACACTGTTGGCCTCTGATCATCTCACCCAATGGCTCACCTACAGCTAGCACAGATTTATAACACTGACAAAAATGAAATTGTACTCTTTTTCTATTTTACTTTTTTCTTCAAACACAAACAAGTTTTCATGTATTATATAAATGATAGCACAGGAAGCAGTTAAAGTGTGTTTTTAACTCAGAAAAAAAAATTTACAAATAATCTTTAACTGGACTCTAAGTCCGTAGTTCAGCCACTGATGATAAATAAGATATTTTGTTATTCACTTATAAATTTAAAAAATACAATCTTTTAAAAATAGATGAATAATATTCCTTTTGCTTATACCACACTTTCTGGAATCTGTGGTCATCAAATCAGCGGTTTACACTTTGTACAGTTCTCCCAGACATCTTTCCTCAAATGAACATATTTTATATATTTTAGACCTTATGTGACTTTGAGTACAGGCAGGGAGGAGTAGGAATTCCTCAATTACTCCTAGCTTCTTCTAGACTGCTAGAAAATTGATTGAAAATAGAAATAAAATAAGTTTAGAATGAAGTAATATTTGTATATAAAATAATAAATGGAGGGCCCGGCGGTGTGGACTAGCGGCTAAAGTCCTCGCCTTGAAAGCCCCGGGATCCCATATGGGCGCCCGTCCTAATCCCGGCAGCTCCACTTCCCATCCAGCTCCCTGCTTGTGGCCTGGGAAAGCAGTCCAGGACGGCCCAATGCATTGGGACACTGCACCCGCGTGGGAGACCCGGAAGAGGTTCCAGGTTCCCAGCTTCGGATTGGCGCGCATCGGCCCGTTGCGGCTCACTTGGGGAGTGAAACATCGGACGGAAGATCTTCTTCTCTGTCTCTCCTCCTCTGTGTATATCTGACTTTGTAATAAAATGAATAAACCTTTAAAAAAATAATAATAATAAATGGAATGTGAGCAAGGAAGAAAGGAAGGAAGGGAGGGAAGGAGGAAGGAAGAATAGTTTGACGAGGGACTGGGGTGTGATTATCTCTTTAGAGTTGTAGCTATGAAACACATGAAGTTTGTTAACATTTTTAATTATCCATCTTTTTTACTTTAGTATTCATTTCTCTTAGTTTTGAGGCCCTGTTCATTGCTTTTCATTAAACCTTTTTGTACCATTTCATTTCTTGGCTGATGGCTGTGGGAAGCATTAAAGCAAATATTTTCCTGGCTTTAATCATCTAAATATTTATCTGCAGAGTAAATTAGCCCCCCTATTCCCCAATACTTACACTCTATTATTTGTAGGTGACTTGAGAACTACTCTTTATATCTTTGCCTCATCTGGTGGCCATGTGCACCAGGTTAATTTCATTTCATTTCATTTCATTTTATTTTATTTTATTTTATTTTTTTCTGTGCAAAGGATATCCAGTGTGGATCTCTGAAGACTTTTTTCTCTGCTCATTTTCTATATTGCTAATCAGTGATGTCAGAAGAGCACAGTCAGGGTCCTTTGTCCTGTTCCCTCTGCTTCTCTCCCCTTCTACTTCTCATTAAGAGTACTGCATTGTCTGTAAAAGTGAAAATAAATGTGTGGTTGAATTAAACAGTGAGTGTAAGTATGTCAGAAAATGAAGTTTCTAATAGTTTTAAAAGAAATAAAAGCACAACGTCCTTGAATTTGGTATACTTTGAAGTCCTACTTTCCAAATCTCTTATTGGGACAGCTATTTGGTGTGGTGGTTGAGATGCCTTCAGTATGCCATCAGCCCATTCTGGAGTGCCCCTTGTTAGTCCTATGTCCTTTGCTTCCCAATGAACCAGAAGCCTGTGAAAATTTACCCTTAGAGGCTGCCTTAATGGCTCAACAACCTGCATCCTTGACACCCGTGTGGGGGACCCAGATTGAGTTCTTCAGTCCTGATTTCCCTTTGGCCCCTCAGTCATCTGGGTGTTAGCTAGACATTTGGAGTGTAAACTAGAGGCTGGAAGAGCTCCCCCGTCTATATCTCTGACTTGTAAATAAAATAATAATTCAATGGCTAAAAGTTCTAAGACATATCCTCAATTAACTATTTTCAAAAAATCATTTTTCCCATAACATAGTACCAAAACACAAATATACAATTTTGTAAATGAAGTATAAGGTGTGTAAGAGTCATTTTTAAAAATTTTTCTCTGATAAACTGTATAATACAGTTATATTTGAGGTATTTCTCACTTGTTCACTTTCCCTTCATTTTTGAAGAATTATTTACTTTCATTTTAAAGTCATAATGACCAAGAGAAGTTGAGACAGATAGAGACTTTGCATTTGCTGGTTCACTACCCAAATGGCTAACACAGTCAAAGCTAGCTCAGCGCAAGCCAGGAGCCAGGAATCTCCTCTACATCTCCCACATGGTTCCAGGCATCCAGGCGCTTGGCCCATCCTCCACTGCTTTTCCTTGTCATTAGTAGGAAGCTAAATCAGTAGTGGAACATCTGGGACATGGATATGAACTGGTACTCACATGGGATGCTAGTGCAACAGGCAGAGGATTGCTACATTATGCTACACCATGGCACCAGCCCTATCATGTTCACTTCAAATGAAGCAAACCATTAAGCAAATATTTCAAAAATTAAGCTCCCACACAGCAAGTAAGCAATTTAGCCTGATGCTATACCTATTCCTTGATGTCTAGACTTATGATAATGGCAAAGAAGGTAGATAAGTATTAACCTATGTATGTAACAGAGATTGAAGTAGATGAGAAGAAAATTAACTTGCGTGCAATGGAGCAAAGAAGTCCTTAAAGGAGGGCTCCGTGTCTAATCCATCTGCCCTGACCCAGGTGTCCTTGGTGCAAGCCTGATCAAAAGAAATTCATTGAATTGAGGGAGCAGCACAGAAGGCTCAGTGGGATCAGAATCACTGGGTTGAAGGAGTCATTTACTTCCCCAATACAAAATAAACTCAATGGCAATTATTGCCCAGAAGGGACATCCAAAGCTTCCCCACCCAGACTTTCCCAGGGAGTGATGAGATAAGAAGAAATTGGTAATTTAATGTTCATATCCATAAAATCCCAGTCTGAAACCCAGTCATTAACTGAGATGCCAGCCTGGTTCATCAGGTGTAGGGATTTCTATCTTGACTTTTTGGAATAAACTGTGCTAAAATTGTCTTCTCATCTTCTTGTTCATTGGCCACATTCTTTGATACCAATAGAACAAAATTCCTGGGCTTCAAATCAGAGCAACAGAATGGAGGAGAGGAAAAATAAATGAAAACATATATCACAAATCACATTCGGTTTTGATACAAGAAAAGGATAATGATTTCAACAAAATCTCTTGGTATGAAAACAGCTGGATGATGCCAAGTTAGTGAGTAGATGGGCTGAATGACTGGAAACATAAGAACATATGGCAGAGAACAACCCATTTGAGGAAGGGGAACATTCTGCTTTTGCCTAGGGCAAACATTTATATTGGTTTCTTTAGTCATTTCTGGTGCCAACAGCATCTTGGGGTAGAAGTGAAAAAGGTCATCTGGTCAAGGGTGTCCACAAATACTGAGATGTTAGTAACACAGGTAGCTCTGGATGCAGATTCCTCCTGTGAAGTCTACTGGGGCAGTGAGTCAATCCTCTGTGCCATCAACACAGTCAATTAAGAGTCAGTGCAGTTACCTGGAGCTAGAAATGGCTTCAGGGATCATCCATGGTAGAGGTTGAGAGAAAGATGTCCCCAATTAGGCAGAAGAGTAGTTTGTTCTTCCCTTGAGGCTGAAAGCAGGAATGTGGGTGATTCAGGTGCAGCGTTATTGCTAAGCTCTTAATTTATACTGGAACTGTACCTCTAGGCTTCTGGCCCCAGGAAACACCTGCAATATCTATATTTACATTTTAATTGGAGTAGTATAGGCATTGTGGGAATTCGACTGCCAAACCAGCACAAAAAGTGACTCTCTAACAATCCATCTTGGGAGGGCTGGAGAATGGTTTCCTTTAGAATTGTCTCCCAATTGCCTCTACACTGCACGTAGTGAACAGCATCCATTAGGCTAATACATCTCAAAGCAAAAAATGCAATTGATTAATTTGAATATCTTTAAAAGTAGAATTCTACCTTGATAGAACAGTGAAAATATAAGTGACTTGCCCAAAATATTTAACATAATAATTATAACATTAAAAAAATTGTATTTTAGAGGATGGAAGGCTATTTCTTATAATTCAATATTTTAACAGAAAAAATGTGTAACAACAAATAACTGTTCTGCTATTAAAATATTTTGAATGTGTGTACGCACTTGGAATGAACTGCTTCACTGAAGGATCAGATTTGTTTTCCGATTTGCTTTTGCAACTTCACACCTGTAAGATCTTGTGAGCTGGAACTTCGGGAGATAATTTAATAAAAGAAAATTAACACCTTGTTTCTCACAGAATTGTAACAAGACAATGTTCTTAGATAAAATTGTTCTGCAACTACAGAGAAGAAAAATAAAGTCTACTGATATTGGTATTGTTAAATCAGTATAGTTATGACTAACCATTAAAGAGAAACATCTCGGAGGAGGATGAGTGGGCATGCAAGAAGTCCTTGAAAGGGCAACTTAGATAATTAAAGAAGATGTCTATTCAATAAAATCTTAAGATTGATTCACACCCAAAATGGTCACAATGAACAGGACTGGATCTTTTCAAAGCCAAGTAAAAACTTCTGCCACATCTCCCACAGGATACAGGGACACAGGAACTTAGGTCATCCTTGGGTGTTTTCCTGGGTGTACCAACAGGGTGTTAACGCAAAAGTGGAGCATGCAGGACTCCAATATCCCCCATAAGCATTGGCCATGTTGAAGGTCATGGTTTAACCGTTGCATCATAATGTTGGCTTCACTACCTTTATTTTCAGCTGAAAATTGCATTATTTACTGCAATAGTAGTAATGCCTTATTTATTAAATAAATGTATGTGGAAGATTAGGTATATTCATCTATGATTGAAATGGGGCTCTATTTTTTTACAACTTAATTCAGATACAGTTCCTTACAGAACATTTTTTTTGGTGAGGTCAGGATTTTAATGAATAAAATCCTAGAGATCACTCTACATCAAACAGTCACATTTTCATGTCATACAATACTTTTCTGCTTTATAAAATATATGATGGCTGTTACACACACACACATACACATACTTACGTATATATTGTTTAATACAGCCATCAGTGCTTCGATTGCTATTGCTTTTTAAATCATCCCCACAGATATGTACAGGGAGATCTCTGTGTTTTAGGAGATCCCAACTACTCTTTTATCTTTATGTCTAACTTGGTGAGCCATTATTTTGCACTCACTAAAGATCCTGAGAGCATTAGGATATCCTATAACTTGAATATAATTTGACTTTGGAACTCATGAATAAATTTAAAAATACCAAAGTCATAAAGTAATGGCACTGAGACGTTGGAAACAGTCCAATTGACAAAGGGCCTGGTGGGAGGTCCTCGAGTCATTGGAAGCATGTTCTCAAAATGGAGTTCTTTTGACAAATGATTGTAAAATATGAGTTTGGTCTAACCACTTTTTCTGTTTCTTGGGTCACACTAAAATCACTCTTCCACCCAGGCTCCACCATTGCTAACCTTCATCATCACCAAAGCACTGAAGAAAAGGGGCCTGTCCAGTTTCAGAGTCCAAAAGTTTAAAACCTTGAGGCAAGATGACCTCTTTCCTTCAAAAAGACCGTCTCGCAGATATTTGCTGTGGCTGACAAATACAGAATCTCTTATATACTTGATATACACTTCATTTTCTGCTTTTATATACTCAAGGATGATTAGTTTTAATCAATTCCTGCTGCTAAAGCCAAAGTGTGGTAGAACGTTGGGATTATAAGCAACAAAGATTTCTTACAGTTTTAGAGCATTAAAGTCCAAGATCAAGGTGCCACTAGATTCTGATGAAGTTCTGTAAATCTTAGATACTCTCTTCTGGCTGCATCTTCACCTGATGAAAGGGGAAGGCAGTTATCTGGGGTTGCCTTTATAGAGGCAGTGATCCTAGCCATAATGACACAGCCTTTATGGTCTTTTATAACTCCCTAGAGCCCTGCCTCCTAACAGCATCATCAGGATTAGAATGTAAAGTTAATTCTAAAACACTGCAACATCATGGTATTGAAAGCACAAAGGTGGGGTTTTCCACACTCAGGTAGTGTCACATATTTGCTTAGTGAAGCTTTTCCCTTGGTAAAAACTAAGACATAATTAGCTTGTCAGTGCAACTTTATCCTACACCAGAACCTCTAGAATTGTAACCTACCCAGCCAGATCACATGAAGTTGAAGTTTATACAGGGTTTCCTTACTTTTGTTTTTCTTTCTGTCAAGATCATTTTTATTGGCCCTAACAAAATATAAGTTGATGAGTTTCTTTTCCTCAGTTTTAATTTGTAAATATGCACATATAATATATGCACTATACAAATATATGTATGGATATTTTTATGCATATATAGTAACTTTTAAAGATTACCAAGGCATTTCTCATCATTAAAGACAATTTTTGTGACTTCTATGTTGTATTAAGCCATACTATTTCAATAATTATCACTCTAAAGTAGCCATTCTATATATCAGATTTACAGTCATACATCAACAATTTTCATAATTGATTTTAAGATAATTTTATTCCTTGGTTGAATGTCTTCAGCTCCATAATTTCCCCATGTCTAGTAGCATTTTGTTCAGCCTGTATGTCCTCCACAGCAGTCTTTCATTTTGTTCTTCTTTCTTTACTCTTCTTGTTCATTTTTCTTTTTTCAAATCTGTAGGTTTGATAAGAAACCAAAATAACTTACTTCAGCACTAACAAGTATATTATGCAGTTGCCCATACAGTATACATTCCCAAAATTGTCTTAGTAGATGAATATAATTATGAGAAACTATCATAGATGTTCAATGAAGAAAACTTTCTTGTCAGCAGAGTCTATATGCTTTTCTATCATAAAATGTGAATTTATTATCTGTATACAATTATGTTAATGAGCACACCAAGTATTTTTCAGGGAACTAATGTCAATGATGTAAGAACATTCACCCTCTTGTACCTGGCCAATATTCATAGCCCATGCTCAGAATAACAGCTGTCAAACACAAATTTGTATGAAACTCCCAATGAATCTCTATTTGTCAGATCAACACTCTAATCAACAAAAATGGATTATTTCTTTCCCTTAATCTAAAAAATAAAATCCTGTGTAACAGGGAATATGCTGGTCATAGCCTCATTTTCAACACATCTGCAATTTTTCATTTCTCACTAATGCGTTTCAAAACAATTTGAACTAAAATTATATAGAAGATACCATTTACATTCAGGGTTGATACGAACAGGTGCCAATTTGGTCCTGTCATTTTAGTGAAAAGGTTGTTACTTGATTTAGTCTTCTGTTATTTTACTGGGATGTTCTTCATATTTGCCTTTGGTTTTGGTGGGTGCTATTCCTTTTCTCTGTCAAGAGGAAATCTCTAAGTATCCTTAGTAGGGCAGATTTGGAAGAGACATATTCTTTTAACTTTTCTTTACTGTGAAAAGAATTTGTTTCATTTTCAAGGACAAAGGAAAGCTTTGCTGGGTACGTTATCCTGGGCAGACAATTTTTTGCTTTTAGAATCTGGACTATGTCACTCCATTCCTTCTGGCCTGTGGAGTTTACTGTGAGAAGTCTCCTGTGAGTTTAATTGGCATTCCTCTATACGTCCACTGATTTTTTTTTCATGTGCACATTTAAAGACCTTTTCTTTATGTTTGATTAAAGAGAGCTTTATTATCATGTGTCAGGGTGAAGATTGATTTTTGTCAAGCCTGTTGGGAGTTCTGTGCCCTCCTGGATGTTGTTTCCCAATTCTTTCTCTAGACTATGGAACATTTCCCTTATTATTTCATTAAATCCATTGTTAAACCCAGTTTCTCTTTCTGCACCTTCTGGGACTCCCATAACTCTTATATTTGTTTTTTTTTTTTTTTTTTTAAATAATGTCTTCCAATTCGTGAAGACTCTTTTTAGCTTAACTCAGCTCTGCTCCCAGCTTTTTGTTTGTTTCCTTCTGCTGACAGGAGATATATTCCAATTCTGAGATTCTTTTTTTCTGCTTCACTCATTCCTTCTTTATGTTCTCTACTGCACTATTAATTTGCTGCATTGTTTTCTTAATTTTTAATACCTCAGTTTTCATTTGGTTCATTTCCTATGTGACATATTCCTTAAATTCCTTGAATTCCTGTATTGAATTCTCTTATTGATAAGAATCTTTATAACGAGTGTTTTGAATTATGCATTCCCCCCTTTTCTTGATGTATTCCTCAATCAAACGTCATAGATAAGGAGACTGGATTAAAAAAAAACAACTTTATTTGTTACCTACTGGAGACACAGCTCACCAACAATGATCAGTGGAAACTGTATCTCATGGATCTTGATTTTTTTTTTTTAGTTTCACACTTTGTCATTAGATTCTTCACCGACTCATAGATCATATAGTAGCATCATTTTCTGCAAGAAAGTTCTTGATTTACATTTTTTCATCAACACATTAGGTATTCAGTAGCATGTTATTTAACTTCATGATGTTTTTAATTTCTTTTTTTCTTCCTGTTGTTGATTTTGTTTTCTAGATTTCCATTTAAGTGGATGTATAGTAATTGTGTAATGGAGACTATCATATCCAGTGGCATATTATTCAACTTCATAGTATTGTAACTTTCTATATTTCTTCCTATTGCTATTAGGCAAGGCAAAAATTTCTTGTACAGGACCCCATAATCACAGAGAACTAAAGCAAAAACAGAAAATTGGGATTATAATGTATAAACTTCTGACAGAAAAGGAAACAAACAACAAAGTAAAAAGAGCAGCTAGCAGACATGGACAGAAAATTTTCAAACTATTCAACTTCAAAGAATTAATATGAAGAACCTATAAAGAGCTCAAGAGACTCAGTGGCAACAGCAAAAATGCCCAGTGAAGAAATGGACAAAATCAAGGGAATGCCAGTCAAAACTCGTATGACTTTCTCTCTCTTTCCAGTTAGGATGGTTATCATACAGAAATCAGACAGTAGTAATTGCCACTGAGTAAGTCAGGAAAAGCATAGCCTAACCCACATTGCTGAAAATGTGAACTAGTGCAACTTTTATGGAAGAGAGTAAGAAGATGCCTCAGAGAAAATAGGGCTACCACATGAATTAGCCATCCCAATCCTGGGAATTTACCCAAAGGAAACAAAATCAGCATGTAAGAGCTTTGTATATTTCCTGTTAATAGCAAATCAACTCACAATAGAAAGATATGGGATAAATATAGATTTCCACCAACTGAGACTCTGAAAAGGAAATTGTGAGATAGATACAAACACACACACACTCACACAAGCACATACATGTTGGAATACTACTAAGACATGAAAAGGAAGGATATCCTCTCTTTCTCAACAAACCAGATACAATTTGTGAACATTATGCTTAGGGAAATAAGTCAATCAAAAAAGACAGTATTTTCCTTACTTTCTGGTAACTATCACACCAAATGCAAAAAAAAAAAAAAGAATGAACTTAACATTTTAAGATTTTCGCTTTATTTATAGTTACTATCTATACTTTCAAGTAGTAGTAGTTGTTATATTCAGCACTTACATTAATTACATAGTGGAGGATTAAGCCTGTGATTCCAAAAAAATGAGAAAGGATGCAGGAAGGTGAGCATGAAGAGAAAGGCAGGGTGGTGAGGAAAACATTGGGCTCTAAAACTGTGCACATAAAATCTACAAAACTTGTTCCCTTTATATAAATAAAATACAGTAGAACATCCACAAAGACACACATGCAGTCATAAAAATTATTTTTCAAAAATTTGAAATGCTATGTGGTATGTAGCATATGGTCTGTGTCAATTGATTCCCCCTATTGAAAACCAAAAGTGAATTTTCAATCACTATACACCCCGCCAAAAGCTCACCCTATTTTCTAATTTAAATTCTCCTCTTATTTTCCCCTAAGTTTGAAGAACTGTTTATACAATTAAAATGAATTTTTGTTACATAAAACTATTAGACTTCAAAATTTCTATTTTCTTAAATATGCATTTGAAAATTGCTGATTCTCTTTCACATGTGCAAGTGTAAGAAATAATGAATATATTTTACTTTTTTGGAAGCTTATTGAAGAAATATTTTCCTTCTTAAACAATCTCTGCACAGTCTTATGAAAAGCCAATACACTGGTTCCCATATAGAACCACATCTGCTCTATAGGCCAGTTTCAGCGACCATGCTTTATTTTGAAATTCACAGCTGAATCATATCTGCTTCTTTAAAGCTCTCTTTCAATTGATGTTTCAGCTCCAAGCACTGTTGGGTGATTTTCCAATGCTAAACTGCAAGATTTCTCAGTAATTCATTTGTTGTAATACTGTATAGATCTTTTTAATCCTCTTTTATGCCACAAGAACTTTTGTTAGTGCACTTGTCAGTGAAGAAATCACTGTGGAGAGTGTCAGGATGGTCCTGTTTGACGAGACCTAAAATTGTTCATGGAGCTGAGTATTGATATTGCACATGCAGTATCTAGATAATACAATACTTGGAGGAATGGAGGAAGTAACTTTTTTTACTGGAATGTAAAAATATTTTCATCTGAATTGAATTTGCTCTTTGATTTTGTTAAGATTTATTTATTTTTATTGGAAAGACAGATTTACAAAGAAAGGAGAGATCGGGAGAAAGATTATCCACTAGTTCACTCCCCAAATGACTGCGATGCCAGAGGCTGAACTCATCCACAA
The DNA here is from genome assembly GCF_030435755.1 of Ochotona princeps. Taxonomy (NCBI): domain Eukaryota; kingdom Metazoa; phylum Chordata; class Mammalia; order Lagomorpha; family Ochotonidae; genus Ochotona; species Ochotona princeps. The sequence continues at coordinate 19,978,720 of NC_080838.1, read as the reverse complement.
CATGGAGCCAGGAGCTTCCTCTGTGTCTACCACATGGGTTTGGGTCCCACGGTTTGGGCCAACATTCTGCTTCCCCCGACCACAAGCAGGGAGCTGGATGGGAAGGTGAATGGGCTGGACATGAACCCCTGCCCATTTAGAATTCCAATGCTTGCAGGTTGAGAATTAGCCAATGGAACAACCACACACGCCTTCCTGCTCTAGCTTTTGTTTGTTTGTTTTGTTTTTATCATGTGTTATTGCATGTTTATTATTGAGATTCTCTTAAGTCAATGAGTGTTGTATAAAAGGAGAATCAGCAAATGATTTGGAAGGGAGAATTTGAAGTCACAGACTTTCTCTCCGATTGGTATCGTGGCCCTTACCAATTAGGATAATCTATATCTTGTGCCTTCAAGAACTAAGAATAAGCACAATCAGATGAATCCGTGGTATATGGAAATGTAAATATTCTATTTGATGTTGCTGAGTCCCAGAAACACCGGGAAGCTTTTAATTGCAGTACCTCTTTCATGATTTTTGTCATAAATCCTTATTTTTCCTTCTTTTTTACCACTGGATAGGTATTCAGGCATTTTATGAAATAAGGTTCTATGAAACTCCATACTATACATATCATTACAACTAAATCTTATTTTACTGTCCTTTCTGAAAAGCGAAGCTACAAACTGTCACTAGATTTATCAAACCATGGCAACTCTCCCTATTCCTGTGAAGTTATGGTTGAGTTGAAGATATCAAAATGTCAGTAAATCACAATCCAGAATCAACAGCAAAAACACCAACACAGAATTTATTTATCATTGCAGGCTCCAACTCTGTCATCTGTACTAGCCATTTTGTTCAGTAGTTGCTAGTTTTCAAGGTCAGGGTGGTCATTAATAATATCCACAATCCTGACAAATATCCTAAATACTGCCTGAAATTACATTTTGCAGATGCAATTAAACTGAATGAAGTGACATGCTTAGCAGTGTGTGTAGTTTCCAAATTAGCATTCTATAGCTAATCAAAATGTGCTCAAAAACTCTGAATTAGGGGCTATATCTGTACTTCTGTTTGTGTTTCCCTTTAAGTTCTCAATATTGGGCCAGATATGCTATGTACAGTCCGATCATACATGAAATTTATTAGTAAGAGCTGGTGCTGTGCTGTAACTAAACTGCTATTTAGATACCAAAAGTCCATATCAGAAGAACTTATTGGTGTCCCAGGTGCTTCATTTCCTTTTCAGCTTTTTTGTACTGTACCTGGGAAAGCAACATACAATAAACCAAACATCTAGGCCTCTGACATCTTTGTTAGAGACCTGGATGGAATTTCTAGTTCCCAGCTTTGATTTTTCCCATCTCTAGCTATTGCAGACAACTGCTGGGTGAGCTAGCAAAAGGATAACCTCTTTTCCTCCGCTTGCTTCTCTCCATCACTCTGCCTTACAAAGCAGCCAATACATCTTCTAAAATTATGAGCAACAAAGTGAACAGGTAACTTTATAATTAGCCTAATTACACATAAACAACAAATCAGAATCACTGAAATTCAGACCGGCGTGGATTTTCTGCAGCTTCCCAAGTGATTATAAACCACAGAGACTTGAAAATCTATGAACCAATAATGCAAACATTTGAATCTCATCTTTGTACAATTAGCAAATAAGCAACATTGATGTTAATCTTGGCAGAGCTAGTAGAAGCTATGATGAGTCATTCATTCATTCATTCATTCAGGAATTCAGGCATGAAATTGCAATTAAATGACTATTGCATACATTATATTCTAGGAAATGGAAATGCAAAAATGAATTAGGCATAGTTCCAACACTCAAGCGTGCTGTGCTATGGAAGCCACGCACATTGAATAATTATAACGCAATGTAGTAAGTGCAATCATAGAAGTATTATAATTCAAAAAATTCAATACCATAAATTCAATCACAGGCTGTACAAATATAGTAAAGAAGAATGTTTAACCATGTTATGGTATGTTTCTATGGAGGTGGCATCTATTTCTTGTTGCAAACTTCACATGTATTTTACTATTTTACATTTTACTTTTATAATGATTTCCTTATTTTTATTTGAAAGGCAGTTTTCATAGAGCTAGTAGACAGAGAGACCTTTTTCATGTGCTGGTACATTATCCAAGTGGGCTCAATGGCTGGAGCAGGACCAATCTAAACCCAGGGGCTACGAACTTCCTCTAGGTCTCTTACATGGATGCAAGGGTCAGAGAAACGGAAGCATCTTCAGCTTTTTTCCCAGGTTGTAGGCAGAGCGCTGGAACACAATTGGACCAATCAGGAAAGGGGTGAGCTCATAATGTATGATGCACCACAGGTGGAGAATTAGCTGCAAAGCCACCATGCAAGCCCTTACTTTTTTCATTTTATTGTAATTACATGCATATGAAGAGAATTGGGAAAGCATAAACAGAACAAGCAATCACAAATGCGAAGCAGACAGAAAGTCTTAGATATGATAGAATGGTGGAGACTTGCTTATAAACCTTGAAAGACGGTCTTGGACATTATGCTGGACATTTTGAACTACAGTAACCAGAACTGGGATTAAAACTATTTAAATTCACAGCTAAGAAGAGCAAACAAACTGAGGCAAAGAAAAAATAATAAAATTAAGAGGTAAGATAGACTTTAAAAATTATCATAGTTTTCCAAAATGTGGTTAGGAAATAATGAGATTATTATTCTTTTAAAATTCGTAAAATAATTTAAAAATCATAATCACAGAAAACAGTGTAAAATTTAAACACAATTCGATACAAAACATGTCAAATTTTTGTTCTGCTTTGTCTAAATAATCAGGGTTTTAAGAATCACTTGGGGGACATAGAAACTTTTAATTCTGGGGTGAAAATGGTTTCATTTTCATCACATCAATTCTATTATATTGAAAGGAAGTACAATAGGGAACATGGTAACACATTTTCTACAAATTGCTAAAGTTACATTTGAGTCTGCTATTTCAAAATACTAACTAATTTTTTTAAAAAGATTTATTTATTTTTATTGCAAACTCAGATATATGCAGAGAGGAGGAGAGACCGAGGGAAAGATCTTCCGTCCTATGATTCACTCCCCAAGTGACCACAACAGCCAGTGCTGCGCCGATCTGAAGCCAGGAACTTCTTCCGGGTCTCCCACACAGCTGCAGGGTCCCATGGCTTTGGGCCATCCTTGACTGTTATCCCAAGCCACAAGCATGGAGCTGAATGGGAAGTGGAGCTGCCAGGGATTGCAACCAGCTCCCATTTAGGATCCTGATGCATTCAGCAAGGACTTTAGCTGCTGGGCCATGGTGCCAGTCCCAATAATAACTATTTTTAACCAGATGTTATAATTTATGTATAAGGTGTTATAGTACATAAACAATATAAAGTTTATTAACTTATCTTCTTCACAGAGGCAAAATTTCCAGATTCAGATCATTAACATTATGATGGAAGTCACACCTACAAGTTGCTTTTAATCTAGCAGCTCAAGTTCTCACCTTATACACGCCGGGATCCCATATAGTCTGTGGTTCCAATCCCCATGGCCTTGCTTCCCACCCAGCTCCCTGCTTGTGTCTTGGGAAAACAGTCAAGGATGGCCCAAATCCTTGGAACCTGTACCCGTGTGGGAGACCTGGAAGAGGCTGTTGGCTCCTGACTTCCAATGGTCTCAGCTCCAGCCACTGTGGCCGCTTGGGAAGTGAATCAATGGACAGAAAATCTTCCTGTCTGTCTTTCCTACTCTCTGTATATCTGACTTTCCAATAAAAATAAAATAAATCTTAAAAAAATGTTACTTTAAAAAATAAAAATGTTCATTATATGGCAACATGTCCTACATGTTCGAACATAAACAACCATGTTCAGTTAACTAGGCAAGAATCACTATATTATTACACAATAGATGAAAAACTAGCATTCTGTGGCTATTTTCATTAAGAATTAAAATAACAAAATAGTTGTTTTATCAAGAGATTTTTGTAAAGTAGTTTACTCAATGGGTCACCACTTAAGTTTTAGTAGAAGCAAATACCTGTGTGCTTTGCACAGGTTCACAAGTTCCGTGGAATGTTTTTCTTCAGCTCTAGTTAGGCCGAGGCAATATGCCTCAAGGAACAAAGATCAACAATAATGTCATGGCTTCAAGTTTGTTGTACAAGATTCGGAAATAACTCGATTTCTACAGATGCTGTGTAACATTATTTCATAGGGATAATTGCTCCAAGTGTGAAGTGCTTTGATTGACATTAACCTTTCATCAGCTATGAACCCTTGATTAAAGGGTTTCCACTATATCAGTGGTCATAATATAAAATAACTAGCAATTAGAAAATTATAGTATCAGAATGTCTGGAGTCTTAACATTAAAATGGCATGCTAGTGATGGAAACAATATGGACATAATAGTATTACCCACTTCCCTATACCCCCGAACCTTTTTTTTTTTAACCATAATTAACTATGTAACCATTGTCAACAACAATAGAATAAAATAAACTTTAAAAAATGGCATGCTAGTGTTTGTATTTTATCCTAGGATTAGCTATCTTCCAAAATTAAGAATATATGACAGAGTAAATATTGTTAAAAAACAAATATAACAAATTTGTCCCTCTGGTTTACTCCCCAGATGGGTTGCATTGCTCATGGCTGGGTCAGGACAGACAAGAGCAAGAATCTTCATATCAGGTTTCTAAAGGATGGCAGGGACCCAAGCATACAGGTCATCTTCTGCTGCTTTTCAGATCTACTAGCAGGGAGCTGGATCAGAAGTGGAGCAGCCAGGACTTGAACTGCTGTCCTTACGGAATGGATGCATTACAGGAAGTAGCTTTAACTGGTACACCACAGTGCTGACCCCTTTTGAATAATATTTTACTTTCAGTTAATTACCCAACCTGTAGCTCAACAAAACTGAAGCGAAAAATTTCTGCTACCCTATCATGCTACAATATTCATCTGAAATTCAGATACTAAGTGAACTATTAGTACCATTTCCTTTTACGCTTCTATAGTTAATAACATTTTAGCTAATATTACATTTTTATCTTTATTTCTGTTTATTAATAAAATGGGTTACAGAGATACAGTAAAACTATGCAATTATTCATGTGAATAAATATTTTTATATCATCAATAGCTATTTAATGAGTAGACAGGAAATATTTTCCAAATATTTATCGGAGTTTCATAATAAAACTAATTTAGCTCTTTACCCGGCCAGTGAACTGCTGTTTCCAAATATGCAAAAAAAGGTCTTCATGGGAAATTATCTACAGATGACTTCCCTTTGTCCCTAAAGTGTGCTCTGAATAAGGACTTGGTTTATTTCATTTTTTTTTCATTCATCCTAGCACTTATTAACCTAGTCAGCTACCCAAATTCATACTGTCAACTGTTGAATATGCACATATCAATTTATCAACATCTATAGACATATAAATAACATGTATGAACACACATATTACTTTATTTCTAGATGAAGCAAAATCAACGATCTGAGTCTACTTCTAAGATAGTTGTGAATCTGTGTGTGATAAGTGTCTTATGTGATTGGGGTATTTATACTCACAATCTTCTATAGTATATGTCTAATATTATTTTATTTGTACTGATGGGAATTCCATGATTATATTCTCAGATGAATGAAAATCCTCATTTGTGAAATAGAGTAATCACCAAAAAAAAAAAAAAAAAAAAGAAAACACAATTTGAACTTCAAGGGTACTTCAATGTGATAGACAAAAACTACGATTATAAAAATACGTATTTAATAGGTTGGCATTTCATATATACAATTCCTCTATATGGCAACACAATAGCTAAAATGAGGAATCGGTGATAGTGTACATAATAAAATAAATGTTTAAAGAGAGTACCCTGGACAACTTCTTAAAAGTGACCACCATGGGGCCCAGCACAATAGCCGAATGGCTTAAAGTCCTTGCTTTACATGCTCTGGGATCCCATACAAATCCCACTCACCGCCGCCATCTAGAGGGGAACAGGTGAGTTTGTTCTCGGGCCTTGGAAGCAGGGACCTCCCAGCAGCATGGTCACTGCTGAGGACATATGAGCCAGGTTGGACTGAACGCTTGGGCTCTTAGCCCCAGCCACTGCTGCCAAGCTCTGGATGAATTCAGGGCTTGTGGGCTACCACAGCTCCAACATTTGCCAGGTTTTACCCGATGGCGACCCAGCAGTGAGTTCTGGGCACTTGAGGGGGTAAAATTACTACCTTGGGGCACCCATGGATAAGGACACTGTATGTTTACATCAGGAATGAATCCTGAGGGACTCCCAATGACAGGGCCACTGTATTTGCAGGTAAGAGGAATGAGAACTGGTGGTTTGGAGGGGAGAGACCAGAAGATCTGTATGGGTCAGACTGATACACCAGCCCACATGGGAGTCCTGAGTTGGGCTTGTGAGCACGGAATATTGCTGATCACCACATGCCAGTCCATGCAAAAGCTAGAGTTGGGGGCCTGTCTAGCAGGGATAGATCCCAGAACCATACTGAATGTCAGAACAGGAGACAAATCACAATAGGCACGGTCATGTCACCAATTAGCACAAGAGAGAACCAGGTATTGGGGTAGATTCTGTGAAGGATAAGTGGGCCAAACTCTGTGGTTAGCTCAAAAGTTGGGGGTGAAGATGGGCTGAGCTAGGCGTGGCCATGGAACCTACCACACTCATGGGTACAGGGACTGAGAATTGTCTGGGAAGGTCCAGGCTGCAACACCTACATGTGCATCCTAAAACAGGGTGTTGAATGGGATGGGCCACAAAATTCACCAGTTCATACAATGTCAAGATGGAGGAAGAGGCTATGTTGGGTAAGGGCCTAGCCCCTGCTGGAATGTGTAAGATCTGGGTCTGGGAGTAGGCCCAGTAAGGGAATATGGGACTCCACCTAGTGAGTCATAGTTCCTGCTGGTGAACACATGGTCCAGGCCTGGAAGTCAGGCAAGCTGGTAGCTCCAAATGAAGGCAAATGTGTGGGTTGGTTTTGAAAGGGGCAGGACGGGCACGGCCAAGCCAACCTTAGCTCACTGGCAAGCTCAGAAACCAGTGGGAACCACCACTTCACTGTTGGAATGCAGTGCATGCCAGGCTAGGCTGTCACACATACTGGTTTGCATGAGTCACAATGGGAATAGACTAAACAGGGCCAAATTCCAGCACCTGCCAGCAAGATTTGGGACTAGGGCTAGGCAGGCTACACTAGGCATCCAAAGGCAAAGGTAAAGATAGGTGAGGGACTATGCCAAGCTGGATCAGAGCAACCATTGGCACATGCAAGATCTGTGACTGGGAAAAGGCCTGGTTGGAGAGCAAAGGGACACAATGACTGGGTTGTGGTTCCCACTGGTATGTGTGAAGACCAGAGTGGGGGCTGCTCTCTGGTCTGGACATGAAAGCAGTGTCCTTCACCACAAGTGTGGGCTGGACCTGGATATGCCAGACTGGGCTAGACTCCAGCACCCACTGGTGCTCGTGAGTACCAAAGTAGGAATAGAACAGGCTTAGCTAGGTTTCTGACCTTCCTGAGCCTTGTGTGAGCTGTGTCTGAGTGTGGACCTGGCTTGATTTGACTGTAACACCCAACAGTAAAAACCGGAACAGGTGAAGGTCAGTCACGAAAGGCCACTGATCCTGCTACAACAGGAGGTAGACTAAGTAGGGCTGGCTCATAAACCAACTGATGGGTGCGAGATCTGACACTAGAAGAGGTTCTGATAGAGGAGCTTGGGAAATACCTCTGTCAGACATAATCCCTGGAGGTGAGCGCAAGAACCACAATAGGGAGCAGCCCAGACCAGACCAGGCCAGCATATATTTGTTGCAGTCTGGGGGTGAAGCAGGCTGGGCCAGTTCATATCACCCACTGGTGAATCTGAACACCAAAATGAAATGTGGGTTGGGCCAGGTTGGGTCTCATCACAGCCCAATTCACATGAGGGCCAGGCCTGTGGGCCAGCTGGGCTAGGCTAGGTTGTACCCCCCCCCACCAAAGTGAACAGGAATTTGGGGTGAGCCGGGTCCAGCCACTGTACAGCACCCACTGGCAAATGCAAAGGTGAGGCGGACCATGCCAGACAGGGCTGCAGTATTCAATCAGCACATGGGAGACCAAAGGGGGGAGGGGGAGAAGCCAATATGGGGGCTGTGAGGGGCTGTGAGTGGTGGTCTGCTAGACCAGCACTGCCACTGGAGAGCATAAGTTGGGACTGGGGGAAAGCCAGGCTGGGCAGGACTGTACCTGTTGACCTCATGTGAGATGGATTAGGGAAATTCCGGGCTGGGTTTCCTGTTCCTTCTGCTTGCATTCATAAGCCAGAGTGGCTGTGGTTTGGTTGGGCTTTGCTACAGCATCAACTGACAGATGCTGGCACAGGAGGAAAATTTTGTCAAGGTAAACTGCAGAACCATCTGGAGAATGCAAGATCCAGAAATGGGAGTGGACTCAGTAGGGAAACAATGGGCACCTCCCACTTGATTGGATGCTCCAACTGCTGAGCATGAGAATCAGGACTAGAATAGGCAAGGCTAGAAAGAGTGATATCCACCACCGTGTGTGGGCTGTTTATTGGGGTTGGTTGGGTTGAAATAGGCTTCAGTGCCCACTGATATGTATGAGAACCAAAGGGAATGTAGGACAGACTGGGACAGTCTGCTGTACATACTGGTAAGCATGGGAACCAGGGCAGGAGGTGGGCCTGCTGGGAGTTATTGTGGGTTACTCCGAATAGGAGGCATCTCCCACTGGCATATGTCAAGGCCAAGTGTGTGGTGGCCAGGATCAGGCTTGGCTGCAAAACCCCTTGGTTTGTGTAAAAGGCAAGGCTGGAGATAAGGCTGACCCAGTAAATGCAGCCATTAGCTTGTGCATAAGCTAATTGGGACAAAAGACTATGTCAGACCCTGTATTGTGAGGCACACACAAGATTCAGGTCTGGGATCACCTCAGATGAGGTTTCTTTGGAGATCCCTCCCAAAGTGAATCACTGGACTCAGAAGCTGAACCATGGATAGAATTGTAGGTTCCGTGGTCTGATCGTGGAGTTCACATGTCAATTTTTTTAAACTAAAAGAAAAACTGTAAAACAAGACAGAGAAAGAGAAAAAGAAAGAAAGAGAAAAAGAAAGAGAGAAGAAAGAAAGAAAGAAAGAAAGAAAGAAAGAAAGAAAGAAAGAAAGAAAGAAAGAAAGAAAGAAAGAAAGAAAGGAAGAAAGGAAGGAAGGAAGGAAGGAAGGAAGGAAGGAAGGAAGAAAGAAAGAAAGAAAGAAAGAAAGAAAGAAAGAAAGAAAGAAAGAAAGAAAGAAAGAAAGAAAGAACAGAAACATAGGAACAGTGCAGGGGAAAGGAGGAAACCAGGAGGACAAGTGAAGAATCATTGCGTTCTCAGAACTGTATGTATGAACTCCACTGAATCTCTTCTCTGTGCATTAATATCATATTAATATGAGAACTGTGTGTAGTAACCATTTGCATTTGTTGTGACTATTGAGAATCTAATGTATTAATATGGTTCTTTATAAAGAACTATTGGCTCCAACTGGATTAAAATAATGGATTGGCTGATAAGAAGTAAAGAGGGTCCATACGCAGTGGCCTAGCTGTTGAAAGTCCTCATTTTGAACGCGCCCAGATCTCATATGGGCACCGGTTCTAATCCTGGCAGCTCTGCTTCCAATCCAGCTCCCTGCTGTGTCCTGGTAAAGCAGTCGAGGATGGCCCCAAGCCGTGCATGCATGTGGAAGACAGGGAAGAAGCTCTTGGCTCCTGGCGTCAGTTTGGCTCAGCTATAGCTATTGCTATTGCTTCGGGAGTGAACCAGCAGACGTAAAATTTTCCTCTCTGTCTCTCCTTCTCTCTACATGTATCTGACTTTCTAATAAAAATAAATATTTTAAAAAAGAAGTAAAGGAAATAGTGAAAAGATAGGGCTATCAGATACAGTAACACTAGTTCTTAATCCATGTTGAGTGAAACAAAGGCAGATGTGAACTACCCTACCCAGAGCTTGAAGACCTTACTGTGGGAGAGGCTGCCATAGACAACTAGATTAGTTCCTTCTATGTTAGAAAGATTTTGCAATCAGAATATCAAAGAATCTAGTCTTAGAGGTAGACCACATGAGTTTGTTTGCCAGAATGTCATCAGGTTAAATGCTATAAGGGCATGTAACTACTTCAGAAGCACAGGACAGAAGCTGCCTTCCACGCACACAGCAGCCCGGTGCTGAAAAGTCAGCTTCCCCATCTGTTAGCAGCTGGATACCAGGAGCTTACCAGGAGAAATTCTTCCTCCAGCACCTTCTATTGACAAACATTATGTAAACTTACAAAGGAAAAAAGGATGAGACAGTTAGTTCCCCTGTGAGCTCAGTATTACGAAACAGTGTAACTGGCACAATATTGCCTCATTAAGTGTCCACAATTCCTAACTCAAAATTTTCTTATTCAAGCTTTGATTTTTCATTCGTTCGTATTGTCCTTTTGGCTTAAATGTTTCTAGGTCTCACAGACAAAATCTTGCACTTTAATAAATATGGTCTTAGCATTTTATACAAATATTTAATTTTCTTTTTTTGAGATAGAGAATACCCACCAAGCAGACCTGGGCCACATTTACAATGGGAGTTAGGAAATTATTCCAAGTGCCCATTGGAGTGATATGAATCCAGTTATTGGAGCTATCACCTGTGACACCTGGGTCTACAACATAGGGACACTAAAGTCAGGAACAAGAGGCGCAACTCATACTCAGAAACTTTGACAGGAGACACAAGTACGTTAACCAACATTTTTAATTTTTAGTTTAACACCAACCTATTAGGTACTCAAAAGCATTCTTACACTTGCACTTTCAACACATTCATAGTTGGCCTTTCCCATATTTTTGATTTCCACATGGATATCTACTTCTACTGACCTTCAACTTCTTTTAAATATGTTAAGAGCCAGGTTATTTTCATTTTTCTTAAATCATACTTTGAGAAAATAAACAAATAAGCAAAAACAACAAAAACGAGGGCCTAGGATGAAACCTATGGGTAAAATTTTGAGTTATGGAAAATTCTTGTATAATAGAATGACTTTCAATTAACATCTGTGTATTAGGTCTCTAAGTGTGAAGCAATCCATTTGAACTGGAGAAGAAATGCACCAATTATTATGGTCGATTGGGGCAGTGTGTTACAGGTTATTGAGATAAAATATAAAGTGGGATATATCAAAACCGAGGTGACTATGTTGATTTCAGATGAGGTTAATTTTAAAAACTGTTCAGAAAACTGGTAGCTAGTGGAATAGTGGAGGACTGATATGTAATCATGAAAAAAAATTATTACAAAGTGGTCCATTTCTTATACATGTTTTATTGTACCCTAAATATTTGAAAAAGTCCTTGCTTTTCTTATGCTTGAATAGAAATTAAAATCCTAAGCCTGAGTATTAGAGGTAAGTTATGACATTATTGTTCAAACTGTTTTCCCTCCTTTCATGTTACTAAAAAATTACTGAGTTACATGGGCATAACAAGCATGCTGTGAAATAATTTAATTTTGGGAAATTACTGAGAAATATTTAAGGAGACAGCTGTAAATCCATTTTATAGATTGAATTGGATACATTTACAAACTAAGGAAATGAAACATTTTAAAGAAAAACAAGTCTAAAATGGTCATTAACATTGAGAAGTGTTTTAGGTAGAAATAAATAATAGCAGCAAGCTTAAAAGAATGTGGCAAATGATGCTGTGCGTCACCAATGAACTAGCTGAAGCCCACTCATATAAATGTGCAGCATCGCAATACAAGCACTTGAAATATCAAGACTGTAAGCAACTGAAGTGATTCATTTTTGTTTAGGCAAGTCCTACCTGCAGCTTTCTGCTTTAATTAACATTTGATGATGTGGAAAGTTCCAGCTATAGTGGATAATGTTGGTGTTGACTCTTTGAGGTCAAATACTACACAGAGAAGGATTAGAAATGTAAGCACTATAAATGTGCTCTGGGTAAGAAATTCTCTTCTCTCAATCACATTTATTTTATTTGAAGTATGCCGTGATGGCTGACAGTCTCTGTGAATTCTCAGCAGCAGTGCAAACATCTTCAAACCCATCACTTTTCCCTGACTAATAAATTCTACTTTATTCTAATTCATGTTTAGCACTGAAAAACTAACAACATCACACAATATATCTTACTGAGCATATTTTTCTAACATATATGGCTAATTGCTAGCCAAGGAGACTTAGTCATTTTTTTAAATTACTTTGGGATTTAACCTAAGGATTTTAATGGAATTTTAAAAGTCAGCTCATAGTCTAAAACCCAACACCAGAAAAGGCATGGGATATGTATATATTGTATCTTGGTGCTGCACATTTATAGGAGTGGGCTTCAGCTGGTTCACTGGTGATTCAGAGTATCATTCGCAACATTCTTTTAAGTTTGCTGCTATTATTCATTTCTACCTAAATACGCTGAATATATATATATAAGGCAATTAAAGCCTTAGTAATGTAACAAAAGGTAAATCTCCAAGAAATATGCTTACATGTTTTTACTAAGATCAAAGTAAATACGTACTCTTTACTGAAAAGCCATGGGTGCCATAAAGACCTACGGCAATGCGCGCGCACACACACACACACACACACACACCCCTAATTAATTCATAATACTATGACATTGCCTAGGAGAGAATTGTTTTAAAGATGTATTTACTTTTATTGGAAAGTCAGGTTTACAGAGAGAAGGAGAGACAGAGAGGAATATCTTCCGTCCGCTGATTGATTCTCCAAGTGGCTTCAATGGTTGGAGCTGAGCTGATCTGAAGCCATGAGCCTGGAACCTCTTCAGGGTCGCATACATGGATGCAGGGTCCCGAGGCCTTGTGCCGTCCTCCACTGCTTTCCCAGGCCAGAAGCAGGGAGCTGGATGGGTAGCAGAACGGCTGAGACACGATCTGGCACATTCAAAGCAAGGGCTTTTAGCAGCTAGGCTATCACACTGTACCCACAAGAGTAATTTTGTGAATGCACAAGCTTATGCTTCCTTAGTGACTCACAGTGTATTACAGTGTTTTGCTGTACCTAAATATGTATGAATAGTTACTGCAATTTTTAAAAACAGACATTTATTAGAGAGAAAGAGAGAGAACTTGTTCTTTTCCCATTCGTCATATGCCCACAGTGGCTGGGTCTGTGCTGGGAGTGAGCAACTTAGTTCAGTCCCTCCACATGGGTAACCAGGACCTAACCCAATGCTGCTGCCGCCAGGGATATGCACTACCAAGAAACCGGAACCAGGAATTGGAGCCTACATTGGTGCTCATTTACTCGAATACTGTCGATAAGCATCTTTTTTTTTAAAGATTTTATTCATTTTTTTATTACAGCCAGATATACACAGAGGAGGAGAGACAGAGAGGAAGATCTTCCGTCCGATGTTTCACTCCCCAAGTGAGCCGCAACGGGCCGATGCGCGCCGATCCGAAGCCGGGAACCTGGAACCTCTTCCGGGTCTCCCACGCGGGTGCAGGGTCCCAATGCATTGGGCCGTCCTCAACTGCTTTCCCAGGCCACAAGCAGGGAGCTGGATGGGAAGTGGAGCTGCCGGGATCGGAACCGGCGCCCATATGGGATCCCGGGGCTATTCAAGGAGAGGACTTTAGCCGCTAGGCCATGCCGCCGGGCCCTGTCCATAAGCATCTTAACCAGCATGTCAATCTCTAAACCAGTGCCTTCCTCTATGACTGTTATTTGCACTGCTGCTGTTTTTCTTTCTCAGTTTTATGGGCTTCTTTATCTCATCTCCTCTTCCTGATGTTTTATATGTCACTGAGAACTAATTAAAATCTCCTAATTCATCCGTCCGAAGACATAATGCATGATAAATTACTAGTATTTAAATTCTGCACTGTTCCTTAGTTGTCCTTTCAGTAAGTGCTCATTGAATGTCTTCTATGGATCTGCCGTCATTCCAGTGCTGAGGAATTATCTGTGAACCAAAAGAATGAAAACTCCTTCCACTAATCCTAATGAAAAGATGATCTGATGCAATGAGAGCTCTGAGGAAATGTTATTTTATTTCACAGTTAACTACAAATGCTTTGAATTTCTATTTAGAATTAAAGTTATTTTTGTTGCTCTTTTTAAATGTCAGCATGTGGATTTATACTATGGCATGCATCAATTAAAACAATCCCAGCTTCTTAAACAAGCTCGGTTAGTTGGAAGTCACTGACAATTGCATTAACCATGGAGCTAGTATCCTGGTGCTGCAGGGTTAAGCCACAACTGTGACACCAGCATTCTTTCTGAATTCCTTTTTATGTCCCTATGTCTCCACTTCTAGTCCTCCCTACCAGTATAGCTAAGGAAGCAGTGGAGCAGAAGACGGCCTGAGTAATTTGGCTCCTGCACTTGTCTGATAGAACTTTGGCGGAATTTCAGACTTCCAGTTTGGGCTGGACCAGGCCCAGTCATTGTGACCCCCTGGGCAGTGAAACCATAGGCATCTCCTCTCTTCCTCTTTCTCTTCCTCGCTCTCTCTTTTTCTTCCTTTCTATCTCTTCTGCCTATCATTAATCAGATAGATATTAAAAATAAAGCAAATAGGGAATGCAGAAGAGAATTATGGGTCTCTGATTATATCGTAAATATAACTGCCTCTATCTTGGTTAAGAACTAAATAACAAATTTCCTAGCATCCATAAGGATAATGTTAGCATCTGTAAATCAACTCTATCTCCATAACAGCTGATATAACCTGGCTAAGACTTGTAAATTTATTAAGTCTGTACTGTTCCTGGTACATGTGAATAGAATGTGGACTCTGAATCCAAACACAATGAATTGAGAACATATTTCTAATTGTGGTCCACTACATCAAGAGTTTTCTGTTGTGTCCGTCATCACTTTGCAACAATTTAAAGGAGTCTCTGTAGCTGATTCTTTCCTTTATCAAGCTGTAAGCCTTTGGTATGTTTGAAAAATATATTAGGGCTATGTTGACAGGTGCAAATGAGAAAATCCTCACATTTTGTGTTATTCTGTTGCTGGAATGATTTTCCTTGAGTATCTTCAGGACTAATCTCACCAATTCCTAAATATATTTATTCAAAGGTTACCTACTAGTGGCATTTGCTCTGGCCATCCTTTAATAATGTCAATCATTTCTAATCCATTTACTTTATATCCACTTCTCTGATATTTTATCCTCCTATACACAGCTTGATGGCACATCTAATATTTCAGCTAACTAGTTTGTTCAATATCTGCTTTAGTTGAAAGTAAACTCTAAAGATGGCATTTTTTCATCTTTTTATTTAGTACTCTACCAATAGTTCTTTGAATTTTTTTTTTAAAGATTTTATTATTATTGGAAAGCCAGATATACAGAGCGGAGGAGAGACAGAGAGGAAGATCTTCCATCTGATGTTTCACTCCCCAAGTGAGCCGCAACGGGCCGGTGCGCGCCGATCCAAAGCCGGGAACCAGGAACCTCTTCCAGGTCTCCCACGCGGGTGCAGTGTCCCAATGCATTGGGCCATCCTCAACTGCTTTCCCAGGCCACAAGCAGGGAGCTGGATGGGAAGTGGAGCTGCCGGGATTAGAACCGGCTCCCATATGGGATCCCGGGGCGTTCAAGGCGAGGAGGACTTTAGCCGCTAGGCCACGCCTCCGGGCCCAGTTCTTTGAATTTTATCGAAGGCATTGTGAGTAGTTTAAAGTATGTGTTAAACTAAAAAATTGGACAAATATAATCAATATTACAAGCAAGACATAAAAAAATTTCAATTTGATACTAAATTGACTTTTTTCTTTTCTGTTAGCCAGCAAATAGGTTCTCATACAATTTCTTTTTTTCTTTTTTCTTTTTTTAAAGATTTATTTAATTTTTTTTACAAAGTTAAATATACAGAGAGGAGGAGAGAGAGAGCGAGAAAAATCTTCCGTCCGACGATTCACTCCCCAAGTGAGCGCGATAGTCAATGGATAATAAAGAAGGCGCATCCCCCAAAACTTTTCAATAGCTCCAGATTTGGTGCAGAGGTAAGAGGCAACATTCTTAACAGTGCTTGCAAGTCTGTACTGAATCTATGTCCTCACTGATTCTCTTATCTTTTGTAACTCTCTCCAAAATGCTGTGGAAATGCTGATATCCCATAGCAAAAACCAAGACGCTCCTGTGAGTCACTTCTCACTCTTCATGTCTTTTCAAAGGTCACTTCATAGTGATGACATCCTTGTGCTCCCTCTTTTATGTGGAAACATACCTCTCCTTCTAAAGCAGCATCTTTCCTAATGAGCTCTAGATTCATCTTTGCCATAAAAAAAATGATATTCTACTGTAAGGTAATTACTCCATAACTCATTAATTATATTTTCTATACCATTCTGAGGGATCACAACATTGTGACAGCAAGAGTTTGTGTGTATTTGTTTTGCATTTAAAAAAAAAAAACTCGCATAGAGTAACGAATGCCAAGTGTTTCCATGAAAATAGAAATCAGCCAGCTATATTTTTCTTTTTTCTTTTTTCTGTGTATGTCCTAATTGATGTGGTTAATGGATTGCTAAATTTCCACTACTCGTAATAGAAAACCAAAGTAAAGAAAAATCTAAAATATATCATAAATTGTTCTACTAATGAAAATGTGTTTTCATTATTTGATAACAGATATTTAGATATCTGAAACATAGTAAACCCAAAGTGGTGTTGATAAAAAATGAACAGGTTGAATCTTCCTCAGGGTAAGTGATTCAACTGGTAATTACAAATAAGTTTAGTTATGGATATGTTCTATCAGATGTATTTGTTTTCTAGGTACTTACCTTGCTTCTGTTGTTCTTGGCTTAGTAAAGGAAAGGCAAATATAACATGACTGTAACACAGTTTACTATCCTATTAATAGTAAAATATGTATACACAAGTGACTGCATTAGTGCTAACAACAGCAAGTAATGCTCCGTTTAAAACAGCATCATGTGCCATAATTTCTGTGAGCAACAGTTCTTTGGAGACTTCAATTGTTTGCTCTTTTATTCATAAAATAACATGTAATAAGGATTTTCCTTTTAAAATTCTGTGTGTATTTCACTGAAAGTAAAGATTTGTAATGCTAAGTATATATTATTAATGGGACATAACAGATGGATCCACCTTTTAAAAACATTATGAAAAGGGTTACAGTCATCCTTAAAATGACTGCAATCTCTGAGGTTCTCCTTTCCCAGGGGGAGCCCTAACTATGTGATGACTTTGCTGCCTGTGGCAACCGGGTGAGCTCATTTCCTTTGTACCAACATCGCAAGCTGACTGTCTTGCTTCTAGAGAGCCTACTGCTCATCAAGCATTACATTATCCTTCTGGGCACCACAGGAGAGTTATCCATGGGATGCTGCTGATTGCTAGACTGCACTCAGCAATGATAAATATGCAGATATTAGAATATTAAATGAATTATTAGCAATCAGTGAATTACACTGTTAGGCTCATCTGTGCGATCAAAAATTAACAAAAGTTAATTGAATACTTTTTAAACCCCTCTTTGTATTTTTTTTGATACATTCTGTCTGCTTTGTCAATCGTCCCCTTGCCAGAGAGCCTATACTGTAAAAGTCAGGCTGTGCCATTTTGACAAGTTTTTAGTCCACCCAGAAGCAAGAGGAGCTATGCCAGGATGTGTGAGCAGGTTGTACAGTATATATATACAGTATATATACAGTATATATATACATATATATATATCTCTCTTAGAAGATAAACTGAACAGTGCTCTATACAGTAGACCATTAAAAGGGACAGAAGAAATTAAAAAGAAAAGGAACCCTACACTGTCCAATTCTACTGCGTCATCAGCTCTGCTTTGCAATTACTTGATGGTACGGAGAAGTCAGACTTAACAAGATTGTGATAGTAGTCTTTCCAAGGAGGTCAAAGAGAAAAAGACTATGCAAGCATCTCAAAAGACAATGATGGCTGCTGCCAAGGCTCCCACAAAGGTCACAGCTAATAAAAAATTATAAAACCTATGAAGGTTTTTGATAATTGATTTGGTGGAAATTATTGAGTTGCCACATCTTTTTCTTTCGTCTTATTTTATGAGACAGTTTCATAGGCTCTGGGATTCCCTCAACCCCTCCTATAAGCCCTCCCCCCATATTGAATTCTTCCATATTATTATAATAGTACAGTTCATATCCAGTCATGACTCCTTCATTGCGGGCATGGGTCATGTGGGAAGTCAGGCATCTTATTTTCCAGATAAATTCAACAGTTTCATTGGGAGAACATCCCTGGTCTGAAAGTAGAGCTGGCAGAATATCATCACCTCCAATGAAAAGCCACTGCACAACTTCAACAACAATTTACAACATCATGAAGTTAAATGACATGATATTGCATGACCAATATGTTAGAAAATGCAAGTTCTTAACCTAATCCTGTGACTACTTCATTGACATTTCAATTTTAGTTTATATACATCCAGCTACACCTTAAAATTGTTATAGGGTATTAATCAGCTGTCTCATTTATATTTTCATTTTTATATTTAGCAGGTTATAGTATTGAAGCATGGTTTTTACTGAACTTGACGACTTTTAGGAAAATCCAAACAGGCTTTTAACTCTAACAGGCATATGTTAACAACTGAGGAGCAAAAAAATTTTAGGAGGGGTGTGCAGAGAAATCTTCAATACCTTAGTGAGGAGTAACTAATTTTTATGTCCTTTCTAGTAAGGTATATGGGAGTCCAATCTAACTGTTTCCTGTCTGTCCTAAGCTTTGGTCTCTGTCTATCTGATCTAATTTTTTTTGGGGGGGTGGGGCTCTGGAGTGACCCTGATGATCATTGCAAGAGAGGTTGGGGAACCAAAGTTGGAACTAAGTAAGGAGCAGAGAAAGCTCTTCTTCTCAGTCCTGAAAGAAGTTTACCGTTCATCTGTTTCTGAGGACCGCTCAGGGGGCACAACAATTTGCACTTTGGAATTCTAGCTCTGCAACTACGTTATAATAATATATTGCCTTTGTTAAAGAGATTCAATCTGTGGTATTCTGTTTCAGAAGTCTTGAATGTCTAATAAAAGAGATTAATTTAGCAGAACAGTCTAGAAATACATTTATATACATGAAGTCAACTGTATTTTGATAGAAACACAAAACAATTAGGAAAGTTAGTTATGCTAACAATTAATTGGGTCAAAGCGAATAGTGTGGATAGAAATACCCTCAATCACTGCTTTATCCCTTATTACAATATTACCAAGCTGTGTGTCATCATCCACTGGATTCAGCTCTCACTAGAGATGCTGTATTCCTGTAAATGCCTGTTTCAATCTCTGTTGTTCTTCTTCCAATCTGGCTCCCTGCTGATGTGCAGGTGAGGGCACCAAGGGTGGCTTGAGCCCCTGGTGACCATGAAGGAGAACAGCATGAAGTTCTTTCTCCATTGCAGAAGCATGAAAGAAAATGCCCAGTTTATGCCACATACAAAAACCAACACACAATACATCAAGGGTCCAAATCTAGGACCCGATATCAATAAAATATAAGAGAAAAAATATAGAGGAATGACTGCAAGCTATTGTTACAAGAAAAACATTTTTTAATCTGACCTAAATAGAAAAGGAAAGGAAAGGAAATAAAAAACTGGATTGCATCAAGCTAAAAAGATTATTAATAACAAAGGAATATTCAACAAAGTAAATGGAATGACAGAAGAGGAGAAATATCACAAGCTACATGCATGATAAAAGCTTAATATCCACTATGTATAGGGAACTCATTAAACTAAACAATAAATAACCCAGATAGTTAATACATGGCCAAATGTTATCAACAGGCATTTTGCAAAGAATGAAATAAAAATGCCCAACAGGCACTGAAAAAATGTTCAGCATTACAACTCACCAGCCAAATATAAATAAAAGTCACAATTAAGTATTGAATGGCGAACTGATTTTAAAAAATGGCAAGAATGTGAAAAAAAAGGTTCCCTAATACACTGTGGAGTACAAACAACTACAACCATTTTTGAAGACAATGTGGAGATTCTTCAGAAATCTGAACATAGATCTAGAGTGCAAATCAGCTAGTCGGCTCCTGCCAATATATTTATAGGAACTCTAATCAGAATATTAAAGAATTATCAGTATTCACATGTTTCTAGTACGTCAATTAACAGTAACTAAATTATGAAATCAACCTAGATATACCATAAACTGGTGACTAGAAAAAGAAAGTATGGTATGTATACTCAGTGGAATATGACTCAGTCATAGATAAAAAAGGAAATCTTGTCATTTGTAGCAAAATATTATGCAAAGGAGAATATTATGCTAAGAAGGAAATGCTGGGCCCCAAAATAAATATAATAATTTTTCTCATTTGCGTTAGATAATAAAGAGACAAAAGAGACAGAATGTGCAATTTGCATGGATGATGGATGTCTACGTATATTTTCATAAATACGATATCATCAAATCATATGTTATAAAGTGTACTCATCTCACGTTAAAAAGAAAGAATGGTGAATAATAAAAACATTACACATATCAGTGATGCTTTGTTTTTCATTTCAGAATTTATTATGAATGTCATCTGATGACCACACATTAACACACAGAAACATTCAACTACACATTTTGGTGTATTTCTTGGTATGTGTATTCTATTTCAATAAAATAGTTTAAAAATAGAAGTGATGTAAACCAAAACAAGTATTTTTTTTTTTTATTGTTATTGGAAAGCCAGATATACAGAGCGGAGGAGAGACAGAGAGGAAGATCTTCCATCCGATGTTTCACTCCCCAAGTGAGCCGCAACGGGCCGGTACGCGCCGATCCGAAGCCAGGAACCTGGAACCTCTTCCGGGTCTCCCACGCGGGTGCAGGGTCCCAATGCATTGGGCCGTCCTCGACTGCTTTCCCAGGCCACAAGCAGGGAGCTGGATGGGAAGTGGAGCTGCCGGGATTAGAACCGGCGCCCATATGGGATCCCGGGACTTTCAAGGTGAGGACTTTAGCCGCTAGGCCACGCCGCCGGGCCCAACAATTATTTTTTTAATGCATTCTAATACCACAATCTTACACTGGGCTTTTTAATGCATGATCTACTAATAAACATTTTTAAATGTTCAGATATCTAAAATGTTCATCTAACTAGCACTGAGTAAATTATTGCCCGATAGAATTAGGTGATGACAGTCAGCATGCAATCACAAAAATCTTCCAGAAGTAAATACTTCCATACAAATTTTATCACCAAAATATTAAAGAGGATTATGGAGACCACACCACACTTTTTTTCCTGTTGTGGATATTGAGTACCCCCCCATATTCATGCTTTCCACATTCTTGACTGTAATGAGCAGGAAATTGTAACAAGCAGGAACAAGAAGGTCATGATCTCCTTGGGAGTGTTTGCGCTTAATGGTTGAGGCATGGTGTTTGCTGTTGTCCTGTTACTGTCAGCACCCACCTTGTTTCAAGAAATAAAGCAATCTCCACTGCCATGCAATGTCATGCATCCATGGATAAATTTGGTGGGGGGTATATTTTTCACAGTACTATCACTATGTATCTAAGAAATAAGTTTTTTGCATACCTGTCTCAGCTGTAACCCCATCAGCTCTAAAATCATCAGGGTTTATTACCAAACTCAGCTACTCACTCAATCCCTTAAAAAAAAAAAAAAATTAGCTTCTGACAAGAAACGCCTGGAGAGACTTTGATCTGTTGCTGTAAGGAAGCGCGCGCTAATTCTCAGTCCCAAAGCTTGACTCCTAGATTTTCTTCTGAGACTTTTTTAATCTTTGCTCTTACACTCATGCTATGATCAGTTCTGAGTTTTGATTTTATCATTTGAGGAAGACATGCAACTGTGTTTTTTCCTTCTGTCTTAACATTGTCTGTCAAAATATCTATCATTTGTCCTTCAAATTTTCCTGTCTTCCTTGTCAAAAAGTAACTGATCATAAGTTACTGTATTCTCAGTTCTATTTCATTAAACATTCTAGATATATTTTCATACAAATACCATATTATATTAATCACTGTACATTTATATTAATTTTGGAATCAAGAATTCCAAATTTCCCAAATTTGTCCTAATTCATAATATAACTTTTTAAATGTTTGTGTATTTAATTTTCCTATAAATTTAAATAAGCTTGGTAATTTCTGCAAATAGCAAAAAGCAAACCATTGTGTTTTGATGAGTATTATTTTGAAGCTGCAGATGAATTTCGGAACTTTATCAACTTAATATGTCTCTTGATCTGTGAATGTTGATATACTCACTCAAATATTTCAGTTCTGCAACTGTTATTTTGTTTGCTTTTGGAATACAAGTGATGCTTTTTCATCGATTTATTTCTACTTTTTTGCTCTTTTATACTGTTTATTGTAAGTATAATTATCTTTTTCATTTACAGATTTTTTCATTGAGTATATGTAGAAGTAATATTGATTTTTATGTATTGATCTTGTATTCTGAAGCCTTGCCAATTCAATGATTCTACTATGTTTTAATAGATGCATTAGAGACTCTTAGATAGAGGGTTACATCATCTGAACATACAGAAATTTAGCATTCTTTCTAGTCCAGATGCTCTTTTTTATCTGCGTATCTAATCACCCTCTTTAGTACAATGTTGAATAGAAGTAGCATAATTTTGAATACAACTACTGAAAAAAGCAATTTTTTCCAGGGGGCAGGAAATATTCTTTTTAATTAAAATAAAAACAAATGTGACGTCCTGTACTTTCCTTTATATTTCCACAAATTTATGCAACAATGAATGATGCATCCCTTTCTTTTGCTGTAAGGATACGAGGGTTTAAAAGTATGCCCTTTGCTTTCAATGTTCCAGACAGCCCAACTAAAATGGAAATAACACCCTAAGGTCAAGTAAATATAAAACAATCCAAAAGGAAGCAAATACTACCTTCAGTGAAATTGAGTGCTGCCACATGAACAAAGACTATGTTCTCTGCAGTCATCAACAGGAGGAGGTGATTGAGGATTAGCTGTGTGCCCTCATCTCTCTTTACAGAGGTTTTACCCCTTAAAGAGAGCTGTCCATGCCTTTTCCTTGGATCATAGCCTCATTCCATGGAGCAAGTTTAAATCAGAATGGGATAAAGATAGAAAAAGCGGATCGGGGTGAGAGTAGAGTTGAGGGTGGGGAAGGGATGAGGTGGAGAGGTGGAGTCTGAGAAGGAGCAAAACATTTTTATTTTCACATTTTCTTTTCAATTTTTTTCTGTCTTTTCTTGGACATTCAAATGGAAGTTATACCCTTCAGAAATATTCTTTGGGTGTTTTTTTGTTTTGCTTTGCTTTGCTTGGAACAAGATTTAAGAACTTAGAATAACAATGTTAATTAATTTCTTCTATTTTTTAAAACAAAACAAAACCAAAAAAAAACCTGTCAACTGCAAGATTAGATTGTCATTAAGCAACTTCTGATGCGACAGATATTAATATTTTAAGAAAAAGATAAGAAGCTAATACTGCTTTGCTCCTCATACATTCCAAGCATATGATGATTCTATCAGAATTTAGAGCCTGTATGGCCCATGTGCATTCAATTATAAAATCTTGCATTTGGAGCAGGAGATCTCTTTGGCTGGTACTCTAATACTACAAAGAGTTAGAACAGCTGTTTTTTTTTTTTCTCTGTAATTTGGAAATTGTTCCTAACTTTGAAATAGCCACACTACATCTGTGCAAACTGGGAATGGTCAGCCATCCCATTCTTCTAACTCTAATGGGGGAATTGCAGTGATGGTAATCTCAACATAATCAGTGGGGGTAATGCAGAAATGACTAGTTGCAAAATGATGCTCTTTCTGATTCTTTTCTAATCTCCTCTTAGAGAGAGAGTTGCATGAATTAAAGGCCAGGTTTCTGTCAATGTAGTCTGTTGTAGCAAAGTATATTAATCTGAGCAGCTTACAGTTTTGGAGACTGAGGAATTAAAGATCAAGGTACTGGACTATTCAGTGTAGTGAAGGATTTTCACTCTGTTTCACACACACTCACTGTAACCTCACAGAACATCACTGGAATCTGTCAGGTAACTATTCCCGTTCGTGATGTCTCAGCTGTCAGAAACTAGTTCCCGCTCATAAACTCCACTTCTTGCTAGCATCACCTTGTGCAGCAGGATTTACTGGCTTTGAGGAGGATGAGAGTTGAGAGAATGCTAACACTCGGACTGTAGCAGTCTACTGAATTTTGTGACCTTGGGGAAGTATCTGAATTACCCCATTCGAGGAAAATAAGACAGATTTGTTCACTGTATACCTTCTGAAGCAAAGAAACATAATGAGTTACGAATGATAGTCTCACGCTGTGCTGAAAAAAACACTTAGATGTGAAACTTACCAATGCATTGCTTTGAGATCTAGGAATAGAACCAGCAAAACTGAACTTGTTAAATATATATGCCACTGATATGGTAAAAGATGCTCTTTGTTAAGATCTTATTAAATTAAATATAAAAATGAAGTAAATAAAGTAAAAACATTAATAATGTAAAACTAAAGTAAATTTTATTTAAAAAGAATTACATAAAGTAAGTAAATATACGACTGTTGTGGTCTAATGGGTTAAGCTTCTCCCTGAGTCGCTTGTGTCCCACATAAAGTGCAAGTTTGAGTCTCATTAGCCTCACTAACAATCCAGCTTCCTGTTAATGAAAAAGCAAAAGAGTGTAAGCTGGAAAAGTCCTTGGGTCCTCGCCACCTATGTGAGAGACTGGAACCGAGTTCCAAGTTTCTGGCTTCGGCCTGGCCCTATCCTGGCTCTCTCCCACTTTTAAATAAGCAGATCTTTAAAACAATAAACTAAATTTAAATAATAAGACCAATTATGAAGAGTTAGAAAATAGGGTTTTTTTTTAAAGGGTACATTCCCTCTAATGTTCTCACATTGAAGAAAGAATGGTAAAATGAAAAATAGAGTTGACTTGCTTATGGATTTATATGATATCTTGAAGATGTATCAATGCAATATTCTGTTACTTTCTGGAATCCCTAATCCTGCATCTACAGTAGTTTGCTGCTATCATCTGCAAACTTCTCTGTATGTTAACTGTCATTTCTTCCCTTCTCTCTCTCTCCCTGTCTCTCTCTTTCTTTTATCAAACTTAAGACAAGTATAGACTATTGCTCAACTTGCATGGAAAAGATTCTAATATTTAAGTAAGGAATCTCTCAAACACTTCGAACCATTTGTATTTTTTCTCCAACCTTTCCCAAACCAACCCCCAAATTAAAACCATTTGAGAGAAATGTATGTATTTATCCAAACAGAGGGATTCATAGTATTTAGTATGCATGTTATCATTTGATGGTAGTATAAGAAACTAAAGAGCTACACAAAACTGATTTCTGATCTTGTTAACAATTCTTTGTTTCGAAAGGATATGAAGTTCCAATAGAGAAATGCTGATGCTATAAACTGGCATGAATGTATACATCAGTAATATCAACTTCAGCATATGATGTACACTTAAATCAGGTTGGTGTAAGATAAATTAATATTCTAGAAAAACAGTTTTAGGTACTAGTACAGTATGATTTGCCAAGTGGACAAATCGTAGCCCAATTGTGCAATGATTTCTCAGCTCTGCTGGTTTTACTCTGATTGAAAGAGATTTTTGGCAACTGAAATTAGCTAGCCTTTTTATAAGATTTGGCTCTTGTAGATATTTCAAAAACTCAACCTGTATTTTGTTAATATCCCTGCTAATATTGCAGGCTTAATAAGGTTTTCTGGTGTGTTATGCACCTGAGTTATTAAGGACCTACTTAGGATTTCCTCTGCTGTGAAGTGACATCATTAAATCTCAAAAAAAGTATGCATTTTTACAGATAGGTCTGCCTGACAATCTGTTACCAGGTCCAAGATTCTGGGTTCTGGATTTAAAATAGCTATATAATATAGATGTAGCTAAAAAAGAATGTGTGTTTGGCATTTGCCAGGCTATAAGGCAACGTTTTAGAATCAGAGACTTTATTACTTCTTTGAGTACTAAAATATCTCAGGGAAATGGAGAGTTGATTTGTTTGAAGATTTACAGTTTCTAATTGACATGTTAGTAATTCATTTTGCTGACAGTACTGCAAAAGCTGCTCTTAAATAATGGTGGGATCCAAACACAGTTCTACCTTGAATGCCATAGGAAATAATTTTCCTTGTTTGCTTCACAAAAAAGATGAATTATAATAGCCAGGAAAGAAACGTGACTGAGCTCTGAAAATCACCTAAGAAACTAATTCCCATATGAGAATCCCTATTCGGTGAATTGTTATTGTGTGCCATCAACAAAATCATATGAACAAAACAGTTAATTTAGGAACACTGGAGTTGGACTATGCCCACCTCAAACGCAGTTATTTCAACACATTCTAAAGAGCTGTGTTATCACTTAGCCAAACATTTCAGCAGATATTCCCAAGACACACACAAGAAATTTGCCCTAATTTTAGCAGGAACCTGGTGGCTGTTTGAGCTAGTAGGCAGTAAGAGATTTTGTCATGTCATATAAGAGCCTGGAGTCTTCCTCTCTTCAAAAAAAAAAAAAAAACCAGATGCAAGCAAGGGCAAAGGTTCTCATAGGCATAATTACTTCTGCGTTACCAGGGCACTTAAACAGCACAGCAAGTCATTTTATCTGTATCATCTTCTAGGAATAATGCATACCTTTACATATTCCTATGCTATTCAGTTTTAGAGTGAATAAATCAAACGGTAAAAATTCAGTTGTGGAAATTCTAAAACCTGTGTGCGACCATGGCCTAGAGCTAGCCTTGTTAGAAAATTGAAGAACATCTGCAAGTGAATACAGACTGCACATTTTAAATGTGTTTGTTAGGCTGCTGAATTAAATACATGTTCTATGATTTAAGTGAATCCTTGACTCATCATACCCCATACTTTAAAGGTTTCTTCTTCTTCTTCTTCCCTGTAATCCCTTAGGTTAAAAAAGAAAAAACACATCGAATGAAAAATTACACACTTAGAAGACACCTGAAAGAAGACAGTCACCCCATTGTCCAGGAAACTTTATTCACTCACCTACTTCTACCCACTACGTTTGAACGAGGCCCTATCAGATACTGCTGATTGTCCATCAGGCTATAAATGTAATGGGAGAAAAGAGCACCACATTCCAAAATGTCACCACCACTGATAACAATAAAAATTACACTGATATTTCTATAGATAATCAATATCCCAGGACTGGATTGAGTTTTCTTAAAAGAATATTAAACCCATTTTCTAGTGTTATTAATACTGGTACTAACCACTGGCAAAAGGACATACTATCACAAAAATGTTCTGATCGACAGCCTTCTGTCCTATTCATCACAGAGTTGTTTCAATTACATTAAGAAAACTTTTGCTAGAGTATAAATATTTTTAGTAGGAAATCAACACATCAGTTGCTACACAGAATCTTCATTCTGCACTCCTAGCAATGACTCCAACAATCCCATATCTGTTCAGCTTTCAATATATGCAAATTTAAAAATATGACTATCAGAATAGAAGTGCTAGTAGCATTTTGTGAGTAGTTTTTGATAAAAAATGGAAAGTATTCACTAAGCATTCAGATTACGAAGCCAATCTTTGAACTGGTATGAGTAGAGTTTAAGAAGACTAAAATCTAGTAATAGGTGAAAAGAAACCTAGCATTTGCAAATAAAGACAGATAATACAAGTATAATGTCATTTAGTTAACCTTACTGAGAGTTGTCTCCAATACCAAATAGATTGATGTGCACATTTAGTTGCCTATCACCATTACAGTCACATGCACTAAACAGGGAAAACTTGATTTGTTTTTCAGTGAGTTTCTAGTAATAAAGCTTTGATACTAGATTACCAAGCAGCCCTTCTTTTTCAAATACGGAATTAATATTTGGGAAGATAAAACAGTTTATAAAAACGTCTACATTGGCATACAAATGTGATAGAATATACATGATTAAAAGTCTTGGAAAATTTACCAGGTCTTGAGAACAAAAGTCAATTAGCAATAGCTAATTATTACCAAACAATCTAATACAGAAAATTAACCATTATACTGATCAGGAGTTATCTAACCATTCAATATTTATGTCATATATTCAAAGATTATTGCCCCATGCAGCAATTTACAGACAGAATCCTTAAAACTTGTAGTGTTGGGGCTGGCACAGTGACATAGAAAGCTAATTCTCTGTCCGTGGGTCTGGCATTCCATGTGGACCTTGGAACCAGCCACGTGATCACAGTCTCTTATCTTTTTATAGAAACGCTGGTGTCCCTGTACATTTGTCTTTGCTTTGCTTTCACTTTTCGTGCAGAGATATGAACTTCAATAAATCCTGGTCACCAGTGCATTCCACATACATGAATATGCATACGGCAAACTAGACATTCTTTTACAAAAGATTGCTTTCCCAAACAGAAGTCAATGGTAACTATGATTTAATGGCATATCATAGAAAATGCATTGCAGTGTATTATTGCCTGTAATGTGTTTTAGAGGTACCTAAAAATACCTAACAGAGTAAGCAATCTATAAGTAAAATGATTCTAGCTATAATCATGATTAAAATTCCCATAAATTTCCACCCACAGAGTTCTTATTTATTATTTTTTATGTGACAGATTTGTAGAATATTATGCACCAAAGATTTCCTACTGATTTACTCTGCTATATGAAATGTGACATTCTGAAGTAAAATGGTTTATTTTTGAATGGCCAAAGCTTAGATAGCCTACAAAGTTTAGTGTTATCTGAGTTGAGAAAACTTACTTTAGCAATAGCTGGGTAAAATAAGCCATTCTATGTCTCGGTACATTGGCCTAGCAGCTAAAGTCCATGCCTTGAATGTGCCAGCATCCCATATGAGTGCCGGTTCTAATCCTGGCAGCTCCACTTCCCATCTAGCTCCCTGTTTGTGGCCTGGGAAAGCAGTTAAGGATGGCCAAGTGCTTTGGGACCCTGTACCCACGTGGGAGACCCAGAGGAAGTTCCAGGCTCCTGGCTTCTGATTGGCATAGAACCGGCCATTGCAGTCACTTGGGGAGTGAATAATCGGACGGAAGATCTTTCTCTCTCTGTCTCTCCTCCTCTCTGTACATCTGACTTTCCAATAAAAATAAATAAATCTTAAAAAAAAAAAAAACAACTATTCTAGAAGAGCTCAGAAATACCATAGACTATAAGGACAATGGTTTTTAAAAGTGCCTTGAGTGTAGTTGCATATTTGTTTCTTAGACTGTCTTTGCTTAATAATTAACATATAAATGGTCCCAACTAGGATTGAAAGTTAATGTTTCATCAACCTCACTTATAATACATAAAGGAGCATCCATATTTAACGTCAAGGGGAAAACTAGTCTAAATAACCTCTAGAGTATGATAATTTGGACACAGTCACAACTATATTGAGTACTGCACAAGCATCTTGGGTTTGATAAAGAGTATCCACAACATCAACAATACACACATTTGAATATGCTTAGCAAGATTTTAAACAATTTGATGATATAATTTTCTCAAAGAAAATTTGGAATTCTGATTGTGAAACTGTCTTCAAATACAGAACCACAGAATTTTCAAAAGTAACCTAAGTAGCTTTTCATTCATATATGTATTTAGTAATACTGCAACGCACTTAAGTTATTATTCATTGCTTAACTTATTTTTGTTTAGCAAATTTTGAGACACACTTAGTTAAAGCATAATTCTGACCTGGACAAGAAGTGACCCAAAGGAAAATGAAGCCCAGATTACACCTTTATGGTGATTGATGTCTAGACAGAAAAATAATTATAAGAGTAAGAGAAAGAAAAGAAGGAAAAGTAAATTTAAAATTGAAGTTATACTATGTGATAGGCATTATGTTAAGCAATTAGTCCCATCATGCTGCCATAGAGAACAGCTTAACAAAATGAGTACAAAGAGATTGCTTCCATCTAAGATGCGTGATGAATAAAGTGTAAGAGCAAGATCACTCAAGCTGGATTCTTTCAGATTGTATCTGGGCTTGGTCATGACTTTCATTGCTACCTTAGGCAAGTCATTTGATATGCCGTTGTCTTTTCTTCCTCATAGGTGAAGGGGTATGGTAATTAGATTGCCTAGTTTATAAGGATTTTTTGAGAATTATATTAGCTGAGAAGTGTGAGGTTTTTAGAACAGCATCTAGTGTGCAGTAAATGGAATAACAGGACTATCTCATGGGGCACAGATGTCTTGCAAACGGGTTGAAATTTTAACTAAGTGGAATCTACAAAGTTCTTTTATTTTCATTTTGAAAAGTAAAAAAAAATTTTAGGAGGTAGCCTAAGTCAGTGCATCAGCAGAACAAAATGATTAATGCCAAGCTGTGAGTACCTCTGTGGCCCTTCAGGATTGAAGCATTCATTTGTTATTATTATTTTTTCTTGACGTAGTTCCCTAGGCACGGGGATTCCCCTGCCACCTCTCATCCCCCTGTAACTGTTTGCTCCCATAATATTGCAAGACTACAGTTCTTCAGCAACAGTCACAAATCTAGCATTTTGCTATTTAGAATATCATGGCATTGTAGGTATAAACAATGGTAATAATCTAGGATAGATTAAGCCACTTGTAGGGAAAAAATAGTAAATTTTGAATGAAGGGTACCAGGGATAATTGCAGTTTTATAGTAACAGAAATATTGTAAAGGAACTGAGTATCCCTTCTATTGCTTTTATTTAGTTAGTTTTTAATCTTGTAAATACTACAACTGTGAAAAACTGCCTCTTTCTTTTTCACATTCTGATTAACAAAGGCTAATCGGTAGGCTTAATGAGTGATTAGAATGTTTGCTTAACAGTTTTGGTGACAGAATTTCAGGGGCGAGTCTGATTCATAACCAGCAGCTAAGAGCAGCAGAGTTTCCCCTCAAAGAGGACCGACTCTTCTCCTTGCACCTTTGGAAGTCCTCCTGCTGACTCACCAACTCTGTGCAAGGGGTGATGCCTTCTGTTCCTCCAAGAAGCTGCTCTCCCTAGACGCCTGTTCTGCCTGTTCTCCAGCATCAGCCCGTTTCCAGTGTCTTGACAAGCAAGCCTCAGGCAGTCAGGACCTAATTTAGTTGATATAAATATGTCTTCCAGCTATTGCAAGCTGGAAGTTACACACTTCAATTTCCTCTCTCATAAAATGGCATGCATTGTTTGTAAGTATGTGTAGGTTATAAAAGCTACAAAGGCATTTGAAATCTACAGTAGGGTTTAAAGGCTCATACCTCAGTAGAAGGCACGTTTGATTCTTGCATTCTAAAGAATATCTATATGTGTTGCAATTGGCTGTCCATAAAATCTAAGCGCATCTGCAAATCATAAAGTCTCAGTCTCCCTGAGGTCATGAAGATTACACCTAGCTTTTAATCAACAGTACACACAGAACAAAGAACTAAGGTGTAGCTGAGTGCTTTCACATAGAAATCTTTTATTTGAATCAATATGAACTCTTTTTATACCAAGTATTTGTCTGGAATTTATTTGCTTGCCTGCATCAAAAAAATCATGATCACATTTCTTGAGTTACATTTCAGGCTGAGCTATTTAAAGTTATTTTGAGGCACATATTTTAAGTATAAATAATACTTAAACAAAAAATTCAGTATATGCACAAATTATTAATGTAATATATCTAAATAATATTAAAGTATGTAAAAAGGCTTAAATACATCTTAGTTTCTCTCTAAGGATAACTAGAATGACCAGCACTCCTATTCCTGTTTTTGTGTTTTCCTATTAAAATTATTATTAACTGCATGGTATGATTTTGCTTGTACTAATTTTTATTAACTATTTGTATGTATATGTGTCTGCAAGCAAATATATTTTTGTAGAAATGGAGCTAATATGATAATTAACTTTGTAACAATTATTGCACTTTAACATTCATTCTTCTATAACGGGCCCATTTTACCATTTTGACTTTTTTCTTCTTACATTTTTATTGCTTTTATATTTTAAAAGATTTGCTGATTTTTATTTTAATGGCAGAGTTTACAGAGAGAGAAGGAGAGACAAAGAGAGAGTTCTTCTATCTACTGGCTCATTTCCCAAATGGCTGCAGTGGCCAGAGTTGAGCTGATCCAAAGCTGGGAGCCAGCAGCTTCTTTCAGGTCTTCCATGTGCGTGCAGGGTGCCAAGGCTTTGGTCTATTCTCTGCTATGCTTGCCCAGGCCATTAACAAGGAGCTGGATTGAAAGGAGAACAATTAATATAGGAACAAGCATGCATACGTGATGCAAGCCCAACAGGGTTGATAATTATCTTGCTACACCACTGATCAGGCCCTTATTATTTTGTGTACATTTTAATTGAAAAGGAGGAGTGGTGAGAAGAGATCTTCTGTCTGCTGAGTCACTTTACAAATGTCCACAATAACTGGGGGCGAGTCAGTCCAAAGGCAGGTTCCCAGAGCCCCAACCAGGTCTCCCATTGGTAACAGGAATCCTAATTACTAAGTTACTCCCTGTTGTCTTGCTGGGGACACATTAGCAGAAGCTAGATCTGAAACAAAACCAATCCTGAATCCTAGGAACTCAGATGGAGAATGGGAGTGTCCTGACACTTGAAGCACTACACCAAACGTGTGTGCCCCTGGTGTTCTTTCATAAATGCTAATTTGGGAATAAATTTCCTTCCTGTTTGTTCTGTTTCATTTGTGACTATGTTGTCCATTGAGTTTTAAATTTGTTTCATGGGCATCTCATAACAAAGTGTTTTTGTTTTTTTCAGGATAAAATCATCATTCTTTCCTTCCAAAGCTTGCTTTAAAAAGACATTTTCTACTTCAAATTGAGAAAATATTTGTCATATTTTCCCATGTATGTTTATGAAGATGAGTATGTGCTTTTGTTTGCACAGTATGCATATGTACATATGTATTCATTTATCTCAAACTGATATTTTTATACCAGGTAATGTATAATATATATTTCAGTTTGTTACTGTCTCAATAGCATTTCTCATTTCTACCTTACTCCTTATCCACACATTTGATATCGGTCTTCATCCTATGAAAGAATCCTACATAAGTATGAACAGAAGAAATTAATACTATGCATTAAGTAATATGATTCATATGGTGTTAATATTTTAAGTCAAATAATGAAATAATTTATTGGAACTGGATAATTGAGATTTAAGGTCCGGAGCAGGTGAACAATATAAAAAAATACTTGTTAGAAATAATACATTTTAAATAATCATCTGGCTGAGCATAAGTCATGTGAAGTGGCTTTATAATACCTCAGATAGATCTATATTACTATTTTTGAAAGAAATATCAATATAACAGAAAATATTCTGCCATTGTCCAATAATTAAACATTGAAACTCTAGGGAGATTACAGCCATATCCAGACAAGAATGCAGCCCTTGCACTCTCCTGTGGGAATCCCAACCCAGCTAGGGTGTACTCTCACAGCTCCCCAACTGAGTCTATTCCCAGCCCTAGATTGCGCGCATGGCAGTGGGTGCTGTGACCTGTCTCAGCCTTTTCCTTCAATGCTGTGGCGTAGTATCCCTGCTTCGTGCAGACCAGTTGGTGTAAGAGCCTAGGTTGGAATGACCTGTGTTCCTTCCAGATTTCTATTCTTTTTTTGTGAGTTGAAGTTGCTTGGTCCTGTCCAGTGCACCCCCTTCCAGTTGCAACTCTGCCCACCCCACATCTTATTTAGGATGCACCTTCGGGTTGGTGCTGCCTTGACCTGCCCAGATTGCGATCAGTTCCTTTGCGCATAAGTTATGGTAGGTGCCATGGTCACCCCTGGGCTGGGCACACCAAGCTGGGCTAAACACCGTCACCATCATCTGGCACTCTGGAGAACCTGGGTAGATGTAGGATGGACTAGGCTGGGTCTTTGCCCCTACTGAGCCATGTGTGAGCAGTGTCTGGGTATGGCTGTTTCACCCCCAGCAAGGGGGTGAAACAGCCAACAGTAAGAACTGGAATGGATTGAAGGCCAGCAATGAGGGCTGGCCCATGGAACCACCAGTACACGCAAAACCTGGCATAGGGAGAGGTTCTGAAGGAGAGTTTGGGAAACTCCTCTGTTGGAACACAGCTCCTACAGGTGAGCACAAGAACCATGACATGGAGCAACCCAGACCAGGAGAGAGGAAGATACCCACCATCATACATATGGCATAGGTGGGGGCAGACCGGTCTGAACCAGTTCACATCAACCACTGGCAAATCTGAGCGCCAGCACGGAGTGTGGGTCAGACCAGTTTCGGTTGCAACACATACCAGTGCACATTAAGGAATGCCAAGGTGAGGTGAGCCATACCAGATGTGGTTGTAGTACCCAATCAGCACATGTGAGAACCGGGGGTAGGGGAAGGAGGCAAAGCTGGCAGGGGAATGTGGGCTCCCCTGCTGGACAACCACTACCACTGGAGAGCATCAGTTGGGATGAGGACAGACCAGACCTGTGGGCCTCGTGTGAGCTAGATTGGGGAAGGGCCATATTGTGCTGACTGTTTCGACTGGTGCAAGCAAAACTTAGAATGGGTAAGGGTTGGTTGGGCTTTGCCACATCGTCAGATGGCAGAGACTGGCCAATTCTGTTAAGTTAAATACCAGAACCACCTGGAGAGTGCACAATCCAGAAGTTGGGGTGGCCTAGCAAGGAGATAGTGGGCACCTCCTTTGTGGGTAACCACTTCCACTGGAGCACAAAAACCAGGACAGGGGCAGGGGTGGACTAGACAGAAAGGCACCTGACAGTATGTGTGTGGTCTGGATAGTAGGTTGGTTGGGTTGAACTAGGCTTCAAAGCCCATTGACAAGTACCGGAGCTAAATGGGATGTGTGACAGACTGAATAACCCTATGGTACCTACTAGCTTGCATGGGAACCAGGGTAGGTAGCAGGCCTGGTGGGGGTTATGGGAAATTGCCCGGACAATGTTGCAGCTCCCACTGGTTTGCGTGAGGACTGTGTATGGAGTGGGTAGGGTCGAGCTGGACTACGACACCCATTGGTTCAAGTGGATGACAGGGCTGAAAACAGAACTGACCCAGCAATTGCAACAACCAGAATGTGCATAAGCTGATTGGTGTGACGGACTGTGCCAGACCCTGTACTGGCAAATTCACACAAAAACCAGGTTTGGGATCATCTCAGATGAAGTTTCTTTGGAGATCCCTCCAACTGAACTGCTTATCTCAGAACCCCAACCATGAAGAGACTGTCAGCCAGTGGATTCTGAATAGGTTTCATGGCAATTGGAATGGCGAGATTGGTAGTAATTCAGAACTGTTGAACTATCAAAACTGCTTGAGCAGGACCCTCAGAGCGTGCCTCACATTGGGGAGCTGGGATGTTAAGCCCTAGGGTTTGGAGTCAGATTTTCTGGATTCAAATTATGCTTCCATCAATTGCTCAGCTCTAAAGCTTTAGTAGGTGAGCCATTAATGGTGTGTAAGTAATGTCGAATCTTGAGGATTAACTGGAATAATCCATGACATAAAAGTTAGCATACTGGTTGGTACTTTATAGGTATGTGATAAATATTAACTAGTCTTCATTTTTACAAGGGATATTTTGTAAGTTTAGTAACTGAACATGATTTGATCCTATAATAGTTTTTAGAAATTCTGTCTCCACAGTGGAAATAATAAAATCTGAACAATCTGCTTTGTATAACAAATACTAACGAATGTAACTCTTCTTCAATGATGGAAAGATTCTATAATGTGTGCTCTCTGACACTATGGTGAACATTCATCTGTGACTGCCAATTGAAATGTGGCAAGTGCAATCAAAGAACCATAATTTACTGGCAATCACTTTTCATTAACTGAATTTAATGAGATGCATGTGGCTATTAACAACAGTATCGTATAGCACAGGTCTTAATGCTTAATTTTAAATACATTTCTCAGATAAACACAGATGTCTCTAGCTATTACTGCAAAGTAAAGCATATCCAATTATACTTGCATTAAAGCATGCAATATCACAGTTTATTTGGAAGTCTTTACATAGTCTTCTATCTCTGTTAAACTTTAGTGTAATTAAATCTTTATATCATGTTGGAAGTCTGGATGACAAGATCAGTACTAACACAAACTTGTGAGAAAAACCACTTGCTGTCACTGACACTGAAATTCCAGATGAAGACTGTTATCAAATATAGACCAACTAATAGGAAGAATATTCCTGAAACATGTTGAAAACAGAAGAGAAAAAGGTTAGTGATCAAGTTATGGGATCGAAAAAAAAAAAAAAAAAACAGAGCACATAAGTGGGGTAAGTGTAAAATTTCCCTTGACAAACATGAGGTAGCTGCACACAAAGCTGTCTACTTTGAGGTAGAAACTCTTGACTATCAGCTTCTTAAATGATCTATTTCTTCCCACCGGCCAAATCTAACTGATAATTGAAAAATATGAAAAGTGTTGATGTAGTCTGTACAACTTTGCTTGCCGGGTACAGAGGAGAGACAAGGGTAAGGAAAGGCTCTAAATGGCCGACTAGAAGATGCAAAACTTGAACTAGAATTCATGTCATGAAACTGACAGAAATCTTGAGAGATATGAGGTGACACTATTATGAAACCATGAAAGTGGTCATATAAAGTAAGGAGAAAAAAGCTAATACAAATCAAAACCATGTTGACACAGAGGAGTTGTTGATGGGTTTCTGTTCTCTCAGAGCTGTAGTTCTGTGCTCTGCCTCATGAGATATTTTGGAGCATTTAAAAAATAGTTTTTTGGGTTTTTTTTTTTTTGCTTGTGGCAGCCAATTTCTATGATTTGTAGCAAAATATTTGACTAATGCAAAATATTATATATGTATTATTCTGCTTGCCCAAAGAAAGCACATTCACAACCATGTTTAACTTCACAGAAGTCATGTATTAACTTTATTCAAGCATGGTTTGAGATCAGATCAGCATGTTCTGAATTAACTATGTGTTATCTTTATAATTAGAAAGCAACGGGTTTACACAGTGATGCTCACCTTGCACTGTGTTATACAACACCATATTCTAATAAAGCTTAAGAGAGGAGATCACAGGGAGAGAGGAAGTCAACCATTTCCACTTTACCAGCTGGGCGCTGCGCAGCCTCCAACCAACCCATCAGCTGAATTCAGTTGTATAAGTGACTCAACATTACACACACAGAAAAATCACCCATAAATATCAATACAGAATCAGAAAGTTACTAAACATGTTATTTTTCAGCCACCAACTTATAGATGTCATTAAACAAATTAAGTAAGCAGACAGCCTAATATTAAGTACTTTGAGGATTTGGAAATTCTCTTTTATTGTGGCAGACAGAGGGATATAAAAGATTTCATGTGACTTTTAGTTGCATTTTTCTCTGATGGTCAGTGATACTGAGCATTGTTTTCATGCTGCACACAAAGCGGTCTACTTTGAGATAGAAACTCTTGACTATCAGCTACTTAAATGACCTATTTCTTCCCACCGGTTATTTGTATGATTTAGATTTTCCACTTGTCAATGTCACTGTCCCATTTCAGAGTGCTGAATCTAGTTCTGAATGTCTGTCTTTCAAATCTTTCCCTCCTGATGAGCCAGGGAAGGCAGCAAAAGATATCGTTCGTTCACTGCCATTCATGTGAGAGACCAGGATAGTTTCCGGCCCTTGACTTCAGAAAGGCCCAGATCTTGCATTCACAGTCATGTGGGGAGTGAGCTAGTAGATTGAAGATCTACAAACCTGACTGCCTGACTGTATATCTATCTATCTATCTATCTATCTATCTATCTATCATCTATCTATCTATGTCACTGTTTCCCTTTTGGGAAAATAAACATGTTTTAAAGAAAACATTAGAACACTAGACCTGGAAATAATATACAATCCAAAAATCTCATTATTTTGTATATATACAAAAGATACCTGCCCCACCATATTACTGCATCACTCTTTCCAATAGTCAATGACAGTCAAAATCCACTAAAAACAACTTGATCTATATACACAATGAAATGCTGTTCAGACAAAACAAAGAATGGAACATTTTTGAAGGAAAATGGATAGAACTGGGGCACATCACTTTAAGTGAAATAATGAGACTCAGAAACACAAATATGACTTGTTCTCCCTAATACGTGGAAACTAAAAAAATAAAGTCTCAATATGAACACAGAAGAACAGTGAATCTTAGACGCATGGAGGCATGGTGTGGGTGGATAGAGTAAATAGAATAACAGACACAGATCGCTTAGGTAAATAGAATAATACAGCACAGAGGAGTACACACCACAATGGAGGGGGCTATAATTCACAATAAACCAATACGCATTTTATGAGCAAATAAAATAAAGAAATTCAAAGGCTCCAATCATAAATAATATCAAAAAGCAAAAATGTTGATAATTCACACCGCATACATACTTTGGCTGCCTTATAATAGTTAAGAACTTTTTTTGTTAAATTTTTATTTTAAGTTTTTGAATTTTGTGCTACAATTTCATGTAGACTTGGATCCCCCCCTCAAATTTCCACCCACGACAGTTTCCACATATTGCTACAATAGTATAGCCGTACATAAAGGTTCGTAATTTCATCAGTCTGTTACTTAAGTGTGCACCGACATTGCTGGTGCTCATAATGTCAGAAAGTCCAGCATCCCATTGTCTACACATTTCCAGCAGTTTCATTTGGAACCCATCTTTGATTTGGAAGCAGGGACACATATTGCATTGTATCCACGCATCCGGATATGGTAGTACCTTGTACTCCATCACTATGCGTTCCCATAAATGAGAAGCCATGAAAAAAGATCAACAACCGGTATGAATTAGAACAGCAGCCACCACAACAATAAAATTACAGCACCATGTAAAAATGTGCCACTGAGTAACCAACCCATGGGTGACAAAAAGAAACCACAAAAGTCTCTTGTGTGAAATGATGCCACCATATAATCCGTGAGCCAGCGATGAGAACTTTTAAGGAAAACTATGTTCTGGCCTAATTGAATCCTTAACTATGGGCATTAGGTTTGGTGTAGGATATTAGGCAGTAGCTGGGAATATAGTGAAAAAAAAAAAAAAAAACAGTCCATTGAAGACTTGATAAAAGATGACTCAGTTTTTTTTTTTTTTTTTTTTTTTTTTTTTTTTTTTTTTTTTTTAATGAGAGAAACACCAACAAGTCATTCCCTGCACCACCACAGGAAGCAGAATACGTCTCTTAAAAATAAATAAATACACAAAAGTCAGAATCTGTAAATTTGGATAAGAAATTTTAAATGTGATACTAAATATGCCAATTTTATCACATAAATGAATATTGATAACGTATAGAAAGAGAATTGAAGGAGGTGATTTCTCAGGTTGCAATCATAATTTTAAAGAAACAGAATGCCCAGGATTTGCTGAGTTGGACGGCAAAAATATTTCATTCCTTCAACTTCCCACATTGCTCAAAACTTTATAAAAGCACAAAAAAAAAAACTGCTTGAGGCAGCAAAACAAATCAATGTGTGGCTATAACAAACTGTAAGAACAATTCTGAAAATGTTCTTGTGGTGTGCGGTAGGCCCAACCAGCGAAACACAAAGATGTTTTGGATCCTCGAGGCGTTGTCTGTCAACAAGCTAACACTGGGCCCATGTCACAGGGAGCATTTTGAAGGAATTATAGATTTGTCTTTTGAAGGATAGTATACGATCTTCCAAGTCGGGTGTTTTAGATTCCATAACAAAGGCTTTCCCTGATTTATGGTAACTAACATACAGAATGCACAATTAAGTGTAATGTATTTGTGCACACTTGGCATTTTGAGATTTTATTGTTGTTATTACGTTTGTCTTTGTCTATATTCTTGAGGAATTGTGGGTTTTTTCCTACATATTATTTGCTGAATTCTTCACTTACTGAAAGTAAGCTTATGATCACCAAATAAACTGAAAATATGTCATTGTAAAAAGGAAAATAAGGAAGAAAGGAAGAGGGACGGTGATAATGCGAGTGTGAGGCAAGACAGAGTGGGAAGGATCATTATTTAAAAGTCCTTAAGTCTATACATATGAAATATATGAAATTTTGTCAATACAACTCTTGTTAATACTGTTATTTGTATAATGTGAACGAACACCACTAGTTTAGGTTGTAAAGCAGCTCAAATAGCTCAAAATTGAGAAATCACTGGGACTTTACAAGAGAAACATAAAGTTGTGCTGCTCTAATTACATGTGATTTCTGTTTCTATCAGGGCGAGCATTAGGAGAAAACTGGAATTGGAAGCGAAGCTGACTCCAACAGAGACACTCCAGTGCAAAATTCCAGACACTTATACCTCAGAAAAAATGTCCATTTGAATCACAGTACTAAATAGCGCTTAGTATTTAAATCTATGAAAAGATAATATGAAATACTTTCCTGGAATCTAAAAACACAACTAAGTAACAATATTTTCTAGGAACTTCATTTTTTTTCCACATACAACAAAGGATAATTTGAAGTGAAATTATAAAAAGTATAAAGCCCTTAACTGCCTATGAGCCCAATTTGTAAAGACACACCTAAGAGTAACTGACTACCTTATTAAAAACAAGATCTATTTTTATTGATTAAGACTATATTCACTTAGTTGACTCACTGATGTGTAAGGAACCATTTATTTCTTTTTCCTTCCAATATTAAAGGTCATTGTCCATTTTTCGATTTTCTGGGCATATTTTCAGAATTATCAGAGAGCAAAGACAATAGCAAAAGCTTCATAGATGAACTTGGTGCTTGCAATGCCACTATCCAATTTTGATTAGAGTCTCCGTGTATCTGCACCAGATTTAACTCCTGAGAATCAATGTGAGAAGTAAGTGAATGTGGCCCAATCGCTTGGATCTCTGCCTCCTGTGTTAGAACACTAAGTGGAGTTGTACCCACTTGGAAAGTTAATCAGAACACGGAAGACCTGTATTATTCCTCCTTTTAAATTAAAAAAAAAGATAAATAAATAGATTTCTTTGTAGTGGGGATCTGTGTCAATGAGGAAATTAATTCTACACTGACTTTCACATTTCTGTAAAAAAAAAAAAAATAAGACTTGATGTACTTTATCTTTAAGGTATCTTCTGGCACTGAACTTGTATAGTTTACTTGTGTCTTATAAGGACATTCTGCTTTAGTTCATCTAAAAGATAAAGCAAGCTTCATGAAATAATCTGAATGTATTATGGGCGTTTCTAGTTTCCCATAAGTTAGAGTTGAGACGTCTGCATTAGCAATAAGCTAGATTTGTTCCCAAATTTTAAGCAAAATTTTGACAAGTGAACATATTCTTCAAAGTTTGCTAACTAAAACAAATACAAAAATTCTGTAAATACTTTTTCTAAACTTATTTTTATTTATCTGAGACATAGCAATAAGAGATAGAAAGGGGAGGGAGGGAGGGAGAGAGAGAGAGAGAAAGAGAGGAGAGAGGGAGAAAGAGAGGTCTCCCACCTGCTGGCTTTCTCATCAAATCACCACAGTACCTAATACCTTGGGTTGGGCAGGTATAATGTCAGGAGTCAGGGACTCTGAATTTCCCACGTGGATGGTGAGGCAGAAACTGAGGCGAGAGCAGAGGCAGGGCTCAATCCCAAGTTTTCCAAGATGAGATGTAGACAGGTGTCTCCAATGCTGTTTTAATCAACTACTCAACACCTGCCTAAAAATATGTTCTTCAATATAATCCTACAGCAACCTTGTTTAAAAAGGCGTGACACAACAGAAACATTTAATAAAATGAGAATGTGAAAGAAATGGAAAGAGGTGAGAGAGAAATTAAAAACCATCACTTCAGATTATCTTGAAATTGGATTTTCCTTTCTAGTTTGATTTTTCTGTGTACATTATTACACTGATGTTGGAATTAAGGTTTTCATTTAGATGCTATATACTGTGTTTATAATTTTTTTAAAATTTTGCTTTACTTTGGAAAAATGTTACTGCAGAATATTAATATAACGCTGTCACTAACTAAAATATAAAAAAGAAGGCACATTGATTAAGATCTGTGCGTAGCAACAGTTATCAAGCCTTTCACCAATGATAATTATTGACATTTGCTTCTGAGTCTCATGGTTATAAATTGTTCTAACAATACCTAAATTAGGTCACATTTGTTTCTGCTATCTTTTTAGGATAATTATTGAATATATTTGTTTAAAATATATAAATATTATGATGGAAATGATACTAA
This sequence comes from Ochotona princeps, assembly GCF_030435755.1. Lineage (NCBI taxonomy): Eukaryota > Metazoa > Chordata > Mammalia > Lagomorpha > Ochotonidae > Ochotona > Ochotona princeps. The sequence continues at coordinate 19,936,443 of NC_080838.1, read as the reverse complement.
GTATCTAGTGCTTTTAATGAGAATGCTAAACTAGAAAGCTATATTGGTCAGTTAACATTCTACATTTTTATTTTCTAATATAAATTATGTAATTTAATAGTTGAGATATTACTAAGCAACAAATAACCTGGATAAAATGGTCGACTATTTAAATTTAATTTCTAGTTAACTGGAGTCATTAGTTTTATATATATATAATTTTATAATATATTAAAATAATTACTAAGTACCATAGTGTTCTTGGAGAACACTTGGAAGAAAATTAATGAAGATTTCTTTATCAGATAATCAAGGAATTTTACATTTTCTTCCTGAGAAAAAAGCTGTCTTATCTTTCCAGAGACAAATGGTAGAATATTTTTAAAATATGATTTGTCTTTTTCTATTAACTAAAAAAAATCTAACCAGTAGAATTTATAGGTTATAATCATTCTTTAAAGTCACTTATATAGGGCCTGGTGACATGGCACAGTTGGCTAAGATGCTGCAACCCATATTGGAGTGCCAGTTCAAGCTGCAGCTATTCTGCTTCTGATCGGATTGTCTGCTAATGCAGCCGGGAAGGCAACAAACCATGGCTTAAGTGCTTGGGACCATGCCACCCATGTGGGAGGATTACATGAAGTTCCTGATTCCTGACTTCTTCCAGGAAGATTTGTAGTGGTCTTTTGGGAAGGGAATGGGTGGATGGAAGATCTACCATTCTCTGTATTTCCCTGTAGTGCACTACCATTCAAATATGTATACATGACTACAAACATTATATATTTAGATATGTATACACCTTAAAGATTTATGCTCCGACTAGCAGAGCCAGTAACGTGGACAGGGAGAGGGTCTGGGGATGAAGCACCAACAGGAGACCAGTGATGGTAGAACTCTCTGCAAAGTCTCTTTTTATTACTCCTTCACCTCTGCTTATATACTCTTCCCCCTAGTTCTAATTTAGCCAGGAAATTGGATACAGATGAGTCCAATTAGTCTAGGTGTTTTTAACCACAAGCCCAGTTCCTGTTCCTGCCCAGCTCAACAAGCGCTAATCAACTCCTTAGCCCACAAAACATTTACATATGTATTTCTAAAATTATTCAATCTGACCATGTGCCATAGGGAAAGAACTATCCTTGTAAAGTATGTGACACTAAGCATTGGAGTACAAAAGTTACTTCCTATAGTCAACAAGATTCCCAAAAGGAAAGACAGCGTGGCACAGAAGAAATGCTTTCCACATTATCATATGCCAGAGAGCTGCCTCCATCTCAAGGAGAGGGACATAGAAAATCAAGAGCTAATAATCTTAAACAATCCCTCCAAACATAGATTAAGGAAATGAATAAAAACAATTTTCTGCAGTCATGCTTGGCACTGATGAGACACTTTATAGATGCGGTCCAAAGGAGATGCTAATCAGTGGGCTAATAGCTTAGACATAAGCCTACCCCCAATATCAGAATGCCTGTGTTTGACAGGCTTGCTGGCTCAGGCTTCTTCTGATCTCAGATCCTGTGAGGCAGCGATGCTGTTTCAAGTCATTTGGTCTGTGTCACTGACATGGGAAACCTGTACATAATCCTCAGTTCCTGTCCTGGGCTGTGGTCTAACTCTGTCGAGTACATTTGGAAAATGAAAAAGTGGTGAGAATGCTTGCTCACTCTCTTATTTCCTCCCTTCCACCCTTACATTTTGAAGCATATCAATACTAGGAGTATATATGAGTAATCTTATCTTTTCAAAGTTTCATTTATTTATTTGGGGGGAGGAGCAAGTGTCAAACAGAAAATGAGAAACAAAGCAGATATTCTGATTGCCGCTTCATTTTCTCTCCAAATGTCCAGGGATCCAATACAGGCCTGCCATGTAAGTTGCAGGCACCCAAGCCTTTGGACCATCTTTCGGAGGCATCAATAGACAGAATGCAGGAAGTAGAGCAGCTGGGACTCCGAGGGGCACTCCAGTAAAGGATTCCAGCATCGCAGGGGGTGGATTATTTTTTATTTACACCCAAACTGGCCCATAACAACATAATTTTAAGTACTGTTTCATACTGTTAAAATCAATCACTGAGTGGATTGATTTTTCACGATCACACTGGAGGTAAATGCAATTACTCATTGTTTGCTGAGTGAAAGGTTTGCTTTATGTGACCTCCAAACAGATATTTTTCGGATTTTAATATTTAACATACAGCAGACTATGAGAAATTAAAGAAGGTAGACTCTGAATTCCACCTTACATCACCAAAGCTGCTGGTATATAGCCTAGAAGACCACATACATTTAATTCATCTGTCTCAAGTGTATATAGATGGGTGACTTATAGATGAATTATTACTTAACTTACTAGATAGGAGCACACTGGATGAAGTCATGGCTACATAATTGGTTTAGATTATTTTTCACTTTTACAGTGGCTTTGAAATAAAAATTGACAGCTAATAAAAAATAATATACTGGTATATAGCATGTAGCAGTTGAAGATTCATCATTAAAGTTACTTCTAAATTAAATCCCTGGGTACTTGTTACTTGCTGCGTAAATGTTGTCAGCCAGGCTCTCTTCCTAAATTTATTTGTTTCCTGGCCAAAGGAGTCACCAAACCTTTTAAAGCCAACAAAGAGAGAGGCTCAAGGAAGACCAATACTGCCTTCTTACATAATGTAGGCATGTATTTTCTATGACGTCTGCTCTGTGTTGTAGGAACAAATAAAAAGCATGTCCACGTGAAAGAGGAGATTACGATGGAAATGTAAGTGTTCCTGTAGGTGGGATCATGGAAATCCCTAGAATAGTTTAACACTCCAACTAGCCTCTCATTAGTTCTAAGCGAGTCTCATTCTGCATAGCACTAAATGTACATTTACATGTAATATCCATAATATGCACTACAGGTAATTATGTAGGGAAGGCCCAGTCATTTTCAACTTAACAGAGTCAGTATGTTTTACCATTGTTACTGGTTAAAAAATATTAAGATATATCATTAAATAAATTTGACCTTTCTTGATAAAATTAAAACATTAAAATATCTCTCCAAATTAAATAGAAATGACACCTGAGTCTACAAATAAAAAGCAGTCAGTTTCCACTGGTGACTTCATTAAATTGTTTTGGAACACTTTCCAATCATAACAGTGTCCACTTTCTCAGCAAATGTAACACCTGAATTATGCATAGCCAGAGAAATTAATCTTGTGACATTAATGAAGGATATTTAACTGACTTAAAGTTAGGGGCTTGTATCATTCTTTATCTTGCTTTTACACCATGAATAAGAATTTTCGGCTAGTGTAAATATTGGCAAATCAAACATTTTTGTAATGGCTACAAGATTTACACTAATATCAGGGCTTTTGTAAGTTAAAAATTGTGTATTGTGAACCAGCTTGGGTCTTCAGTCTTTTATTTTGGACCTATATTTTAATATATTCTTACATGGGCATATGAAATAAACCTATATGATATTTCCTGGGCCTGGCACGATAGCATAGTGGTAAAGTCCTCACCTTGCATGCCAGGATCCCATATGGTTGCTGGTTCTAATCCTGGCAGCCCTGCTTGCCATCCAGCTCTCTGCTTGTGGCCTGGGAAAGCAGTCGAGGATGACCCAAAGCCCTGGGACCCTGCACCCGTGTGGGAGACCCGGAAGAGCTCCTGGCTCCTGGTTTAGGATTGGCTAAGCTCGTTGTGCTCACTTGGGGAGTGAACCATCAGATGGAAGATCTTCCTTTCTGTCTCCTCCTCTCTGTATATCTTCCTTTCAATAAAAATAAATAAATCTTGAAAAAAACAGATTTCCCTTAGGAGTTTTCCTGAAATATATGTTTGAGATATGAGAACACTTTTGCAATGACTTTCTTTAAGATATAGGCACACTACAAATAACAGAAATCATGATCCGGATTTATTTTAGATTGTTGAAGCAAATAAATGACAACAGAGAGAGTTAGGAAAACATTTGGTTCACTCATATTTCTGGATTTTATAAGCCTAAAGTGAATCAGCAAGTCCCCACATTGGCTTTTTTGAAGGCTCCAGCAAACACTTATTATTATTTGATTTTTTTCTTTTCTAGATGATGCATTGCATTACTTGACTGTAGTATAGCATCTTGGGTCTGCATTATGCACATATCTGTTTGAAAGACAGAGTGATGGAAAACTGAGAGATGAACAAAGAGAAATAGAGATGGGGATGGTAGAGAAAGAGAAAGCAATTCATCCCCTAAATGCCTGAGTGACTCAACTTATGAACTCAGTGCAAAGCCTCCATGGTTTATGGGAATTACTTGAACCATCGCTGTCCTGCAGGGGCTTTAATAACAAGAGCCTAGAATCAGAAGACAAAGCTGCTGATGGAGGGCATTGAATCAAGCATTCTTTTAAAAAATATTTATTTATTTGCAAAGGCAGATCTACTGAGAGAAAGAGATAGAGAAAAACCTTTCATCCATTGGTCCACCCTCCAAATGGCCACAATGGCTGCAACTCAGTCGTTCCGAAGCCAGGAGATTCTTTCAGGTCTCCACGTGGGTACAAGGTACCAAGGCTTTGGGCTATCCGCGGCTGCTTTTGCAGGTCACACACAGAGAGGTGAATGTGAAGTGGAGCTGCCAGGATATGAACCAGCACCCATGTGCGATCACCGCACCTCCAAGGAGAGGATTTAGACACTATGCTATCAAGCTGGACCCTGACCAATGCATTCTAATATATGTTGTGGATATCCTAAACAGTATCTGAGCTGTTAGGCCAAACACTTGGACTGAAGTGCAGAAGACCTCTCTCTCTCTGATTGACCTTTGCTCTTCAATCTCCCTCTGTGATTAAATTTCACTCACTCCTTAGCCCCAATAAGCTTCCATCTCAATACATTTAATGTAATCATAACTGTGAGGTCTGTCAAGGGGGTTAAAATGACATGTTATGGGGATTAAGATATTGGCTTCTTAGGGGCTGTCGTTTAATATACCACAATCACTTAAAATACAGGTTTGTTTCCGTTATGTAATTGGGAACAGGTGCATAGAAATGCAAATCATCAATAACGTTCAGTTCACCTCTCCCACTCTTTTACTCATTGGTCTTTTCTTCATATTAGCAAGATAGCACTTATATCTTCACTATTACAATGATGCTTCAATTAGGAAAAAAAGGAAGGAGAAATTAAAGCATCAATTAACCTCACAATCCAATCCAGCAACCAGTGCTATTCACAGGATCATCTCTGGATGTAACAGTAACAGGGAAATCAAGCATTTAACTTGCAATGCAAGAATTGTCAAGGTAGAAAAAGGAGAATATCATTTGAATTTCTGTGTGAGCCAATTGACAGTTGGTGCTACACAATCAATACATTCCTACAGAAAATTTCAAGAATTTACAAATTGTTGAATTACACAGGAAATGTGCTCTTTGCATTTTTCCCATTTGAAATAATAAATGAGTAAATGAAATGATTTTATCAGACACCTTGTGCAAATGACTTGAATTCAAGTGATGTCTTTTCTTAAAGGAACAGGAACCCAAGACTGTCATTTCCTTATTTGGACCTTTATCCTAAATAGAGGTCCATTAGCTCTCTGTAATCCCTGTTACTTGTTTTCCTCTTGAAACAATGAGTAATAGGGTTCAGGATGAGCCTTTAGAAATTAGTTTCTGTAGCTTTTCATTGTCAGTGACTTAGCGCTGTAGCCTTTCTGATTTCAACCTTTATGGTATGATAACTAGAGAACTGTCAATCAACTTTGTCTGCATATATTTTCAGACAGAGTGGAGCAAAGCAAGCACACACTGGAAATGAATTTTGAACAGTTGAGCAGAGAAAGGTTTTCTCTGACAGGAAGAGGGCATTCAGCAGGATTTAAGGTCATAACTAAGGTAATTCTGTCAAAATGCTCTCACATTTACACTTTGGAAACCCGTGCTTGTCCTTGTCCGAACAGAGATTGGAGAGTTTTGACCCCAACGGCTCCAAACAAACATTTCCTTAAAGTTGGCTTAGCTTACGCCACAGAAAACAGTGTGTAGCTTTGTGCATGCCATGCGGGGCAGCTATTTAGTAAGTGACCTTTATTACTTGAATATTTCAAGGAATATTATATCCTATTCTACGCATGCTGTGAGACACTATAGAATAGGATAATATGTAAAATGGTTTTCTTTTCTGATTCAACAGCAATTCCTCCATTAAAGCTGTAAGACTTATCCTAAGACCTCAACATTTTTGGTCAAACTCTACCCTTGAAAAATTTGATTTATTTTTAATGATAATTTGAAGAATGTTTCAAATGTTATTCTCACTAATTTCCAAGAAAGACATAATCAAGTTCTACTTTTATCGTAATAGAAAATAAAATATATGGGATGGTTCTTACAATTTTTTAAATGAGGGATGCTTATAATAATTCTAATCTTAAAAAAAAATAATTGTATATATATATTTATAGTCTAAAAGTCAAACTTAAAAATGTAATTGGATGGCTTCTGGAAGAGGAAAAGGAATCTATTATAAACTTACAATCATGAAATGAACATATTAACACATTTTTCTAAAAACAGATCAAGGTAACAAAGATGTTAGAACTCAGTCATAATTTATATGTCAAAATTTGGCATATGTTTAACATCTTTTCCAGTATTTTTTAACATGTTAGTGATGTCCAAAATTTTCATTAAGTTCATAAAAGCTTTCATTATAAAGTATGTGTTCCAACTACTTTAAAAAAGAAAAACATCTTTTACCACTTTATTTTCCTCATATTTCTTTCATATTTCAACATGTAGTAGCTTGTATCAGGGCCATAATAAGTTTAACAGATATCTGATAATAAAAAATGGAAATTGAAATACAAAAATGATAGGTTACTCTATGTTCTCCTTTATAGTGTTTAGGAGAACCTTATTTCTGCTTTAATAAAAGATTCATTAAAGCTCTTTGAAGGGCACACATTTATTTAGATTGCTTTTTACTCAATGAATTACTGAAGCACACCTTATATAACATAAATAGTTACATAATATTCACTTGGAAAATTGAGACAAATAAGAGCGATAGAATAATTGTGGCAGCTTTATGTTGTATTTGCTTGTCCTTAATCATGCCCTGGCTGCTCGCAATAATGGTTAATATCAGGACAATGCACAAATTTCAACAGTACAAGAGCCATCATATTATTGTAAACCTTTGTGACCACTTGAAAAAAGATTTTTACTTGTCTATATTTTTTTGAAATTGAAAAAAATCGCTAACAGTGCAAAAGCACAGTGAAGAATCATATGAGACCTCGCTTCAGTCAGGTAAATGTCCTCCATTAAATTTACATGATTTTTGTTAATTAAACTTTGTGCCACCACGTCCTCAGTGTATGTGTTTAGGACTAAATTACAGGCCCAGCGAGGCACCCTAGTGGCTAAAGCCCTTGCCTTGAATGCTCCATTATCCCATATGGTTGCCAGTTCTAATCCCGGCAGCCCCGCTTCCCATCCAGCTCCCTGCTTGTGGCCTGGGAAAGCAGTCGAGGATGACCCAAAGCCATGGGATCCTGCACCTGTGTGGGAGATCTGGAAGAGCTCCTGGCTGCTGGCTTCAGATTGGCGCAGCACTGGCCGTTGTGGTCACTTGGGGAGTGAATCATCGGACAGAATATCTTTCTCTCTATCCTCCTCTCTGTATATCTGACTTTGCCATAAAAACAAATAAAGCATAAAAAAAAAGACTAAATCACAGCTATTTGTTAACTCACCATGGAATCATTGACAAGCAACATACTTATCAAAGATTATACACACAGTTGTTTTTCGAAAATTTATTTTATTTTTATTGGAAATTCAGATATACAGAGAGGAGGAGAGACAGAGAGGAACATTCTTCTTCCGCCAGTCTACTCCTTAAGTGGCCCCAATGGTTGGCGCTGAGCCAATCCAGAATCCAGGAGCCAGGAGCATCCTCCAGGTCTCCCACACGGGTCATGGATCTCAAGGCTTTGGCCATCCTCAACTGCCTCACCCTCAAATGCCCCTGGCCACAGGCAGGGAGCTGGATGGGAAGAGGAGCCACCAGAACTGGAACAGGCACCCATATGAGATCCTGGAGTGTGTAAGGCAAGGACTTTAGCCACAGGGCTGTGGCTAACACAGAGTTGTGTGAGATGATCTTTCTAGTATTATGTATTTACAGGGGCTGGCATTTTGCCTTATCAAATTAAGCTGATGGTTGGAATGTTGGGTTTTGATACTGGAGCACATGTTGCTTTCCCTATTGTATGCTTCCAATTTAGTTCCCCTGATAAAGTGACTGGGGAAGCAGCAGTGAAAATGCAACTCATCCCAGGGTACCAGGATGGGATTTGTGGATCCTGCTTTCTGCCTATTCCAAGCCAGACTGGTGAGGCCATTTGGGGACAGAACCTACAGATGGAAAATTCTCTCTTTCTCAATTCATCTCTTCCTCTATCACTGTTATTCTTCCTTTCAAACATATTTTTAAAAATCCTTTAAAAGTTACACACATACATACATAAAAACATTCAATGACAGGAAATTGGTGTAACGATAATTTTTTTGTGAGTATTTTGCGCCATGCATCAGACTGTCTGGCTTCAATCATGGCTCTGAACTATTTATTTATTTATTTATTTATTTATTTATTTAAAAGACAGAGTTACAGAGAGAAGAGAGATTTTCCATCTGCTGGTTCAATCCTCAAATAGCTCAAATGGCCAGTGCTGGGCAAACCTGTACCAGACAGGAACTTCTTTCAGGTCTCCCACATGTTTCAGGAATCCAAGAAATTGATCCATCCTCCGTTGCTGTCCAGGCCATTAAGCAGGGAACTGAATCAGAAGTGGAGTGGCAACAACTTGAACTTGTGCACATATTGGATGTTGGCATTCTTTACAGAGTCCTGCTGCAACCTTGACCCCATGACCCTGCTTCTGGTTCTAGCTTACTGATTATGGGCACCCTAAGAAGTCTCAGATGATGGATCAAACAATGGGGTCCCTGGCACCCACGTGGAAGACTCAGATTGTGTTCCTGCTTCTTGAAAATAGCTTGATCCATTCCTAGCTTACTGGAATATTTTGGGGAGTGAATCTACAGAGTGACGGCCTCAGTCTCCAGATTTTCATAAAAGTAAGTATATATATATGTAAAGCAAATTTTGAAAGTTGCACATGTAAGCATTTATCACAACCACTTTAAAGTAATTGAAGGCATTAAGGAAAAAAATTGCAGAATTGCATTATTCACTTGGATCTGGAAAAATACCTAAATCAATTTCTACCAGTTATCCAAAATGTCATTCATGTCTCCTTAATGTCAATAGGTAATAAAGTATAATTCAGCAACATTTCTTCAGGACAAGAAGAGCCATTGGACAAATGACCACTTAAAGGCTTTGTTTCTGGAAACAGTAGGTCATGTCTTCAGAAATCTGTGACGACATAAATGAGACAAATTTCCATGTTGAAGCAAAACTTAAAGCTCTTTTCTGAGGTAGACTAGTTGCCTCAGTCAGTTGTAAAACCATAATGTGTATTTCTTTATCTGCCAATAAAATGGGAATTATACTACAAATCAATTTCATCAGAAGATGTTATAGAGATAATGAGATAATGTCTTTTAAGTGCTTTCAGTGTCTCGGATGAAAGAAGATAACTTTTCTATCCTCAGTGAAGAGGAGGCCCATGATCACTAACATTTCACATTATTAAATGTACCCTCTTTAAAAGAGTTATGCCATTAAAATAATGATACCTAATGCTCTTCTACTCAACCTACCAAAATGTGATGTCTATCAATATTGAAGGAATGAATCTGTGTTAAAATTGGTGAGCTTCTCTAAAATTATGAACTGCTTTCTACATGACTAACTACTGTGTTCAATGTTGTATATGGTTGTAGACATAAATCAGATTTCTAAACATAAAGCCTTTAATATCAGCAGTGAATTAGAATCAGTGTGTATGTATGTGTGGAAGGTCTTCTTCAATGTTAAGTAAAACCAGATTTAGAAAATACAATCTATATACTCTTCTAAATTGTCATTTCTATCCACTTTTAAATAGAGTTCATTAAATATTGCATACATACTCAACTAATCTGTCCTCTTAGCCATCATATGAGCAACTGAATTAAATTATTTGGTACAAGGAAAGTCAATGTCAGAAACCTATGCAGTATTAAGCTAGGACATGACCCTCTCTGGAATTTTATGCTTTAATTTAGGAAAATCATGAGGAGTCTTTATCTTTTCCTTTGTCCTCATTTAAGCTAAAGTTGAAAGAAATATGCCTGAACAGAGAGAAATGAAATTACTAAAAAGTCAATGAGAATCTGCAGACATAAAAAAATTATAAATCTCCGTAGAAATAAGTTTTAGAATTATGTAAATGTAAACAATCTAAAAGTGTATAAACCTATACCCACACTTAAGCCTGACCAAAGAGACAATTATTTGGAAGAAAATCACAAACTGTTCTTGAAAGTCACGTAACAGACATACCAGTAATAGGTTCTGCCTTAGGCATAAAATGTTGATGGTCATATATATTTTAACATTTTCAATTTTATTTCCCTAATTAAAATGGTGCAGCTAATTTCCTCTTGCAGTCACACAATGTCATGTCTTCACACTTGAATTCCAGCCACGGAGATGTTAGAATTTTCTGGTGGAGTAAGATTGATTTGGTCATAAATCAGACTAAAAAAAAAAGGATTGCTTTCTACATTCATATGTGATGATGGGATATCTAGAGTTCTGCTTCAGCTTCCAGCCAGGGTGGGGGAGGGGAGATATAATGTGCTGAAGATGAATGAACAGGAAAAATGTGAAGAATTTTCTCCTTTAATTATACTGTTAAGAAACTGAAACAGTAATTATCTCTAGACCTTGTATTAAGTCATCTTGATGCTTAAATCCATTAAAATTGGATTTTCTATTCTATGAAGACAAAGCTGGTTGAATTTATAGAAGCAATTTGGTAGGAACAGTATCTAAGTGGGTTTAAAATATTTATAATTGTTATTTATTCTTATTTTACTTGAGAGAGAGGGAAAGAATAAGAGAAAGGAATAGAATGGAAGAGGGATTACATCTTCTGGTTTGTTCTTCAAGTACCTGCAACAGCCAAATCTGAGAGACCAAGGCGACAAGCCGGGTAATCCAACCAACTTTCCAGTGGATGGCAGGCACACCAACACATGGCCTTTGAAAGTGCACACAAACAAGAAGCTGGATTCACAGCTTAAAGCCCAAACTGAAATACACATGCCCCACATACCATCACACCTGCTTTGTCCAATACCCCACCTAGCCTGAGAAGTATACCTACAGAGTGGGTACTTTACTTCATTGATGGAGTTACTGCAATGTCCTTAATATATCAGGAATGAATGAATTGACTACACCTAATTTCTCTGGAATATGGCGGTTTATTCTCAGCTATTTTCCCCTCTTTATTATAGAGTTTAAATACAAGTCTCTTTGGTTTTAAAAGACATGAAATCCGTTTACTTCTTCAAATCGATTATATTGTTCAGACATGCTAACCTCTGGTAGCAGCAGGACTGACATGAATGGGAATCAAACATTGTTGAATTCCTTCTTCATTTCCAAGTGTCTACAACAGTTATGATTATTTTAGATTTGTACAACTATCCTGAAAGTTCTCAGAGGTATCCCAGAAATAAAATTCTGAAAACTGGCACTATATTTTACTACTGATTTAGGTGATAGCTCACAATCAACTCAAGTTTTTGTTTCATGCAATCATGGTCTTCCCTTGTAATTCTTTTTTTTATCTTTTTTAAAGATTAATTTGCTTTTATTATAAAGTCAGATACACAAAGAGAGGAATATCTTCCGTTCGATGATTCACTCCCCAAGTGACTGCAATGACCAGTGCTGTGCCAATCCGAAGCCAGGAGCCAAGAACTTCCTCCAGGTCTCCCATATGGGTGCAGGATCCCAAAGCATTGGGCCATCCTCAACTGCTTTCCCAGACCACAAATAGGGAGCTAAATGGGAAACATGGCCGCTGGGATCAGAACCAGCGCTCATATGGGATTCTTGCGCACATAAGGCAAGGACTACATACAGCCTCTAGACCACCGTGCTGGGCCCTTCCGTCATAATTCTAACCTAGGAAGGGTTCACTAACCTTTTAAAATGAAATTTGCCTGATTTTACATAGGTTATGGCAGTTGGAATTCAAATACAAATAAGCTGCTCTTGGGCGCTACAATAAGATTAAAGTCTATCCCTTAAAAAAAAGATTAAATTCATCATTTTAGTCATTATCAATATATATCCTCACATACATAGACAGGCGAGTATACAAAAAAAGGAATATCCCCAAAAGTGATCACTTTGGCGATTAGTTTCTTTTGTATGAGGTTGGTGACAGAGGCAGGCCTTAGTACCAAGTCTACAAGATTAAAATGAATCTTCTTTTTTTTTTAAGATTAATTTTATTTTTATTACAAAGTCAGATTTACAGAGAGGAGGAGAGATAAGGAGGAAGATCTTCCATCCAATGATTCACTCCCCAAGTGAGCGCAACGACTGGTGCTGTGCCAATCCGAAGCCAGGAGCCAGGAACCTCCTGCAGGTCTCCCGTACGGGTGCAGGATCCCAAAGCATTGGGGCTTCCTCGACTGCTTTCCCAGGCCACAAGCAGGGAGCTGGATGGGAAGCGGAACTCGGTGAGTTCAAGGCGAGGACTTTAGCTGCTAGGCCACGCCGCCAGGCCCAAATCTTCAAAGAGTTTGAAAGAATCATGTAAAGGGTCTACCAGCAACAGAATACTCTGGTGGTTACAACAATCTATTGCAAAACCAATAGATTAATATATTTCAGGAAGTTGTTATCTAACTACTCAAATTATTCTATCGGATGATTTGTTCAATTTAAATGGTATGTAAAAAAGTAACAAATCCCCTTGGAAATTTGCCAGTTTATACATAAGAGCTTCTTTAACACGATTTAATGTCACAATAGTAAGACTTTGCACGCACCTGGGTGTTTTACACTGGACCTTGATTTTTACAAATATAAGTATTGTGTATCTCCTATTTATGAATGTGTTCTTTAACATGTAGAAGAGTGTCTGCCCCTTGATATTCAATTGCTAGATATATTGTTTTATTTCCTTTTTCAGCTCATTCCACCAAAGCATGTTTTCAACTCATCTTCATGAACTGCAAATGTATGGTATAAAAATTGCAGTAAGAATATATTTTTCTATTGTTACACAAATATTAAAAGATGGACCCTTATAGAAAGAGAATAATGTGAACCTTGAAATATTATTAAACTGAATTTTTGACTCAAAATTTTAAAAATATTTCTCATTCTATATTGCAAAAAAAAAGCAAATGCTGTAAATATTTAAAGTTTGATATTTATAATAATGGCAATATAATGAATGTTGATTAATGAGAAACCATCCTGGAAAATTTTAGGAAATTGTTTAGCATAATAATCAAGTATTAATAAGAACACCATGAGGCAAGTTTCTGGAAAATTCCTTCATTTTGCTATATGATTTACCCTAGATAACAAACAGACCTGTGAATATAGACTGCTAAATTCAACAGAACCTATTTTTTTTTATTTTATAAACATTTGAGTACCTCCAGTATCTATCTATTTTAATAGATTTAATCTTTTTTAATGTTTCAACTATTTAAAAATACTATATAATGATTCAACTGAATGTGTTATTTACTCTGGGGAATTGTGGAGCTGAGAATTTCATTGTACAGAAATTGCTTTGTCAAATGAGATAAAGGTTAATTATGTTTCTCCACACAACAAGTGGAAAGATGAAAAATGTTAAATATAAAATCATGGACTGTAGTATGGGTAAAATACTTTGTCAACATTTTGGGGAAGCATCAGGAAGTAGTTTGATTCTAAGACAAGACTGAAATAAATATTGATAAAGATACAAAATCTAATATTATATTGTCAAGGTATAGTTAACCATTTTAGTAAGAGTGAAATAAGCAAATCCCTGAAAGACAAATATTGCATGTCCTCTCTGACATAAGGCAGCCTTCATGTAAAACAGAAAACAAAAGGTATTTAGATGAACAAGTATGTGCATATATTATCATAGATGAACTGTATAATGCAGACTGGTATACCAGGAAGTGAAGACACACTGTAGTATGAATCGCCACTCCTGAATAAAAGAAGAACTCCCAATGCTAACACAAGCTAATGAAAGCCAAATTCAGACTTTTGAAATTAATAATTTTAAGTTAAGGCAGATTGTTGAGTGTTTCTGTACAGGTGCTGTTTCTAAAGGAAATTTATATATGAATTTATCCATGACATCAAATGAATATATTTGGGATGATAACTAAGTGGCATTGAAGTGTTAGTAACAAGTGCTCACTGACTCTGCCTGAAAAGTGAATTTTGCAAAGACATTAACTATACCCTGATAGCTACTCTATGTTCCACTGATGTGTGAAGAGCAATTCAAATGAGTGATGAGTTTTGAAACAACTGAATTTATAGTTCATTAAAATTATGAAAAACGTTTGCCTCATGTATGATTACATGGACCAAAACATTGACAAACTACTTTTGTTTAATGTTTCTTAAAATTGTTCTTTTTTAATTTTTTAATTATTATTATCATCATTTTATAAAACAGTTCCATAGGCTCCTGGGATTTCCCTAGTTCCCTCCGCAATCGGTCCCTACAAAGTTCCCCTATATCATTCCTAAAGTATACTTTTTCATACACAGCTATAAATTGTGGGTATGGAGAAGATGGGATATACATAATTCAAAACGCTTGTTATAAAGCTTCTTATCAACAACGTGAAGCATGTAAGGCAGGCATTCAAGGATTTAAGGAATGTGTCACACTGGAAATGAATCAAATGAAAGCTGATACATTAGAAATGAAGAATACAGTGCAGCAAATTAAAAGTACAGTGGAGAGTCTCTAAAATAGAATGAAACAAGCAGAAGAAAGAATCTCAGAATTGGAAGATATTTGCTGTCACCGGGGAAGCGGAGGAGGGTGGAAAGCTGGAAGCAGACCTGGATCAGAACAAAAAAAAAAAATTCAAGAATTGAAAGATATTATTAAGAGGCCAGATATAAGACTTATGGGAGTCCCAGAAGGTGCAGAAAGAGAAACTAAGATTAAAGGTGTATTCAATGAAATAAAAAAAGAAAATTTCCCTAATCTAGAGAAAGAATTGGAAAACAACATCCAGGAGGGGCAGAGAACTCCCAACAGGGTTGACCTAAGCAGATCTTCACCACGACACACAGTAATCAAGCTCTCTTCAGTTGAACATAAAAAAAAAGTCATTAAATGTTCACATTTAAAAAATCTATAATTATTCTTTGTAGCAATTAATTATGAAGGTTCAATATTTGCACTTAATAAGCCAGTTATAAATTGAAACTTTGACTTTGTTTTAAGATATCAAAGACTTTATAATATAGATCAGCAAATGTGTTATATTCCCATATAGTTCCACAAAACTAGGAAATTTACTGATAATTCACAGAGAGAATATATGTGCTTTAGCAGTTGAGTAGAAGACAATTATTGTTTCCATGAGACTGTCAATTCATATACAAATCTCATGTGCATTTTTCTAGCATAATTTCCATATGTATAACACTTTGTACTTTTCAAAGCACCTTTTACATATCTTAAAGATTTCAGCTTAGTTTTGAGAGAAAATGGCAGTGCCTTCACTAATCTTGAATTATAATAAAATGGAAAATTATTCCACTAACGATGGAAGTCATTAATAGTCAATGTGCTGTATATATTAATATTAATGTCTTGCTTTGCTTCATAACTGCATCTGTCTCTTTAAAGAGTAGCCAATTTTTATACCCTATTTTACTGCTTAAATAAAACTAGTCCAAATAATGAGGAATATTTCAAAAGTATCTAGTTTAATTTTAATAAAATCATTTTAAAATAATAGTGTCCCTTAACTTGCTTTTTTATTAGTTAAGTATTATTTCCATTAAATATGTTGGATTCAGGCTCATAATGTTTTCTTAAGTATTTTAGCACGTAGGATTATGACGTGTTTGGTCAGTGCTGCTCTGTCTCATGATTTCTGGCAAGCTTTGGAATGATGTTACCTTCAAATAATCCCCTAAGAATTTTTCTTATTCCTCTTTTTTGCTGAGAGAATAGATACATTTCACATTACATATTTTAAGCATTTTATATAATATTCATGTCAAAATTATGGTTTAATAATTGCTTAATAAGCTGGTAGTCCTCCAGCCCCACCCCCATGGCTCAAGACTGCAGGGAGCCAGGAGCTGGCACCATGTGTGCTGACCCCCAACCTCCAGGCCAGCACATCTTTACATCAGTTTGGTAGATTGAATTTCCATAGGATTTTTAAAGTTTCTAAACATTTAAGATCTTGTAAATTGGAGAATTCTTTAATATAACTTTGCTTATAACATTGTATTAGTATTTTTGCGTTTACATACTACATTTTTTTAAAGATTATTTTTATTGGAGAAGCAGATGCACAGAGCAAAGCATAACAGAAAGATCTTCCACTTGCTGGCCCACTCCCCAAGTGGCTGCAACCCAGTCAATTTGAAGCCAGTAGCTAGGAGCCTCTTCTGGATCTCTCACATGGGTGCAGGCTCCCAAGGCTTTGGGCCATTCTCAACTGCTTTCCCAGGCCACAAGCAAGGAGCTGGAAGAGAAGTGGAGCAGCTGGGACATGAACAAGCGCCCATGTCGGATATCAGAGCATGCAAGGTGAGGATTTAGCCACTAGGCTATCATTCCAGGCCCTATGCATAAATTTTATGTTTCATTTTTAGCGTTAGTACATTTTTGCCTTTGTCTATTGATGTACTCCTAATACTTCACAAAACTATGTTTTAAAAGAATAAATTAGATGTTTGCTAACTTTTTGCTTTATTTGTCTGATGTGATTGATTCCCTTCCTTTTACATATATTTGAAAAGCAGAGTAGCAAAGACAGAGGGAGTCAGAGAAGAATCTTTTTTTTTTTAGAGATTTATTTCTTTTTTATTGAAGAAGCAGATTTTATAGAGATTAAGAGAGACAGAGAGGAAAAATCTCTTCCATTCACTGGTTCACTCCCTAAATGGCCACAATGGCTGGAACTGAGCTGATCTGAAGCCAGGAGCCAGGAATTTTCCGGGTCTCTTACATGGATGCAGGGCCAAGACTTGAGCCATCCTTCGCTGCTTTCCAAGGTCATAAACAGGAAGCAGGATTGGAAGTGGAGCACCTAGGTCATGAATTGACACCCATACAGGACCCTGGAATTTGAAAGTGAGGATTAGCCTGTTCAGCCAAGGTGCCAGCCCTGAGATGGAGACATCTTAATCCACTAATTCACTTCCCAGATGATCACAAGAAGAGGTCCAGGCAGAGTTGAAGCCAGGAGGCAAGACTTCCTTCCATGGTTACCTATGTGGGTGTCCATCAATGTTGCCTTTGAGACATATCAACGGAGGGCTGGATTGCAATTAGAGGGTCTTGGACTCAAACCATCATGAGGCTTTCCAGCATCTCAAGCAGTATAATCTACTACATCATTTGTCTCTTCCTACTTATTTGCACTTAACTCTTATTTTTTCTGGTTTTCAAAGAAAACATCATGATGTGTCAAAAACTTATTTCTAGACAATCATTTGAGGCAAAATATTTTCACTATGAACACTTGTATTTTTAATTTCTGAATATTTGGCTATTTTCTATACGTAATGCTATTTTTTATACAATTCCAAAGCAATCAAAAATATCTTCCCTAATATTCAAATATTTTTATATTTGTGTGGTTATTTTTATGGCTCAGTATCTCATCTACCTGGATAAAATATCATGCGCATTTATTAAAATATACATTCTGTAATTGTGTGAATCCAATTATGCCAACTTCATTGTACTCTTTTAATCTTTCATATCCTTCCCGTTTATTTCTTTATTTGTCTATTTAGTTACTAGTTTGATGTTTTACATATTGAGAGAATTGTCTTAAAACTTCAACTATTAGAGATACTCAATTCGTACAGTTTGACACTTTTTATGTCTGTAAACAGTTTCTATATCTAATTATCCATTATATTGTTGTAATGTGTACACTGAAGTTCATGTATAATTAATATTTTCTGAAACATATTTTTCCTTCCTTTGCCTTGAACAATCACGTGCTTCTATGGTTTGAGATGTATCTGTTGTTTATACATGTTAGGCTATCTCAAGAAGTTCCTGGAAAGGTGGAACTGAAAATGTTTATTTTGGTACAAACTTCTTTTGAAATTCATGGATCTTTTTTATATATAGTACATATTTTCTAAAAATGTTTTTGATGAGGTTTCATGTGAGAGATTTATTTTATTATATTTATTTTTTTCTGAGTTCTCCGTTCAATTCACTCTCTCCCTTTGTCCCTTTCTCCAGTCTAGTATTCTCTTCTCTTAACGGAAATGTTTACTGTAATTAGTGAAATAATTAATACAGTTGATTTAATCTTTCATTTACTGTTTTTCTTTGTTCTTTCTCAATTTTGGTCTTCCACGCACCATTATCTACTTTTTGCTGGTTTAATTTGTTTTTAGTGTTTGATGCACATTTTTAATCATTCTAAGTACCATATCATTTTTGTGTTACTATTAGAAATTCTACATTTTGTGAAACAAACGTAGATTTAAGCAGAAATATTTTTTTTACAAAAATTAGAAGTTTTGTAAAAGAATTATCCCAAAGAACATCTAATTTTCATTCCTTTCTTTTTGGTTTTCTCCTGGAAAATAATTTCAATTTTTTTTTTAAAGATTTATTCATTTTATTACAGCCAGATATACACAGAGGAGGAGAGACAGAGAGGAAGATCTTCCGTCCGATGATTCACTCCCCAAGTGAGCCGCAACGGGCTGATGCGCGCCGATCCGATGCCGGGAATCTGGAACCTCTTTCAGGTCTCCCACGCGGGTGCAGTGTCCCAAAGCATTGGGCTGTCCTCAACTGCTTTCCCAGGCCACAAGCAGGGAGCTGGATGGGAAGTGGAGCTTCCGGGATTAGAACCGGCACCCATATGGGATCCCGGGGCTTTCAAGGCGAGGACTTTAGCCGCTAGACCACGCCGCCGGGCCCAATAATTTCAATTTTTTAAAAATGTAACATGGTATTGTTGCAAATTTCAACCTAAGAATAGATTTCTTGAATGTAGAACTCCTGAATGGATGCTTAATTGTCTTTAACCAACTCAAAGGTCTGGCTCTATTTCTCTAGGACCATCAGTTGGTGCAGTCAATGCTAAGCCTCTCTGCTGTCATTGTGGGAGCCAGCTGACTTGTGTGACTCATCTTGTAAAAGCGACTGCATTGCATAAACTTGCCAATGTGGATTTCCCAGCTGCAATTTTGCAAACTTAGCATGCCAGGTGTTGTTTCCTCTACAAACCCACGGTAATATTCACTGTTCTGTCAATATCATCAGTTAGGTCCCTTATCAGGTTAACCCCATAAAACACCAATCCACATCAGCCCCCTACACTTGCTTCGACCCACTTGACACAAATCCCTCGGACTGTATAGCTCCCCCTGGAAAAAGTGAAATGTTGTTCTCCTCTTCTGAGAGGCAGGCTTGTCATTTGGCACCAACACCTGACAGTAAGTTTCTTATGTGACCCACGATATGTGGTGTCATTGTGGTATTACCATTTCAACTATTGTTTCTCCACATTTAATTTCAACTTTGGCTGGTTTTCTTTATTTGTATTTATACTGTATCTTTTACTATTAGATGACCAATTTGATTTTCATTGTATTTTTTTTATAATTGATGCTATGCATTTTCAAAACTTAAGTAGAATTTACAAAATAAAGTTAGATAATTTGTAAACAACTTCATTTTGTCCCGATAGTTTCTGAGTTTCTGCTGTTCAAATTGGAAAACTTCCAATGGTGCTTTGTTGAGTTTCAGATATAAATTCTAGCTAAGACAGTGGTAAGTCAGAGTGTTCCTCAGTTATTTCAAGGAAGTAATTTTCTCAATGTGAGACAAAATGCCATCAAAACATTGCATCTAAATACTTCGTGGTCCCGGAACAATGCCTTGGTGGCTAAATGCTTGCTTTGCCTCTGCTGGAATTCCATATTGGCACAGGTTTGTTTCCAGGCTGCCCCACTTTCAGCCCAGATCCCTGCTAGTGACCTGAGAAAGCAGTAGAGGATGACCCAAGCCTTGGAGCCTTGGACCCACATGAGAGCTTCCTGGTTGGCTCAGCTCCTGCCAATACAGCCTTCAAGGAAGTGAACCAGTGGACGGAAGATCTTTCTCTGTCTCTCCTTCTCTCTATCATTCTGCCTTCACAATATAAATACAGAAATCTTAAAAAAAAGTCATAAAAATAAAAATAAACACTTTGCAACTTAATTATTTTATAATTGCAGCGTGTGGGAGGTGCATATGACTAATATATTGATTATCACCAGAGAAATTTATTAACTTAAAAGATTTCTCCTCATTGATGTGTAATTCGCAGTGATAATAAATCATGAGTGAACTTTAAAGGATCAATTTTTAAGAGTAATTTGATCATCAGTTATCTGGAATTTTATCTATGTAATGATAATACATCCAAAGACTCTTTTAGAAAAAAACACAAAAGTACTTTCTTTTGTGTGGAAGTTCTATAGCAATGGTAATCTACAGAAAAAAGCACCAAAGATAATAATAGCTTGCAAGATTACATCTAAACTTTTTTCTATTTTTGTGTATTGTGAGAGTGAAACTGTCTATGAACTGAAATGTCTTTTCCTCTCCAGTAGCATGGAGCACTAATCAATCACAAAGCCCCCAAGAAATCCAGGTAATAGATCTCTGCAGTGGAATGCTTAGCTACCCACTCCAACTCTCTTACTAAGAACTGAAGTTCTTAGCACTTCTCTCTTGATACACAATCAATGATAAGTATCCAAACACTTCCAGATGGTAAAGACTGATGATCCTAGTGCTTGCCTCGGTGTTGTCAGCTGAATGAAAACCAGGGAAACTCGACCAATCATTAGGAAACGTTGAATACAAGTCCTTGAGTTTGAAGATAAGGGCGGGGAAAGAAAAGAAATGTGAAGTTTCATGTTTTTATAGACTCACACCATGAGAAGGGTTTCTGCTTCAGTATATGCTCAATGTATACAAAGAGGCCCACGCAAGTGGAGACCAAATAGACTTAGGCATAAATAGGGTCATTTCTGAACATTATCTCCAAAAATATAGACCATGACCAACATAAAACTTGCTACTCAGTCTTACCAGAGTCATTATTGAAATGGGAGAGAAAACAAAAACAAACAAAAAGCAAACCGCAATGCCACCACCAGTGGCATAAGTCCTCAAGTTCCTGCACATCCGCGGGGGACATGGATGGATTTCTGGGCTCCTGCCTTCTGTTGCAGAGATTTGAAGAGTGACCTAACTGATGGAAGATTTCACTTTCTTTGGTCACATCTTTACTTCAGCATTTGGTCTAGATTTTTTCAACTTGAACAGGAAGAAAAGAAATGGAGTTCTTCTAGAAATCAAGCCTTATTATTAAAATAATTTGAAAATATCACCTTTCTCCATCAAAGAAAAAAATGACTTTAATTTAGTGTTATTAAAAATAACAAAAAACACATTATTACTATATAACTTCAAAATCAATGCTTTGGCTAAAAATATATATATATATATATATATATATATATATATATATATATATATATATATATATATGTAAAGTGGCTTTGTTCATCATACTATGTCAAAAAAGCCATGTTATTTTTCACAATAATATAATATGCTTATTTTATCAGCATTTTGATGGACTGTAACTCTATTAGAATGTTTCTCACAGACATCACCAACTATCCCAACTGTTGTCAGATTTGTAATTTTTCTCCCTGCAGTTTGCGAAGGCTTACAGCTGGACAGTCATATTAAACAGAGTGACTTCTTGGCAGAATGCAACTCTTGACTGGGTGATCGTGTTTATCAAATTTGTGTAGGTTATTTGTATTTTAATAATAAATTTTTATTTTGAACAAACTCAGCACTCTTACGACATGGCTTATTTTTAGTATCTGGCCACAAAGCACTGTGCATGAGGGAATATAAAGCTTTTTACTTCTCTCCTTTTTTTTTCAAAATCAATTATATTAGCATATTCATTCATGTCAGTCCCAGGCATAATTTTTGTGCTTTATACTTCTCTTAAAATTCTATTTTTGCCAGTATTAGCATCAAGTACTATTTTTAAGATTTATTTTATTTTTATCAGAAAGGCGATTTTACAGAGAGAGGGAGGGACACAGATCTGCTCCCATCTGGGATGCTGGTGCTTGCAAGTGGAGGTCTCATTGACTGAGCCTTGCACCAACCCCACCATGAGCATCAACTCAAGAAATCTTGACACATTTTAGAGCAGACACTTTGATTTCCAAACTACATTTACCTGTGAAGGTGACTGCAAAATATCCATCTCCCTTAAAAGAAATGATTTTATATAAAATGAAAACACAGATATTTAGAAGTTGCATAAATTAGTTATAGTGAAAAAGACAAAAAATGCATAACCAGAAAGAGATCAAAGTAGAAAAATAATGTTGATAGAAGACTTGGAATTGTAATTCAAGTTTTACTCTGAGAGTTGGGAGATGGAGAAAAGAGACAAAATTGTATAACAATTAGTCTCATCTTCTAGTTGTAGTCAAGCCTTGAAATCTATTCACACTGTGAAGTTATTCAATAAAATGTAAAGGACTCTTGTGCTGTCGGCCATCCTGAAGAGGAAGCCAACCAAATTTTTTGGCATCTGTTCTATGATAAACATACTACAAGCAGACATTTCCACACAATATCTTCTTTAATACACTTGATACTTGTACTACATTTCTTCCAAAGTAACACAGACTACAATATTTATAATTATTTTTTTTTTAAGATTTATTCATTTTATTACAGCCAGATATATACAGAGGAGACAGAGAGGAAGATCTTCCATCCGATGATTCACTCCCCAAGTGAGCCGCAATGGGCCGATGCGCGCCGATCCGAAGCCGGGAACCTGGAACCTCTTCCTCTGGGTCTCCCACGCGGGTGCAGTGTCCCAAAGCATTGGGCCATCCTCAACTGCTTTCCCAGGCCACAAGCAGGGAGCTGGATGGGAAGTGGAGCTGCCGGGATTAGAACCGGCGCCCATATGGGATCCCGGGGCTTTCAAGGCGAGGACTTTAGCCGCTAGGCCACGCCGCCGGGCCCTATAATTATTTTTTAAATCTGGGAGATGTAGTCAACCCTTGGATATACATTTATGCTAATCAGATTTTACCTGCAGTTCTGTCAGGTAATATTTCTCAAGAGATAGAAATTGCTCACAAACTCACATCCATAGGAAATCACTTCAAAATTACATACAGAAGTTCTTAATCTAAATAATAAGTCATGTGATTGATAAACTTGAAAGTACAGTAAGAACTCTACCATAAAATGCTGCCATACCAATACACTGCTTATCTGTAGGCCAAATGCTTGTCCCTTCAAAATTTTTCTTATTGTAAATGCATTTTGCTGACTTAAGAATCCACACAGGGAGTCTGGTGCAGTCGCCTAGTGGCTAAAGTCCTGGTCTTGCATGCACCAGAATTCCATATGGGTACCATTTTTTATCCCAACTGTTCCACTTCCCATGCAGGTCCCTGCTTTTCACCTGGCAAAGCAGTAGAGGATGGTCCAAAGTCTTGGGACCCTGCACCCACTGGGAGACTCAGAAGAAGCTCCAGGTTCCTCACTCTGCTCTTTGGATTAGCCCAGCTCTAGACATTGTGGCCACTTGGGGGAGTGAATCAATGGACAAAACATCTTTCTCTCTGTCTCTCCT
The DNA here is from genome assembly GCF_030435755.1 of Ochotona princeps. Classification (NCBI taxonomy): domain Eukaryota; kingdom Metazoa; phylum Chordata; class Mammalia; order Lagomorpha; family Ochotonidae; genus Ochotona; species Ochotona princeps. The sequence continues at coordinate 19,912,526 of NC_080838.1, read as the reverse complement.
ACACTCTGTATGCCTGACTAAAAATAAAGTAAATCTAAAAATAAGTACTAAAAATAAGTAAATCTTTGGGAAAAAAAAAAAAAGAACCCATACAGTATGTTAGGACTAAATACTTTGCAAAGCAAATAGTTGTAATTTTTTTGATTATTATTTTAAAAAACTTTAGGGCCCAACACAACAGCATAGTGGTTAAAGTCCTCACCTTGAACGTGCTGGGATCCCATATGGGTGCTGTTTCTGATCCCAGCAGCCCTACCTCCCATCAGCTTCCTGCTTGTGGCCTGGTAAAGCAGTCATGGATGGCCCAAGGTCTTGGGACCTTGCACTTACGTTGGAAAGCCGGAAGAGGTCCTGACTCCTGGCTGATTGGCTCAGCTCCAGCCATTGTGGCCGATTGGGGAGTGAACCATAGGACGGAAGATCATCTTCTCCATCTCTACCCCTTCTGTATATCTGACTTTTCAATAAAATATATCAACATTTTAAAATTATTGTAAACAAGAAATTTTGTCCATTATAAAGGTGCAATCCTAAGAGAAACAAATTTCTCTGCATTCATTTATTCACTTAACACTACTTAATAATATAAATAAGGAACATTTAAGCCAGAGAAAGATAAAGATTTTAGTTAGGATACCCCATCATTGAATATTTTTACAGCATTGTCCATTATCTTTTTTTTTTTAATTTTTACTTTTTATTGGAAAGGCAGATATAAAGACAGAAGCAGAGATAGAAAGAAAAATTTTCCATCCATTGGTTCACTCCTCAAGTGGTTGCAACTACCATAGCTAAGCCAATCTGAAGCCAGGAGCCAGTAGCCTCTTCTGGATCTCCAATGTGGATTCAGGACCAAAATGCTTTTGGCCATCCTCCTCTTCTTTCCCAGGTTACAAGCAGGGATATGGATGGGAAGTGGAGCAGCTGGGATACGTACTGGCACCCATATGGGATTCTGGTAGAGGCAAGATGAGGATTCAGCCAGTAGGCTATTGCACTAGTTCCTGCAGTATAAGTTTTGATAAAAAAAAAAAAAAAAAGGAATCTATGAACTCCTATCAACACACCTGAATATCTAAAAGAGAGGTAGTACAATGTTTCAACACACGACCATATAAAGCTATTTTGAAGAATACAAATCAATCTGGAGGAAACACAATTCCACACCTCAAGAGTTACTACTGGGTAGTGATCCTCAAAGCACTCTGGTACTGGTACAGAAAGAGAGAAGAAGGTCAGTCTTTGATAAGAAGACTGAAAACAATCCAGGGGAATAGCTGGTCTCTTGAACAAATGCTGCTGGGACAACTGCATTTCAGTCTGCAGAAGCAAGAAACAAAACTCCAACCGGAAACCTTTTTTTTTTAAGATTCATTTATTTTTATTGGAAAGGCAGATATACAGAGAGGAGGAGAGACAGAGAGGAAGATCTTCCTTCCGATGGTTTACTCCCCAAGTGGCCGCAATGGCTGGAGCTCAGCCAGTCCGAAGCCAGGAGTTCTTCCAGGTCTCCCATGTAGGCGCTAGGCCCCAAGGCTTTGGGCTGTCCTTGACTACTTTCCCAGGCCACAAGCAGGGAGCTGGATGGGAAGTGGGGCAGCCGGGACATGAACCAGCGCCCATATGGGATCCTGGCGCATGCAAGGCGAGGACTTCAACCACTATGCTATCCTGCCAGGCCCTGCAACCTGAAATCTTCATATGAGAAAGTGACCTGTAATTCTCTATCTACAGCAGAATGATCTGCAATAGTGAATGTGTGGAAACAACCCAAATACTTGTCAAAAACAGAATGAATAAAGAAAATGTGGCACATCTACTCTATGGAATACTACTCAGCCATTTAAAAAATGAAATTTTATCATTTACAACAAAGATGTTCCCAAGTAGAGACCATTGTGGTAATTTAAACAGTCAATTTCAAAAGAAGAAACATCATATGTTCTCTCTGCTGTAAGACAAACTTCATACAAAATTAGACCAATAGACAAGTAAATGTGTATTATACACATATACACGCATACACAGATGTGTATATATATATATATATATATATATATATATGCAGAAAGAGAACTGTATGATGGACACAATTACAGTGAAAATTGAAGATTACTTGTATTATGCAACTCTGTTTCCAAATAAAATAAAGAATCTCATTAAAATTGTGAAACGTATTTTGACATTAGGATGCTGGACTTTCTACCATTGTCTACAAGTACAAGGTCATGGTACACTTAAACATCAGAATGAGGGACTTGTGTCTGTTTCTGAAGGAGTATACTATTGTAAAAACGGGGCTGGGGGCGGGGCAAGAGTGAGGAAGGTGGGAATGAGGAGGAAATACCTGAGCCAAAGGAACTGTTTATTGAAAAATAAAAATTAAAAAGAGAGAGAATGCTTCACATTAAAGCCAGAATTCTGCTTCATAAACCAAAGATCAAAAAGCAAAAACAAAGAAGAAAGATAAATTCCCTGTGGTGTGCAATGTTTAATAAGCTCAGAATGATTACGTCTTATTTTCACTTTTAAGAGTTTTGTCTTACACATAATTATATAATAATTTCTGCAGCTATCGGTGTTGCAATAAATACCCACTGAAATTCAATAGCACTGTTAGTAGAACTTTTACAAATGAGAACGAACTTCTTTATATACTTTAAGTAGTGATGAGTCAGTAAGAAGGAGTAAAGTTGTCAGCAAAAACATGAATCTGAGGTGAATTTAAACAGAGGAATTTAATAACCCTACATATCAACTCTCTGCCATAGATAGTACAAATATTGAAGGGTTGAACAGTATATGTTCTCACATAGTTTGAGAGGCATATTACATAGTCTGTGACTCAAAAAGAATCAATGCTTTGAAAAGTTCGCCTTGACATAAATAGATACTTTGGGAATATTACTGTCATGGCTCTGGAGTGCAGCCAAACTTGCCCTAACAGTTAGCATTAACAAGACATTGTTTAGGTACACTGCATAATGCATAGAGAAGTGTTGAAGAGTTGATGGTGTTGAAATCTCAAAGATGATGGCTTATGCCTGTGTGAGCTCTTTCATATCACCAGGAACATATGGCTGATAAAGCTGAGCCAAATGTGCTTTCCATGTATTCCGGATTAGTTGACTTGCTTGAAAATTTACCAAATCCTCCTTGGAATAATTAACCTCATCTGATTGCAAGGAATGAAATGCTGGGTTTTGGTATAACTAAAGAGTCATGTCTGCACATTTCTGACATGGTAACTTTGACAGAAAGTGCACTGATCGGCGATGTCAAGAGGTTAAATTACTGATGTGTCTGATTTGTCACATCCTATAGAACTCAACATGTTGATTAATAAATCATGTAATCTATTAAATACATATAGGTATTTTATTAAATTGAAGGTAAAAGTAAAAGGAGGCATAAACAGAATGTACGAATTCTTCAGAATATTCATCAGAAATACACTATGAGCAATTTTCAGAACTGAGCGAGCTTAACATAAAAATAAATCTATTCCACTTACTAATTTCCAGTGTTACTTTGGAAAAGCCATTTCCATGTTTCATGTTCTTTTTCTGTTTAAAGAAATAGCCTAATAATATCTGTCCCCATAATCCATGGGACTGTGATAATAACTACAACTTCTAGGGCAGCATCTCAAAGTGTGATGTTAGTGATACATGAGGCATGTTAATTTCACCTGGCACTGGAAAATATATTATTAAAATATTTCAGTCAATACATATGTATCATCTTCATTTCATATGTGCACACAAAGATAGCCACCTGCATATGAGTCTTCAAGAAGTTAATAGGGGTAGTTTGCATGGCAGTTAGGATGCTGCTTCTGATGTTTACATTTCCTATAGAGTAAATGAAGTCCTTGATCAATTTCCAATTCCAGCTTCGTGCCAGTGTGCACACTGGAGATGACAAATGATGACTCAAGACCCTCAGAAGGGAAATCTAGATGGAGTTCTTGGCACCTGGCATTGAGTCGATCAGCTGCAAGTGCTATAGGCAATCACAAACTGAAAACACTTTCTGTCCTTACATCTGTCCATCATTGTCTGTCTTTTTATTTATCTACTTATTGAAGTGAGTAAAAATCACTATATGCATTTTTTAAGTTTGTAGGAAATCAGTAGCATTGCAAAAGGTGCATGAACTTCACATTTTTGCTTCAAAGTAAACATATCTTAATTCTAGCTCCTATGAACTTTTTAAGGTATATTCATGTTTCTTTACATATATAATTAAGAAACCTATAATTTCACTAGACGAGAAAAAGACCAATGGCTCATTATAAAGAAAAACAAACAAACGATCAGGTCCTCAGTATGCCAAAGTATGAATATGAAGTTAGGAAATCATTGAGAAAATCTGCACAAAATGCTGAGACAAGTAAATGTTGTGTACAGGAACTCATTAAACATAATTGTTGTTATAAAATTACAGTGGTTGTCCTAGCATCTTTCACTCATATATTATTTAACCTCATTAAGTGCACATTTTGGAAGAAAAAATATTGCTCATATGTGTTGAATAACCATTGTCCAAGATTGTCCAAGATTATACAGTTGATTGGGCTCACCATTGACTCCATGCTGTGACGTGGAGTTCCATTGTCCTTGATATGTTCAAGCTGTCACGGCTGCCTCTTCCTACAGTCCTTCTTAGCTGTCAAGGGAATGTCTATTTCATTTTCTATTTAAACAATTGAAAGAAGCCTTTATTTCAATGTAAATAATACCATGTGTTTAATTAAAACAATATATAATAGCTATAAGATTATTAATTTCTCCTACAAATGATTTTGCTGAAAAATAATGTGGATTCAATCAGCTTTTATAAACTGCTATTTGAAATCCCTTAAACAAATAATATAGAAATAAAATAAATTAACTATCACCTTTGAAATTTTTCAAGAAACGAAATCATGATAAGCTCCTAATCAAATAAAATATCATTCCATTATCACTGTCAACTAGAAGGAAGAGTAAATTTCAATAAAATATCCATTCCTTGGGCTGTCCTGTATAAACTCAGTTCTTTATAGAATTACATTTTTATCTTGTGCACTTTATCATCAAGACACTCTTTAAAAACTGCTCAGAAATGACCCCAATGTTTTCATGAAACATAATCTTCATCTGCCAAGGATAACTTGAGATTCCCATAACCACCAACTATATCGTGCAGTCTGCTGACCTTGCCAGGCATCTCCAACAAGAGGAAGGGGATTCATTCATCCTGTTTAGTATTGTTTCACCCAATCAGGCCAGCATCAACAACATTCTTTCCTTGACAGGGAGACAAATCCTAATAATCACCTTTCCAGATAACGCATTGACCTTCAGTTCCCAAGTTTCAGTGTTGTGAGGGAGAGCCATCACAAACTGCCGTAAAAATGAAGATTTTCTGTCTCAGAGGATCCATCTCTGCCAGGTGATATCCAACAGGTGCCTGGCACAGCGGATTATTTTTCCCAAAGATTACTTGCTGGGATTCTCATCTCCTATGTCACCTAATGAATTCTGGTGAGTCTGATGAGCTAATTTTGGACATGTCTAGATAAGAGGGAACTGAAAAAACAATGTACTGTTTACCTCAACATAGTCACTAATATTTCCATAACTTTTCATCTTCAAATCAGATCTTAAAAAACAGACTACTTGGGTCCAGTGGCGTGGCCTAGCGTCTAAACGCACCAGGATCTCATATGGGTGCCAGTTCTAATCCCAGCTTGCCCCACTTCCCATCCAGCTCGCTGCTTGTGGCCTGAGAAAGCAGTCAAGGACAGCCCAACGCTTTGGGACTCTGCACTCACATGGGAGTCCCGGAAGAGGTTCCTGGCTCCTGGCTTTGGATCGGCACAGAACCAGCCGTTGCGCTCACTTGGGGAGTGAATCATCAGATGGGAGCTCTTTCTCTCTGTCTCTCCTCCTCTTTGTATATCTGATTTTGTAATAAAAATAAATAAATCTTAAAAAAAAAGACTGCTCCTTATATTCAGCCAACCGGATATGTGCCAGCCTCAAGCAACTGTGTGTTGCGGGGTCATGGTTACCATTTTCAGAAAAATATGTCATAAAATAAGTTAGGAGAGTATGAAAAGTTTACCTCCACACATCCATAATCAAAATGGCATTTCCAAATTTTCTCACCACCAGATATCTATGTCACTGACATAAGCTCCAAGTTCACTGAAATTTTGCATGTTCATGGCGAATAATCCTTCAGTCATTGTGAGCGATTTTATCAGTGCACTCTCTGCTCCTCCTTGCTCAGAAGAAGAAAAAAATTCCTTTGAAGCATAGTCTTCATTTATATGCTTCTTGAACAACAGGAGACGAGCTGTAGGCCAACGTGTCAGCAGTGATGATGCCAATCAGCTGGCATACCTTGGTGTGCCCATCCTTGGGAATGAAGGCCAGCAAGAACTACAGCCAATCCCGTTCACTTCACTGTGGCTATCCAGGGACATAGGGGCTTCAACTGTAGCACAACCTGCTCTGATCATTGCTCTTCAAACCGATCCCTCGTTTCTTTTCTTTTCTTTTCTTTTTTTGGACATATTCACCTAATTTTCATTTCAAGTCATCAAAGTCACTGTCACCATCAGCAAGAATGACCTCATGAAGAAGGTGTCCAGGCTTCTGGTGTGTGACACTGTGCACTTTCTGGAGCAAGACTGGAGAAATAACTGTAAAATGGGTAACACTAGTAAGTGCCAGATCAGTTCATTGGAACTTTCTTTACATGCTTCATTTCTTGTATATGGCGCACCTCTATGGCAGTCCACACAGTTACTCAAAAGCATTTCAAAGACATGTTTCTGATAGCCCAAGTCTCTTAATTCCTAATCACCTTTTTTGAAAACCATACTCAACTCAGAAGAAACTTTAAAGTAGTCTTTACCTGGACCTTCAGTATGATTGTCTGTCACAGTCTGTTTTATTTCTTGAGTTCTTGTAACTGTCAATCTGATAATCCACTTGGAGAGTGAGTGAAATGGAGGTAATTTACTTAATTATTTATTTATATTCTGGGAAGGGCCAGGGGACCCAAATCCCTTGATGAGCACATTCAACAATGCCTGTGTCACTTTACTGAAATTCTAAAAGACAAAAAAAAAAAAAATCTCTGTAGGTTGCAAATGTAAAAAGCTCTCATAAGAGAAATACTGAATGGTGACACTTCCCATCACAGACAGCTTAACTGAAGAGCCATCATCAGTGTCTGCAACACTGGCATCCTGAGGGCTTGTGACATCTTCCCTCCTGTGGCAGCTCTGGCCTGAGCCCATCAGGTATGAAACTGCCCAGGGGGCAACTGTGTAGCCACCTAGTTTCTCAGAGGCGTGAGGTGCACCTACTGCAGGCTCCCAAAACCCATGAACCCTCGCAGGTGGACTTATTTTAGATTCATGGTTCAGCAACAATTCATTTCTGAACAAAAATTTCAGCTTGGTAATATCATATATAAGGACTACTTTTAAAGTATTATAAGCATACTTATATATGTAACTATATAAATTACATAGACATATGCAAATTATTTAACACTTGTAATTAAATTGGCAATGCTAGAAAAAGAAGATATGTCCAGATATTGTGAGGATGGTAAGGTGTTCAATTCAGCAGTTTCCCAATTAGCACCAATTATTTTTGGAATTTCAAAATAATTTGAACTATTATTAGCCAGGGTCACCACTGACTTTTCAGTTTTAATGGAGGGAAGAAAAGGAGATAGCCATTTTATTGTATGACATCATTCTTAAAATAGAGTGAATCTCAAAAAAATTTTCTGAGTATAACAATGTAACAATGGCCTCCTGAAAAAAATAAAGTCAACATATTCAGTGAATCATGACATAAATTTAGCTTGTTACATAAAGCCACAGCAGTTGGTTAAATTTTGGAGAATAATGAACATTTATAAAATTCTTTTCTTTTTATTCTGCCACACTGCCGCCTACTTGAGTAAATACAGGAACCAGATATGTGTTCATCTTTTATGACTTGTTATGCAACTGTATCAGATAGTTAAGAAATAATCCAAGATCCATCTGAAAGTCATCTGTGAGTGTTTGATATGCCCTTTCTGTCTAGATAATGAAGATATTTTAAGTAGAGGAATGTTTAGGTCTACATCAAATAGTTGATGAGAAATAAGATGAATGTTCTCATTGCTCTTCAGATTCAAAATCTTTGGGTTGAATCCTGTGCAGAACAAGTGCAGGGAATCCTTGATTAGTTTAGGTGGAACAAAGTTACAGAAAGCGACTAATCGTGTACAATCCAAATCACAGCAAATGAACAGATGGGACCCTTCAGAAAACTTCTCTGAAATCACCAAACTTCAAAAGTACAGAGAATTGGCCTGTCATGTTATAATTATGTTACTGAAACATGATTGTCTATGTAGTGGGAAATTTTAATAAGTTCTCAGAATCAGAGCACACTCCCTTAAAAGATTCAGAAGGGAAATACAGAACAGGAGAAAACCAGTGTTTTCCTTCTCTCAGTCTTCCTTCAGCGAATGATTCTGTATCTACTCCAGGAATGCGCTTCTTCTGAGTATGAACAAGGACCAAAGGAAACTAAATACAATATCTTATTGGTTGACAAATACCTATTTTTTAGAAAATAATACTGAGAATAGCTGCCTGTAATTTAGGTGGAAATAGCTACGTTCTGTGTCAGGAAGAATACAAATTTGATGAACACCGATTTCTAATAGAGAAAATAAAGGTGTGAGGATACAATTAGTCCTTTGAGTCTAGCTACAAGAACAAACGCATGGATAAATGGTTAGGAGGAGAAAAAAATGATGTTGGTATTAGGACTCCGGTAGCAAAATCTTAGAAACTGCAAAATTTAAATTTTTTATAGGTACTAAACAGTACTCCACTGTTTGTGCAATACATTCAGGGATATATGGCAGGAGATAAAGGTGTTGTCTGGAAGAAAACTTCAAACTGATTTGAGCAATAGGCTAACATGAAAGTATTGAAACCTTAGTAAAGAAGTACTAGAGGAAGTATGGACGAGGAAATAAGGTCTTGACATGAACAAAGGAGTAAAATTGAGAAGCCTGGAGATCTAAATGAGAGAGGAACGAAGAATTAAAACGGACAAGACATATTCTGGAGAAAATGTGATGCACCATGTGAAGACTAGGTTAAAATATTACATGTCTTTGTAAAGTGGAAGGGAGAGCAGGGGCATTAAGAGACAGTGCATATGCTGCTGGTGCAATAGCTCATTTGGTTAATCCCCTATCTGCAACTGCAAGCATCCCATATAGGAGCCTGTTCCAGTCCTGGCTGTTTATGACCAGTTTCCTGATAACTGTGGATACTAAGACGATTCTGCCACCAAGTTGGGACATTGGGTGGTGTCCTTGCTTTCTAGGTTCAACTGGGGCCCTATCATGGTCACTGCAGACCTACACACACACACACACACACACACACACACAGATCGGCTCAGCTCTGATGGTTGCTTTCACTTGGGGAGTGATTCAATGGATGGGAGATATTCCTCTCTGTCTCTCCTCCTTTTTGTATATCTGGTTTTCCAATAAAAATGGATAAATCTTAAAAACAAAGTTCCAACTATTCTTATGAACATTAAACACACTTTTGCACGAAGTGTTTGGCCTCTTGAGTCATCGGTAGGAACTGAAGCATCACATGCCAGAGGATTTTGGTTGAACACCCAATTTCTGTTTATGACAGCTTCCTGCTAAATGTGGATACTAAGAGGATTCTGCCGCCAAGTTGGGCTCCTTGGGTGGAGTTTTTGCTTCTCAGGTTCAACTGTGGCCCAAACATGATCACTGCAGACCATTGAGAAAAACAGTAGAGATGGGTGCATGATCTTCCTCACTCTATCTTATTTTCTCTCCCTATCCTTTTTTTCAAATTTTACTAATTTAAAAAAGAAAATGCTATTTTCCAAATGTTATATTCCAGATTTTATAGGTAAATGCTGCTTCATAGTTTTAAAGCAATGAATAGCAGATTTAATGCTACATGTTGAAACTTTGACTCTGGGGCAGATATACCTTTTCCTTGAATTACATTAGAATGATCAGATGGTGGTGATTCTGATTTACTGTCAATAATTAGAATATGGCTTAGTGTGTTACTCAAGTGCTATCTCAGACTACTTTATGATAGATTTGGAAGTGTTAGGCAAATTTTAATTGACATTTATGTTGTTCAATGAGGTCTAATGACACATTAATTATTTGGGAAGTATTTGGCTCAGAGTTTAGCATGCTACTTGGGAAGTTTGCATCCCCTATTGGAGTGCCTGGTTCAAGTCCCAGCTCTGCTGCTTCCAATCCATCTTCCCGATAATGTGTGCCAGGCGAATCAGCAGGGGATGGCTCAGGTGCTTGTCTCACCACTTGAGCCTGACTCAGCCCTGACTAATGTGAGCATATGGGGAGTAGATGAAAAAGTGGAGTGTTCAAGCAAAATGAAATAAATAAAATTTCAAAAGAACGTCGTAATAGTTTAGCATAGTTTATAGATGCTATGTATCTATATCTTCTCCCCCCCAAAACACTTAGAACTGTTGTTGTATAACACATACCATAAATGGTCTGATCCTTAAAATATATCACGTTAACAATGCTTTTTGCTGCTTGCTGCTTTAGTAGAGTGTGACTGTTACAATCTCACAGTTGTTTTTCAAATGTTTATCTTCACAAAAAAGCTAAAATGGAAGAGCTTGATTTGTGCTTTTGAAATCTCAAGTTAATAACAACAACACTTCAATAACAAAGTTCCTTATGAAACATATTTTATCAGCAAAAATTTCACATGTGACATGCAAATTTATTTAACAAGTGGTATAACTAAGTAGTGTATAGACAACATCAATATTCAAATGTAGGACAATTATGAATTAGATTTTGTGATGACACTTTATGCTTGTCTTTTTTAAGAAAAATGTCAAGAGTATCAGTTCAATGACCCACCACAGGACAAAAAAAATTTATCTGCATTAACACGCTTGTAATAAACATAAAATACACAATTAAGAAGGTCAAACACTAAATAATAAGATGCAAATGGCATGTATGTATATATGCCATTTGCAACTTATTATGTTTTGTGTGTGTGTGTGGGTTTTCTTTTATGTGTGTGTGTTTGTAAACCATTTTGTTCAGGTTCAACTGAGGAATATTACGTAAAGATTAGACAATGGTTGCAAGTATAAATTTTCATTGAAATCAAGTACTTCACTTGAATTATTAGAAGTTTCAGATTAGTAATACTAACACTATGATATTGAATATTTTATTTTCAGAATAATGTAAATTATTTGAACATGTTATTTTATATTCGTTTCCAAAAAAATGCTCAGTTTAGAGGGATGAAATGATAACAAGTATCCTTTTTATAGAAAGAGTAATTAGTTTATTAGTCAGGATACTGTTACGAACATTCATTCTTTTCCCTGACATTGTTCTGCCACTATAAAGTATTAAACAATTTTAATGCAATAGCACTTTTGAAATTGAACTCTCTATGTGTGGAATATTTCTGACTAATTCAGGAACATCAAATGGTTTCTTTAATTATATTCAGTAAAATATATTTTTCCTATTGGGTGCAAGATGTGCTCTGTATCTTAAGAGATTCAAAGATAATTAACACAGAGACATTGCCAAGTAGGATTTGATAATTATTCTGAAAAACACACAAGGGCATGAATAGCAGAAAACCAGATCTCAGATGCGACTAGACCAGCTCTGACCTGGACAGCCTCTGCTGAGAAGTTGCACATCACGAATGGCATGACACTTTTTGTGAGGCATGTCGCCAAGCATTTCTCTGATCATGTGTAACATTTCTTCAATTTTTTGCATAAATTGAAGATATTTTCCTTCTTGTTAACATCCCTCTGAGATCATAATTTTCATCTTTTTTTTTCACTTATTTAGTTGAAAGTGAGAGCTACAGAGAGAGGGGAAGGGGCAGAGAGAGAAACAGGTAAAGAGAGATTTTCCATCTGCTATTTCACTCCCCAGATGACTGCAATGGCCATGGCCGGAGACTGAGCACAAAGAAATATAATATATTTTATAGCTTATAATGATGGATTCAATCTGCTAATCAACATGTGGAACACTGTTGGCAGATAATGAGTTACAAAATGAACTTTGTATACAAGAAAATGTGACACATCTAACTTCTGTTTTCTGGATGAAAAAAAAACACTCAAGAGAATTTGGAAACAAGTACTGGTTGCCTTAAGGAACAGTATAAAGCCAAGTATCCACTTCTATGGCCAATCATTTAGGTGAAACCATTATGATTTAGTCTAGTGTAATGGAAATATTCCTTTAAGATTTATTTTCAATCTTTGTAGAAATCCAAATATTAAATCACCAAACTCATTATTGAGTATTATTACCTTATTATACGTGCAGTTTGAAACCTTCTTTGATACATTTAGTCTCTATACCTGTTCCATACAAATTTGCCAACCTCTTACGTAAATTAGTAAGTGAACAATGAAGAAACCAAGTAAATAGAATAATCTTAGCATTGTATTCATGGAGTAAATTGCATCTATTAAAAGTAATTAAAGTAGATACACTAGAAATTAAGCAAGAAATTAAAAAACTGAATAGGTATTAAATATTTTCATTCTGTGTGTGTGTGTAACTTTGCCTTAGTGGCTCACAGTCCACTTTAGATGCTTACGTTGCATGTCGGAGCACCTAGCTTTAAATTCGAGGTCTGCTTTCAATTTCAGCTTGCCACGAATGCAGACCGTGGGAAGCACAAAGTGAGGGGTCAGGGAGTTGTGTGCCTGTCGCCAGTGTGAGAGACCAATGTGGGGGTTCTGGCTGGGGCTTGCTCCTGGTGAGGTCCAGCTGGTAGAGATATTTGGGGAGTGAAAAAGAATATGAGAAATCTCTATCTCTCCAACTCTCTCCCCATTTTCAATCAGATCGATCAACCGATTTCTCTGTTCTTCACGGACAGACACGAAAGGCTGTGTTGTTAACTTTCCACTTTTGCGAAACAGCCATTGTTCTCTTGGCATCTACTAGATTTTAGCCAATATAGAAGAGGTAGGAAACCTTAGTCCCTCTGTGTATTTTAGAGTAAATGTAGCTTTCCATGTCACATGTTAGTCTAAAAAATAGGCATTTTTCTGAAGTTCAAACTCACACCTGCCTTTCCCATTTTTTGAAGCATGATGAGATTGTACATTTTATTTGATTTTTATTTTATTTTGCCTGATAGAGAGTTTCAACAACCATTTGGAAATTAGTCCTAGTGTGGAAATCTAAATTCTCTGGGTTGGCTGAGTATACTCTTTTTTTAATTAATAGCTTCATTTTAAATGTATACTTCATTTATTTAGGAAGCAAATGCACAAAACAAGGACAGATAAAGACAGCTCTCACACACTGATCCATTGCCCCAAACTCACACAACAGCCAGAGATGGACCAGGCTGAAACTGGCATCATACAACTTATTTTGGATCTTTTTCAAGGGTGGTAGATACATAACCACCTGGTTCATTTTGCACTGCTTCTGGGTTGTAGGTTTATAGGAAATTAGCATAAAGAACAGAGTGAGACCTTGAACCCAGGCATACTGATGTGAATTGTAAGCATCCCAAGAGTTTATTTAAATTCCATGCCAAATCCCTGTCCCTTATTGACAACTGCAATTCTAGGTTTTTGCTGGCTTTCCTGACCCACATTCTATGGGCCATGCTTTACAGATGAAAGCTATATTAGTAGCTTTCTTTGAGCAAAGCTCATTTCCAGCTGCTTACTTCTGAATATCCAACAGCTCATACCAAAATTTAATATGTGGCTTTATGCCCCCAGAGACTCTCCATGGGAGTCACATAACTATATGTGATCTTTGCAGATAGGAGGGGGCTTTAACATTTTAAAAAGGTTTTTGAATTGTTTTTTTTTTCTCGATACTCTTTTATAAAGTCACTACCATTTCATTTCACATATGCTTTGCTGGTTATAATATTTTTCAAAAGCATTCATAGAAGGGGAAGATCTAGAAGCTGTTGGGAAATATGTCTGTGAAGCCTATATGCTTGTATGTTGCTACTGTGAAAGAAGACGGCATGTTTTTTTTGTTTCTATATTGAAATTCCCATATATCCTAAAATCCCAAAACAAAGTGTTTTGTTTTACCAAAATGGGAATCACACTGGGGACCCTTGAAGAAAGTGTGATAAGTAGCAAATAAATAAGAATAGTAGCACGAGGAGAATGTGTGTGGGGAAGTCCAGACTTCTACACATTGGAAGGTTTCATTCAGAGAAATCGTATGATCTTATGGTAGCTTCTACTCTTCTGTTTCTATACCTATTGCCTGTGTCAGGTCCTTCTCTCTCACCATCTACACACTTCAGATAAGTTACATTAACAGACGCATGCAACACAGAACGTATATTCAAACTTCAAACTAGACACAATATTTATCTCATGAATTGGATCCAAAAGAGCTATTATACACTTTTCATGAATGGGAAATTTAATTGGGTAATTGGTAATGAGAAATCAGAGCGTAATCACCCAGTTTTTGGACACTGAATCCTGCAGTAAAGTTAGAAATGTTGTTTTTCATGATATATGACAAAAAATTATTCAGGAAGGAAACAGAAATTTTAGAGAGGGATATGTAGATTGCAGATTTGAAGATAATATATTGGTTTAGCTGAATTTTGAATGATGAGAATAAATTAGGCGTTCGAAGACAAGCAGGAAATATGTTCAAAGAGGAGCTTTGAGCAAATGCTAATTACAAATGTGGAAACATATGTTGTTATCAGGGAGCAGCAAGCGATTTCTATTATTAAGTAGCTTGTTGGGGTGAGAAGGAAGACATTCTAATCTCCAGAGGAAACTTGGAACTTCCTTTTATCACAGAGAGGTTAAGCTTGTTTTATGTATAGGAGAAAATAGAATGTTGAGCAATAAAACTTGGACAGTTAGATAGAAAAGAAGGTTTTCGCAGAAGAAAATGTGATCATACATAGAACTAAAAGGACTCTTTATTGTTTATAATAGTGTCATTTGCCCCCATAGTGTTCCATTTTGAACAGGTGGTATGCTAACATAGCTCTGAGTAATCTATAGAATACAGCCAACCATTAATGGACAAGGGTGACAAGCAAAATTTATGCTAGAAAAGAAGCAGGACCAGCCTCGAAACCTGAAGTCATGAGCTTATGTTTACGGGAATCATCTAAGCTTCTGCTGGTTCATCGCAACCCAATGGAATAAAATATTAGGAAAAGTTGCATGCACTGCTTCCTAGTAACGCATGACAGTGTGTATATTTTAGTAATTTTCTTCATAATTAAAAGCTTCTTAGAAAAATGCAAGTTGTCACAACTAGGTGATCCATCAAAGAGCTTATTGACTTAGGTTCTTATAAATGGTTCTTTGATATCTTCAATTCGGTAATTCTTCTCATAGTCAAAGACTCCAGGTAAAGTATCTGATTGGTAGAACTAATTAAATAACAAAATAAGTAATAGAAGTGAAGAGGCAAAAAAAATTGAAATCCAAAATCAAAATATCCAAAGTCGAATATATGATGGTACATATGTGCTTTGATAACCTCTAAGTTTATGAAATAAATTATTTACATAATTGCTTAAATGATTTGGGGAGTCGCCTAAAGCAGATAGAAATACCTGACAGGCTGTATGTAAGCTGTGCAGGTATGCAGTATGTATTTCTGTTTCAATGTGCATAATCTTGATGCTATTTGACCCAGAAAATCCAGTCTTATACCTTAGAATTTAGACACATTAGGAGGTTTTTTGTTGTCGCTGTTGTATAATGAATACACATCATTAAACCTTCTCGCCCTGATAGCCTTTGAAAGGCTCCTATCACTATCTAATCTTAAGCTTTATCACTGACACTAGTTTAGTACAGGTTTTTGTCACAAAAGATAGCTTTACATTATATGCTGTAAAATCAGTTCAAAATTACCTGAGTAAATTTATTTTCTTTAACAAGTGCTTTATAAATATTCATTTAAAAGTCATGTTTATAAATTGAAATGGTCCTTTGTAAATGTCCAATTACAATCATTTGACAAGCATAAATACACTTTGTGGCAAACAATGGCCTGATTTATGCAGATCCCATTAGATATGACTGTGAACTATAATTATCCTACTGGACTATAATTTTGCCTGCCCAGTCATTCATAGAGTTTAATACACTCCGCTGAGGCTGAATTTTTGAAGCTGTTTCTTACAGTGGCAATGATATATGTGCTGCTACTCTTTCTAATTTGGTTTTCGCTTGAGTAAATAATCTCAGCTAATATCTCATTCATGCCATCTTGCTCCACTCAACAGGTCCAATACAAAACAAGAATAACATCAATAGCAGTCATTTTCATTCAGTCTAAACATTATTTGGTTGCAATCTTTGTTGGTATTATTTGTAAAATATTTAGTAATCATAGATTAAATATATTTGTGGTTAAATTGTCACTTTCATAAACTAATATCTATAAGCAAGAAATTGGAGCTAAAATATGAATGTTAAATTTGAACAGAAAGCTAAATATTTATTGCTCAATTTTAAATTCATGACTTAAGCCATCTTTTCACTACACAGATAAAATCAATGTTTAGAATTTAGTACATTTATATAGTGGCAGCTACACTAACTGCATAGCCTAACTTCATCACAAATGCATTTGTAAATTAACTCCTTTAGTAAGGTGTTTGCGTGATACCAAAATAATAAGCAATTCAGATGGACCATCTGCCGGGCACCATTAAAAAATAGGAGAATGAGATGCAATGCAAACAGGCACATGCTACTAAATAGAACCATCTGATCATGAGTAGTTACCATCATTGCATTTTTCAAAAATGTTTATTTCTTCTGTACCCGAAAAGCAGAGAAATAGGAGTGGTAGAGGGAATAAAGAGAGTGCTGTCATAAGTCAGTTCACTCACTCACCAAATGGCTGCAAGGGCCACGACTAGACGAGATTAAGATCAAGAGCCAGTAACTGCATCCAAGAGTCCTATGGAGGTAGTGGCAACTCAAGTACTTGCCAAGTCCCAGGACTCAAATATCGGATCTGAGTTCCCAAAGTGACAGCTAAACTCAGTGCCACATGTACATTCTTAATAGGCAGACTTTTAGCTGACATTACAAATAGTTGTTGAACACAATGTATTTTGTTTACATTTAATGTGCCTATCTGGAGAAAGAATCTAGAGTTATGAAGTGATTTCTCATTTTCTTCGCTAAGTACTGTTGTGACACTGTGGCTTAAGCCACCAACTGCTACAACCAGCACCCATAACAGAGCACCAGTTAAAGACCTAGCTGCTCTGTGTTGGGTCCAGTTCCCTGCTAATGCACAAAGAAACATAGCAGAAAATGACACAAGTGCTTGGGCTACATGTAGGAGATATAAATGTGTCCCCCATTCCAGGATACTCCAAACACACCTCAGGCCATTTTGGCAGTAAAACTCTCTCTTTCCATTTCTCTCTCTCTCTCTCTCTCTCTCTCTCTCTCTCTCCTCTCTCTCCCTCTCAATTTCTGTGGCACTCTGACTTTCAAATAAATAACTGTTTAAAAGTAGGTGTTTAAAGAATTAAAAAAAAAAACAATCTGGAAATAAAGTTTCTGAATAGTATTTGTGTTTATTAGCTGCTTTTCATATATGAAAATAACTTCACCCACATAAAGTAGAAATTATAGAGATGGACAATGTAGTTTTAAACTAAATTGATAGAGGAAAAAAATGTTAGTTTTATCATGCCAACCATTTTCCAACCCCCGTTATTTAAGCTCCTGTTTCCTGTTTGCATTTGAAGTCCTGTTAGTATTTGTCCCTGAACTGCTTTCTGTTAAGCAGCAACTCAGCTGTTGGATGAAAGCTGTTTTTAAGCTCTGTTTCTGCCATGTTAGGAATGCTACTATTTTGAAGCAATGCCATGCCAAGGCATGTCAAGGCCTTAGCTACCAAAATGCTTTGCCCAGGTTCCTCAGAATGAACTGCTAAGTGACACTGAGAAGAGTTGCGTTCTATGTCAACACAACCGCACAGTCCCTTCTGCATTGTGTGGCGATTTTATTACATAAGAAATATTTCAAAACAACACAAATCTTTCTTCGGACATACAACGGAAATTGACCAAATTTTCACTCTCCACATTGGTAAGATTATAGCTAATGGAGCGTGGACTTTTCAAAAAGGATAACAAATATAAATCTTCTGCAACAGTTGGCAATTATAAAGTCCAGAGACTTGCAAAACCACAATCCTGCCATTTTAGCAAGGTGTGCAAAACATTCACTTGGAGATATGTTTTCCCCAGGAATTTAACTACTTTTTTCCCGAAGGCTTCCGATCTCTGTTACCTCCATTGTTTTTGACTCAGTCACTTCATTCAGACTCAGAGATCTGTAAGTACCTGCAAAGCCAGAGATGTAGTTAGACTCAAGCTGGACTAATTGTACCAAAACAAACAGACAAACAAATAAGCAAACAAACCCACCTTACTTTTTAGAATTCTATGTACATTAATAAGTCTCTGACTCTACCTTTACTTCTTTAATTTCTCCTTATTCTTCATTTATGAGTTTGTTTTGTTGTTCTGAATGATTTCTTTAGTGAAATCATTCATTATTGTACATCAATTACAACATCCTAAAGATACAAAACTCTTTAAAACACTGTTGCCTGTATTTCATATATATTTTTTACATTTTATTATTACTTTTTACATTTTATTATTATTATTATCATTTTATGAGATAGTCCCATAGACTCCTGACATTTTCCTTATCCCCTCCCCAACTCCCTCCTCCCCACCTAGTTCCTCTATATCATTACAAAAATATAGTTCTTCATACACAGTCATATGTCCACCACTGAGGGCATGGACAATGGTAGAGAGCCCAGCATCCTATTGTCAAGATATAGTAAACAGTTTCATTGTAAGTCCGTCATTGTCTGGAAGTAGAAATGCATACTACATTGTATCCTCGCATTTGGGTATGTTAGTCTCCATTTCACAGCTACTGTACACCCCCTTAAATGAATAATTTCCTGCAGAGGAGGCTCAAAATTGAGGTCCTGGGGCCGATGCTGTGGCATAGTAATCCAGTCCTCCATCTGCAGTGCCAGCATCCCTCAGGGGCCCTGGTCTGTGTTCTGGAAGCCCACTTCTGATCCAGCTCCCTGTTTCTAATCCGGGAAAGCAGTGCAGGATGGCTCAAGTCTTGTGCTCTTGCATCCACATGGGACATCTGGAATAAGCTTCTTGCTCAGCACCAGCCTCAGAGATCATTTGGGGAGTGAATCCGTAGACAGGTCCCTTTCTTTCTATTCCCATCTTTACTCAAATCTGCATTTCAAATACAAATAAATAAATCCTCAAAACATTTTTAAAAAGATTAAGCTTGTTGTTCACTCACTGAGAAACTATTGTTTCTTTCTAAGTCACCATGGTGAATTAGAGTGTTTGTATTTACCGTTGGAAACCACAAAATATCAAATTCCAAGAGAAATGCTTTAATTTTTAGAAAATATTTATTTTATTTTATTTTATTTTTATTGGAAAGGCTGATATACAGAGAGGAGGAGAAACAGAGAGGAAGATCCTCCGTCCTATGGTTCACTCCTGAAGCAAAAGCAACGGTCAGAACAGAGCCATTCTGAAGCCAGGAGCCAGGAGCCTCTTCCAGGTCTCCCATGCAGGTGCAGGAACCCAAGGCCTTGAACCGTCCTCCACTGCTTTCCCAGGTCACAGGCAGGGAGCTGGATGGGAAGTGGAGTTGCCAGGATTTGAACCGGTGCCCATGTTGGATCCTGGTCCGTTTTAGGCGAGGACTTTAGCAGCTAGGCCACCATGCTGGGCCATGCTTTTATGACATGAAGAAAATAAAACAAGACATTCTTACTCATGCTTGTTCTATTGTTTTTCTCTCTGGAAAAGCACTCTGAAGTGCCTTCTTGGGAATGCCAGTACAACAGACCCACCTTGGGAGATGAAGTCAGAAAAGTTCAAAGGCAAAAAAAAAGGTTTTCTCTTTCTGACAGCTGGTTGATTATATGTGTATTCATTTTGATTGATTTTAACACTGATAGAAAGAAAAAAGTAACTTTCAATTACAACAACTGCTATCCTTTACTGAGAGAATGGTGCTATTTAGGAAAGAAAAAAATTATCAAGGTTTGTTTCCTGCTGCTGATTTTGCTAGGGTACTGAATTAGGATGGTACTGCTGGGAACTGCAGGAAACCTTTAAGATACATGAGCAGCCAGGATCCAACCTGATGAGCCGCATTAATCATCAGAAGCTCCACTTAGTGATCATGTCAACAAGGGACCAAAGAGCGATTGCTCTCCGTCCCCACCCCCAATATCACTGTAGAAGAAAATTTTAAGTAACAGTTAAACTGACTCAGATCATTGGTTAATATCTAGCTTGAATCATGTAGAGCTCAGCAATGAAACACTTGGTGGGAATAAAGTGGCTATGTTAAAGAGAAATCACAAGTAAAATGAGTACGTCTCTAGTTTTCCTTTTCAGTTCTAGAGCATCAGATTGTTGTGCTTATTTGAGCTGCGTTAAAGGTTGTAATACTACAAATAAAGTGGCTTATAAAAAAGTTTAGTGTCTCACAGTCCTAGAAGCAAAAACTATGAACTTAAAAGGGTGAGCAGTTTTGGATTCTTTTGAAGATTAAAAGACAGTTCTGTCTGGTGCCCCCTCTAAGGCCCAGTGGTCTGACGGCCATCTTCAGTAGTCCAGGCTTGGAGAATCCATGCCTCACCTTTGCTACCAGGTCTGTGTGTCATTCTCCTTGTGGGTGTTTGTCCCCACATTTCTGCATTGTTTAAGATGATTAGCCATATTAGATTAGAGTCCACTATGACCTTAGTTAACAATTTGATTTCCAAAGTAAACACTTTATCTCAAAGTAAGATTAAATCCACAGTTTTTGAAGGCTAGGATCTTAAATAGCGATGGAGTGGGAGCAGTGTAGTACAACTCATCACATAATTATAAAACAGTAAGTCAAAATGCTAATACACAATTAAAATCATTTCAAGTTTGTAGGTATCAACATCATTTTGTATGAGCAAAGCATATAAAAGTGTATTTAATACAGTCATCTTAAATGGTTGCAAATGAAGCAACTATTACATTATTGATAATGATAAGATTACTCTTTACTTCAATGGATGCTATTTTTTATCATAAAGAATCCACTGTAACAGTATCATCAAATTCATCAGAGAAGAAGCTTAAGAGTACCGAACACGAAGTGTATGCACTTTACTCTTTTGGGATATGTTTTATGTTTAGTGGGGCTTTTTTCTCCCTGTGATGGACATAAAACATGTTTTTAAATTGTTGTATGTGTAAAATCATCACAGATTTGTCCAGAAATGATCGACAAATTTTAACTATCTATATAGTGTCTCTGTGGGCAAATAAAATTTTCACCAGACAGAAGAATACTTGTCAAAGAGAATTAATATAGAATGTTCCGGTGTTATGCCTACAAGACCCATATTTCACAAATTATGTTTCATTTCTATTCTTTTAAGATTACCTTATGAATAAATATGTTAAAAGGGTTGTTTTTCACTTTAAGTGTAATAATCTCCAATGCGAATATAACAATCCTTTTAATCTTTATTGATGGAGTTGCACAATTTTGTAGAGACAAATCATTCGTGGATGTCAAGATTAGTGATGATTCTATCTGAAAAATAGACAAACAGGCTTGAGGTTTCTGTGTTGACTTATTTTTAAGTCATACAGATATGCAAGGACTGTTTATGCATGTGTAGTCTTTCTTCAATTTCAGCTTAAAATATTAATTTTTTTCTCTTCAAGACCATTTCTGATAGTTGGATGCTAGGGAACAAGTTTGAGCACTGACCTAATCTTGTATTTGCTGAAGTATATGTGACAGGAAGTTCTTGACTGAATCCAGTATTTTGGAGCTAATTTCTTCTCTCAAGAACTTTTAAAAAGCTATTCTAAAAGACCACATTATCATTTTCTGTGTAATTTGTCTATTTAGTCAAATAAAAAATTTAATGCAGAGTACTACAATGTCAGCAAGCTGTGTTTGCCAATGTGAAATAGTACGATGATATAGCTTATTGTGGAGCTTTATAAATTTGTACAGTACTCCTGTCATACACATTTTTTTCTTCTCCTAATTTGAATTCCAGAAACAAATCAGCAGATTTTAATGTAATTTGTAATCATAAGAGCTCAAATTCATAAATATCTTAAAAACAATCCTAATTCTGGAATGTTGCATTATTATTACCATTTACACTAAAATATATTTTAAAATATGAAGATGTATTTTATTTTCATTTCAAAATCATCTCATAGGGCCTGACACAGTAGCCTAGTGGCTAAAGTCCTCGCCTTGTATGCGCTAGGATCCCATATGGGTGCTGTTTAGTGTCCTGGTGGCCCTGCTTCGATCCAGCTCTCTGCTTGTGTACTGGGAGGGCAGTCAAGGACAAACTCACTTGAGACCCTACCCTCAAGTGAGAGACCCAGAAGCAGCTCCTGGCTCCTGGCTTCTCATCAGTTCAGCTCTGGCCTTTGAGGCCACTTGGGGAGTGAACTGGTTGACAGAAGTTCTTCCTCTCTGTCTCTCTTCCTCTCTGTATATCTGCCTGTCTAATAAAAATAAATAAATATATATTTTTAAAGTCATCTTAGTACAGATATTGAACTTTCCAAAAAGTGTGTGTGAGATTGCTCAATCAATGACACCACTTTTTAGACTGAGTCAAAACAGCCTTGGCTTCTTCCTCATAATGAACGTACGTTTGATATTCTGAACATGAGATATTCTTGTGATGACTTCTCGATGTGCACTACCTTGCGTTATCATTGCAAAGAATCCTTACACAGGAAATGTTAAGAGAAAAACCCTCCCCTTTACAATGACCTTAATTCCAACATTAATGTATGTTTCATGGTGTATTCATGTAAGACACAGAAATCATGGAAAAGCATCAAGGTTTATTACATTCCAAATCATGACTCAGATTTGTTAATCTCAATATTTTGGCAGCATCTAACTTATATTGTGTTATATTATGTCTTATATTATGTTGTGTGCAAATGAATTAA
This sequence comes from Ochotona princeps, assembly GCF_030435755.1. Taxonomy (NCBI): domain Eukaryota; kingdom Metazoa; phylum Chordata; class Mammalia; order Lagomorpha; family Ochotonidae; genus Ochotona; species Ochotona princeps. The sequence continues at coordinate 19,889,341 of NC_080838.1, read as the reverse complement.
TAAGATCAAAATAAGCACTGTGCTTTTATATGTGCTTTTACATGTGCTTACCTTTACATTAAATTTGTTAGTACTATGTCACTTATTTCCCTGCATTTGTTTCATAAAATCCAACCAAAGAAAGTCATTATTAAGTAAATATTAAAAATTATTATTGAATTTAAAAAACATAGGCAAGTGTATGAAATGGTATTGATATGTTAATCTTTTTTTAAGATTTATTTATTTTTATTACAAAGTCAGATATACAGAGAGGAGGAGAGACAGAGAGGAAGATCCTCTGTCCGATGATTCACTCCCCAAGTGAGCCGCAACGGGCCGGTGCTGTGCCGATCTGATGCCGGGAACCAGGAACCTCCTCCGGGTCTCCCACGCAGGTGCAGGGTCCCAAGGCTTTGGGCCGTCCCCGATCGCTCTCCCAGGCCACAAGCAGGGAGCTGGATGGGAAGTGGAGCTGCCGGGATTAGAACCGGCACCCATATGGGATCCCGGGGCTATTCAAGGCAAGGACTTTAGCCGCTAGGCCACGCCGCCGGGCCCGATATGTTAATCTTATAGAAGATTTTGATTCAATATTAAATGAAAAAATTTAGAAATTGTATAGGTTCCAAAGTGTTTAAGAAAAACAATTTGAAGGGAGTGCAGGGAAATCTTTCAGGACCATAAAAAGAGTGAGAAAAAAAGTACAATATAGCCTATCAAGGTCAAATCTGGTAATTCATAGACAACAGACTCATACCGGCACTAAACAACAGTAAAACTACTATACCAATGCATGAGGGGGGAATCGGGTGCGATCCTAACAACCTCTTAACAGGAGGTCATGTGCGTGGAGCAGGGGGGCACTCCAGAGTGGAGCAGGTGGTAAGGAGGAAGCTTGGATCCCAACCATGAAGACTCCCAGACCTTCACCACAAACTACTAATATGAGCAACAAGGACTATACCCCATACGGGATGTGGGTGAGTTCAAGGCGAGGACTTTAGCCGCTGGTCTACAGTGCCATGCTCGATCTAGATGTTTTAAACAGATAGAGTATAGGTATATACAGGACATAGTTATTCTTTTTGAATGCATTTTAAGAGAAAAATTAATAAATCTTAAAGAAGGAGAGCAACATTTCAGAAGATACCAGCATGTTTTGTAGCTAGCCAACTAATTTAGAATAATTACCTTACCTAATTCCACTCTCACAGAAGTACTGAATTAAAGAATAGGGTTGTGGGAAGCATAGGGACTGGAGTGATTTCTCTTGCCTTTTTCAATTTTAAAATATTTATCACTTTCTGATGAGTGCAGTACTGGGACTCTAATGAAGAGTGCTGAATTTGGCTCATCTGTACATCTGAGTGTCCTGGTTGTCACAGTTCTTTTGGGCTGCTACAACAGAAAGCTATATTCTGTGTAGTTAAGCCACAAAAATTATTTCTTATACATCTGGTGAGTGACAAGTGGCAATCAAAGTGCTAGCAAGGCTAAGGTCCTCTGAGGTTCTCTCTGGCTTAGAGAGGAGCTTCTGTTTGCTATGTGTTCACACGAAGGAAAACAAGGGATAGAAGACCTCTTGCAACAGCTGTTAAGAACAGTGATCTCACTTATAAGGACGTTACATTCATTGTCTAATTGTTTCTCAAGAGCCTCATTATTAAATATTACCAAATCAGGGATTAGCATTTCAATATATATGTTTTGGGAGGGAAACAAGCATTTGATCCACAGCACAAGTTTTGTCTGAATCAAGTCCATTATTGTGCTGGAATCCTACAATCATTACACAAAAAACTTCTTCGATTGAATGGCACTTCAAAATCTTCTGAAAGCAAACATATTATCTGTGGGGTTTACGGCATCCTTGTTTTACATTTATAATAGCTGGACATTTCAAAAATAGAATAAAATAAAAATAACAAGCAAATTTATTGCAAGAAATATTGTAATGTTTCGTAATAAGCATTTGATAAACTGAAAACCTTTATGAATTGAATTTATTTTTAACAAAAATTAATGTAGCTTTCACTTCCACCTTTGTTGACCATTTTGAAGTATGCTAATACATGTTATCCTGGAGGAGTGACTGTTGTGAAGGACTGGAATATGCTTGGATCACTGCACTTTGATTTTTGGAAGGTTATAAATATCATCTATTACATGGTGTGCAAAAGTGTGAAGTTATTGGACATCTGGCACTGTGACTAATATCAACATTTTTTCATGAGCCAAGGAGAAGTGTAGTCAAGCAGGATTTTGTCTTTGCAAATGACATAGGGGAAGCCAGCTTCTGAATCTGCTCCAGTTATTTTGAGATGAGCCTGGATCGAGATTGGAGTCCCTCCTTCAAGTACAGCATCATTATCTAATGTTCCAGGATTCTGCTTTTGAGGGCTTTGAGATGACCTGGTCTCTGCTGAGTATGACATCATTCTCCTGGGAACTCATACTGCTTTTAATTTTAGAGATTTCTTAGTACAGGAGTATTTATTTAGGTATTGTGATATCTTTATTCATGTTGTATGCTATATACCCTTACCTTCACAACAAAGGAATTAACTCTAATACTAGAAAAAAATGCTTATTCTTTTTTGTTTGTAATCTGTGCTTATTCTGACAGTGGCAAGTTCAGTGATTGCTCTGCTCTACCATTTTTCTACATCAACTTTCACCCCTCCCTGTGTCTCTAGCCTCAAGTGATGGATTGAATTTGAATAGTTACCAGTGAAGAATTTTAGATGCATTTCAATTTCTATCATTATACAAATATTGGAATGCATGCTTTTTCCATCCTACCAACTGGCTGTGGAACACAAGTTGGCTCATTGTTGTAGCACTAGAAGCTAAGGATCTTTTGACTTTCCTTCAGATTGTAGGCATTCTTGAAAAGAAAATATGATGATGTTCTCAATTTAAAGCAGTTCCAGTAACTTCATTATTTTCTAGGATAACATGGGGGCCAAATTTTCCTGTATCCTTGTAAGTAGAGTGTGAAAATGTCTTGGAAATGTGATTAGAAAACATCTGTAATCACAAATTACAACAGAGTCAGTCTGTGTCATTCCCCTGTGTCGTTTCATCAGGGTGCAAAGCTGTGACCTTCTGATTTCTTCTCAAAACCCCATATAGAAACATAAAATATTGCAGTTTCATGTAGGATTCAAATGGATTTTAATAGGCTCCCAGACGTTTCTTTGAAATACAGAAAAAAGGGTGCTGTTAGGGGCAGTTCTACTTTCACAGCAGTAAGATGTGAGTTTTGAGTGCAGAGAGAAGCTTATCCACTTAAGAAAAATATCACATTGTGTGCATGCGGATTTTCTCTCTAGTGCCACATTATTAAGCCTCAGGGGTTGGAACAAAGCCTGCTAATTCAGCAATGTTGTTTCTGTTGGGTGGATATTCCAGATGTATGGTAAAATACCAAAATTTTCTGAAATCTTTTTCCTCTTGAAGCTATTTTCATAAGAGCTATGATATCCAGTTTCAAAAAATGATAAGATAGACAAGTCAGGAGACAGGCTCTAAGAAATGAAAATCAGAGACAATAATAATCAAGTCTGTTTGCAGAAACCCAAGGAGAATCCCCGAGGAGACACTAACAAGCAAGAAAATCAAAAATGTTGAGAGAGGTTAAGGGAAGTATGAACAAAATGCAAAAACCTTGTGGGCAGTCAAGCAAAAAAAGAATCAAATATCAGCTGACATCCTTTATTGTTTAGTGAATGCCTGGCTTATGGTGAGTTCTAAACAGCAGAATATCCAAGATACTTTGAGATAGGGTTATGGATTTTTGAAGATTTTGAAGTAAATATTGTTACCCAGTCAGTTGTTAGAAGTGAGAAAAGAAGGGAAGAAAAGTCCAGCAGGAGGTGAACTTGCAAAAAGGACATGCAAAAAGGCAGATATGTGGACTGACTGAACCAAAGGGAAGAGGGCGAACCAGGAGAACAAAATATTTAAGGGTTTGAAGAGTCTGAAAATGCCAGACATCCAAAGGCTTCATGGCATCCCAAGTTTCATGACAACACAGGAAGGTTTTCACTGAAGTGTTTGATGCATGCCACTAGAAGCCTGTAGATGTGTTACAGAGATGACACACAACATGGATATACACAGTGGTCTTACAGCTGAGGAACCTGAGGCCACAGCATCCACCATCCTCTCTTCAGGCCAAAAATGATTCTGAGTCATGAGGATCTTCAAACATAGAAGAAAGGGTAAGGAAGAGACACTCAAAGCCCACACTAATGCCAAGAACACCCAACATGTTGCTACTGAAGAAGCTCACATTGTTTCAAGTCAAAGATGCCAATGGAGGAGGCAAAGCAGAATGTTGCCTTGCCACCCTAATCTCAATTACCAAAATGAAATATACTTGGCTTTGTGAGTCAAAATTTTCTCCAAGTTCACATATGAGTAACCAATGGGGAATTAAACAACATACACTTTGATGTTCCTCTAGGGGCTACCTGAATAAATACTAAAGAAACAGCACTCCCATTAGATTAATCTGGCTTTCCTTTATAATTTAACCATCTCTTAAAATGTTGTATACTTACATGCCTCCTCACCTTGAACCCACTATCCAACAAAGGGCTAAGATATGCTAAAATTGACAACTTGAATATTACAAGTTGTTGTTTCTATTGGATGATCCAAAATGAATCAGCCTTGTGAATGAGAGGGTGAATTTTCCAAGGATATTTCCATACCCCTAGAATGTTCTAACATATGCTGATTACCAGGAGTGCAACAGGTGGCAAAACAAAATTTGGCATCACATTTACCCAAGCATTAAAGCCTTAAGGCTCATCCGATTGAGCTGTTAACTTCCTCCTATTTCTCAGTGATGCTGGATCATTTCCGTTCTTATCTGTTTCATGCCCTAAGAGTACACTTAGGTGAAAATATGTAGACAAAAAGGATTTGGGGTTTTGTTGTTGTTGTTGTTCAGTAGCAGCTCAGTATATTATCCAAGGAAAACAAGGGAACAACTTAGTTCAAACAGTGCAATGTTTTGATTCGTCAATAATATCTGGATACATAGTCAAAAAGCATTGAGGCATACCAAACTTAAAATGTATATATTTTATACAGGAAAGTAGGCAAGAAAGAGGAGGGTTTTAGGATAAATAATTACTGGTGCAGATTTGGTTCTAGGACAGACAGATTTGCTTATCATCCTCTAGCCACCCTTTAAGAGCTAATCTCCTCTATAGAGGAAGCAGCTAAAACTAATGTTTTTATTTTAAGACAAAGGAAAAAAAAGCATTAGACTACTTAGTAAACATGGAAATACACAAATACTTCTTGATTATCTCCTGGTAAAAAGACATGGAATTTGTATAGAGGCTTCTCTTCCCAATGCAGATGACTAAACAAAACTTTTCAAGTTAAATAAAATGTAAGGAAGCAACTGTTTAGCTAATTATGTCATATTGATCATCCAATGGATTGGATTTTTAAAAAGGTTTACTTATTTTTATTAGAAAGGCAAATACACCGGGAGGAGGAGAGACAGAAGATCTTCCGTCCTATGGTTCAGCCCCCAAGTAGTAGCAACAGCTGGAGCTGAGCCAATCTGAAACCAAGAGCCAGGAGCTTGTTCCGGGTCTCCCATGCGGGTACAGGGTCCCAAAGCTTTGGGCCATCCTTGACTGCTTTCCCAGGTCACAAGCTGGGAGCTGGATATAAAGTGGGGCTGCCAGGACTAGAACCGGCATCCACATGGGATCCCAGCGCATTCAAAGTGAGGACTTGAGCTGCTAAGCTATTGTGCTGGGCCCAGAATTTTATCAAGGATTTCCATCGCAATTCATGTTGGCTAAACTAACAATAAACACTAATGTGGCATTTGATTGTGGTTTGATTGTTCCTCCTATTTGGGCCTGTAAGTTTTAAATTCTTTGTCAATTTTGTTGTTCAAATACGAAATATTATTGTACAATACTTGTGTTTCCTGAGTCTTATATTTAGGAACTCTGAACCTCTCCATCAGTCCTGCCTGAGTCATTAAGAGTATATACAATTCTGTGCTAGCCTATACTCTCACTAGCAATGCAGGAGGATACCTTTCTTGCCACATCCATGGCAGCAGGTGTTGTTAGTTGAGTTCTGAATGTTGGCTAATTTCGCCAGAGTTAGGTGGAACTTCAATGTGGTTTTCATTTACCTGATAGCTAGGAAGCCTGAGCATTTTTTCATGTGTCTGTCAACCATCTGAATTTGTTCTTTTGAAAAATATGTGTTCATTTTCTTCGCCCGATTCTCCATAGGGTTGTTTGTCACGTCAATTAACTTCCTGGAATTGTACATTTTAAAACTTTCTTCATGTTGTTGATTTTATTTTATGGTTTTTCATGTAAGGGAATGTATTGTAGCTGTATAATAGAGACTACCATATCCAGATATGAAGTTACATCTACATCCAAATCAAAGATAGACTCCCAATGCAACTGTTTACTATATCCTGACATAGAATGCTAGATTCTCTGCCATTGCCCGTATCCACAATGTGAAGATACACTTAAATAGCAGAGATGATGGACTTACAATTGCTTATGAAGGACTATACTATTGTAATATAGAAGAAATAAAAGCATATTTATATAAGGAATATATAAAGATTGATTCTAAAAAATAAAAATAATAATAATAGTGATCCTTAAATCCCAATCAACATATGTCCATGATTAGCAGGAGGCTGTTAAGTGCAGCCCCCATCATTTCTACGTTTTTGGTTTAGGGAATGCATAAATGAAAAGGGAAAGGGCACTGAAACCATAAAAAAAGGATTACCCTGTCTTGGTTTAACATCAAGCTTCCCTCAGCTACCTAATGGACTTCAAGCTGAAACTGCCATTTCTCCTGTAATTGTTGTCACTAATTTTAAATGAGCTGTTTTTAATGACAGCCTCTGGTAAGATTAGTGCCAATAACAGCCAAATAGGCTGGATTCTATGCAGACTGACCCACATTAAACAGAGAGTCTCCTTATGATAATCTTACGGTATATGCTTAACGGTTCCTCAGTGGCAGCCTTTGAATGTGAAATACCTGTGCCAACATTATCAGTTAATGCACATGCTTAAAGGGTTTTCCAAAAACAGTGTTAAATTAACCCTAAAATGTCCCTTCCCACAATTTATTCCAATAATTTATCTCAAACATCCTACTTCCATAAAGTCCCCTATCACTTTTAAATGTGGAAGATATGCTCAACTGCTTTTTCTCCCATCTCATTGCATCACCTGGAAATAATAAAACATTTTTGCTTTGAAAGACTTAGCTGCCCGCAGTCACTTATTTTTGGTTTTGTTAGTGAGTAAAAGCCATGAGTGTCACAGACCTGTCTCCTTACAACAAAAGCAAACATTAGTGAAAGAGACCTTATCAGACAACTTAAATTTCTAAGCATTTGTTCTCAGAATGAAAGAAAAACAGTTGAGAACACAGTATTAATTATTTGTTGGAGGTCTCTTTTAGCTGTATGTAATGTGAAAAATAAGATATCGTATGAATCCAAGAAAAAACTTATGTAGAATATAGTATAATGGATTCTTTCTCCTTTTTTTCTAATGAATTAAACATTTTTTGTGTATGCCAAAAGCAAGTTAGGTGATTTCTCATTGCATAACATTGAAACATGTTATGTCTTCATATCCTTTTACGAAACATCTAAGTTCAATCACTTAGTGTTGTATGCTAGACCTCTTCCCTGCACTTCAAATGAATCCTTTTCCAATAACTTGTAAATAATGTATGGATGTTGCCTCGCATATGGATACATAATAGTTATCATTTGGTGATAATGCCTACTTTTTGTTCTTTCTACATATTTGTTGATATTTTGTAAAAAAAAAAAAAAAAACTAAAAAAAGTGATATACCGCTCCAGTTATTTTAAGTATCACTATGAACTCTTACAAATATGGTATATTTGCTTCTCGCTTCATCATCATCATTATTATTCTGTTTTAGGATAATTGTGTCTTATAGAGACATAAAGCCTCTCCAGAGCTGGGGCCCAGGGCCTGGTCGTGTCCTCACTTGTCTGCAGGCATTACTTTGCTTTGGGGATCATTTACTCACTTGGGTTATTCTGTAATATACAATAAGGTGGGATGGATCCTATTTGCTTGTTTTTCCCTCCCCCAACATCTAAGTCATAAGAACACGAATCTGACCGATGAAAAACCTTTAACCAGAAAGTTGAACACTGATATATATATATATATATATATACACATATACATATCTATATATATATACATAAATATAATGCATTTTCATAATTGTGGTTTTACCTTTTTCACAAGTTCATGCTTTGATGGACTGGGTGAATTTCATTCAATACCCAGTCCTAATAGGTACAATGAACAAAAATATGTTTTAAGACAATGTATCCAGTAATCAATTCCACGGTCTTTGTAAACGATCCATTCCTGTAACCTTTTCTGCAATATATTATGCTTGATTTCAATTCTTCATGATTAATGAGTATGAAGACTAATAAATAAACACTGATTTTCGGCCATTTGGCTAAGATCAAGTGAAGATTAATACATAAATAAAAATGTGACGTAATATGTTTCCAATCTTATCTCTACTTAAGTATAAGAATTCTCACTAAACATTACTCAGTATAAAATCTCAACTGTTTTAATTTTATATTGGGAGGTTTTACCCTTATCCTATATAATTTCATATATTTAATTTTTCTTCTACTTTAGCAGTGTAGCAATGATAGATTTATGCTTAATAATTTTACTGGTATAACAGACCAAAGGGTGATTTTGTACATTATAATCCTACTGGAGAATATAAAAAATATAATATAGCAGTATTTTTTTTTTAAACTTTAAATCAAACTTCAAGCTCATAATGAATTTGTTGGACTGTGTAGCAATTTAGCTCAGATTGTTTCACCTGGTTCTAATTATAATTCTTTCCTTTGCAAACAAATATGTTAGAACTGATACAATATCCATAAATAATGTGCTCTCTGTGATTTCCCTGCATGAAGAAGGATTTACGTGGACTCATTCATATTTTCTTAGCCATTCTCCCTGATGATTAGCATGGCTCAAAAAAAATTATTTTCTGGAGAGGAAGGTATTTTGCTTGATTCAATCTCTATCCTAAACAGCTGCTCAAAAGACACACTGTCTTTGGCTGTAGAAGCAATTGATTCTGCAAGATAATTAATTGGAAAATGTTACAATCATGTCAAATCTCTAGTTTTACCATGATAATTTAGACCTTCAGTCTTACATTTCAGTTGTATATTCTATTATTGACTGGTTTACTCTCTAAGAAACAGGAAAAAATTTAATGGCATAATAAGTACAAATAGTAAATAAATTTTAGAATTTCATCTCCCCTCAAAAAAAACTTTACATTTATCCATAAAAACTGCATGTGCGTTACATATGCGCCATTAGCTCATAGTTTTTCATTAGTGTGGACAAACGGCTAGCCCATTCTGACAATGTATACATTGGAAGAGTTTATTTTTATCAGTGACTTACTTAACAGTACACTTGGACATTGTAGGCATTACGGTGTTTTCCTGAATAAACTACCATGTTTCAAGTTTGCTGCTGAAGTGTCCAGGCTCCGGTTATCTTCTTATCTTAAACATAATGAGGCAAATCATGCTATCTCAGCATCTAAGTCTACCAGAATTTCATCTTCCTTCTGAGTTCTTCTATTTCCCATTTTCTAAACTGCAAACTTTTGTCTTCCAGCTCACTAGAAAACAATGAGAATCCTTTAAATCAGGGGTTTTCCTGAAGATAAATTTAAATTGCCTTGTTTAAGAGGTAGCAAACGTGTAAAACATCCGTTAGAACAACAAGTGCCATGAGTATTTTCTAGGCTTGTGATGGTAACACAGAAGATGGACACAAACAAGCAGTTAAAGGTTGAAGTGGACAGGATATGGTTGGTACATAATATGTTTTTGTACATTGTTATTAAAAAACCCATTTAAGTACACAGATCTAGCTGATTTTTAGTAAGGGAAAAGAAATAATTGGATGACTATAAGAACAGCTTGAATTCCTCCATTAGTAAATAAAGTGTAAATATTGCACGAAGACTTTGGTTCCATAAGAGATTACATAAATTTGGGCAAATATTTTCTAGTCTCTCAAGCTTGCTATTTGGCTCCAGTTTAAAACTGACAGTCAATCACAGCATGTCCAATTCTTTGCAGTTTTCTTAATTTGAGAAACACTAAGCTTTGTTTATTTTAGAATAAAATTACAGTAGGATCCAAGGAAAAAAGAGCATTCTATGGAACTTTCTACTTAGCTTTCCTTTCCATGTACCCTTCTCTTAGGAGGATTGATAAAGTAGTTCTGTTAGAAAGAGGGAGATAATTCCTACACTTTAAATGCACTTCTTCTATTAGGTGCTATTTTCTCTTGAAGAATCCCTAAGCCTCTGTGAGGCTGTTTGTGAATTCCACAGACAACAAGGCACTTTCTAAAGCACAGCAGTAGCTGTTGCAAACAGAAAAGTAGTCTTAAGTACTTGGGTCTCACCTGCTCTTCAAGTTTACTGTGCTTTAGTCCCTAAAGTCCAGGCTTATTGTAAACAAACAGTAATTTTGCAATCATGCCCTTGGCTGCAATATAGTGAATATTACTGTGTTGCTGAGAAACCATAGAGATTTATAAAATCCCCAATTATTGCAAGGCTGCTCTTTTAAATATCTTGGCTGTTACTGAATTAACACAGTATTTGATGTTTTGAACTGCCATTATTTCTTTTGTTTAAACTCTGATTATTCATAATTTCCATAAGTTTATGATTCACAGATACATTTTAACTGACAATGTTTTATACATGGTGAGAGACAAGCATTATCACAGGGGAGAATATAAGATAAAATCACATAATCTTACATAATTATAATCAAACAACCAAACAGAATACCTTAGTTTTGCTGGGAACATAAACCATACCTGATAGTACTATTATTATAGGTATATAAGATTTATAAATTAGCATTTAACATTACTAAAAAAGGTAAAAATAAGCAAAGAATTAGTTGAAAAGACAAGTACAATATATGAATGTACAATTGAACAGGAAATTAAACAATACATATTTAATTTAAATAATTCTGTATGAGTTTATATATATACATATATATATATATATATGTATATATATAAATCTGCCTGAACTAATGTCTGGATGCAGGAATTTTAGCTGCAATTACTCCCTTATATCATTTCAGCTTATTTATATTTTTTGTATTTTTTTGTTAAGAGAAGAAATTGGTGTTTTTAACATAGTGCATTTAACTTTTTGTTAAAACAATGTGAAGTCTGATGATTTTATGTGCAGTAGATTAATTCTACTATTAACGAATGTTTTATTCTTGCTTCAACTGTGCTCTTTACACTTCATTTGGAATCTGCATATTTTAAGGACTATTTTAAATGGTTCACAATAGGGTACAGATACATGCATATAAGCACACCATCATTAATATACAGTTTTTTTCAGTGAACAGATAAGAAAAACTGCTTCTTAGTAGGTTGATTTAAATAATGACTCTTAGTTTAAAATTACAGAAAGAAAACATGGTAATACATTTGTTTCTTTTTGAATTGCCTATTGTACCTCACACAAATTAAGACTGAATGATACCAATTTCTCATGGAAATTAATATATCTTGATTTTTTCTTCTTCTTTTTATTCTTAATATTGTCTGATACAGTTTCATATGCCCTGGGATTTTACTTATCCCCTCCCCTTCTCCCCATTTCCTCTCTGATTTCTTTATACTATTACAATAGTATAGTTCTTCATAAACAATCATAAGTCCATCTTTGTGGGCATGGACAATGGCAGAAAGTCCAGCATCCTACTGTCAAGATACAGTTAACAGTTTCATTGAAAGCCCATCTTTGATCTAAAAGTACAGAAGCATACTGCATTGTATCCTCACATCTGGATATATAGTCTCCATTACACCATTACTATACAACCCATCAAGTGACAAGCCACAAAACAAAATCAAAAACAGGAAAAAAATAGAAATTTACAATGCCATCAAGTTAAACAATACCATGCTACTGAAAGACTAATGTGTTGCTGAAGAAATGCAAAAGAAAATCAAGAACCTTCTTGAAGGAAATAATGTACTGTATGACCTATGAGTGAGTCAAACAGCAATTTAACATGAGAAAAAAAAATGTTTTGAAGAAATAAAAATGAAAATAAAATATCAAAATTGATGAGATATAGTTTCCACTGATTTTGTTAAGATATGTCTCCTGTTTTCCTGTTTGCAACAGACAGATTTTTTTTAAATCCAGTCTACTCATCCATGACACTTTATTGATGACTTTAAGAATTTACAGTCAGTGTCATTATGAGTAGGTAGTTATGGTCCTGACTTGTTCATTGTTTGATTTAGTCTTCTCTTGTTATTTTAGTGCGATTCTTCACATTTGCCTTTGGTTGGTGGGTGTGATTCCTCTTTTCTGTCAAGAGAACATCTTTAAGTATCATTTGTAGGACAATATTATTTTCCCTGGTCCAGTAGGGAAAATGATATTGAGTTTGGCATTGTATGGGTCAAAATAGGTTCGGGTGGCCCTCAGATTTAATAGCCAGCATGTTCCAGCAAGGTCATCACCACCAGCAACCTTGTTGTTTAGGATACCTGGTGTCTCCCTAATCCTGTAACTGCTAAAACCTGGTGTGAGATAAAGTTTGTACAGACACTGCTGCAGCCACAGCCTTGGTTCACAGGAGGCAGAGAGTGGTGAGCCAAAAGCTAAGGCTTCAGAGAAAATGGTGAAAGTCTAACAGCAGAGCCCAGATCTGAAAGTCACTGCAGCGAGTAGCACAAGTGACTAAAAACAAAGAACCAGGTACCAATCACAATATGTAAAATTGAAATGTAGACATTGTGGGTGGCACAGCTTAGAAACCTGCCCTAAGGAGAAGAATCTGCTAACCAGAAATACAATGACCAAGAGCAAAAGAAGAGACAAAGGCACAATGAATATTACTAAAGACACCCTTGCAAAGGGACATAAGCCTTGAATTGAATTTTAAACCCTCATGGCCATAAAATAGAAATAGATATTTAGGCTTATATCATTAATCCTGTGATTTTAAAGTAAATTGAAAATATGTTATTGCAAAAATTAAAGACAAAAAAAGAAAGCATATAGGGATAAAGAGAGAGCAAAGGAATAACAGAAGAAAGGTTATATCATACTTGTATCTATGAAATCTATGAAGTTTGTTTCCTCTATATGAATCAAAATTTGTAAAATTGCACTGTCATGAAAAATACCACCTAGTCACTATTTTTAAATAAAACCAATGGAATGCATTAAATTTTCATATAATTTAATAAGAAAAACAAGGCAGAATGTAAATTTATCTATATTATTGTAATGTTTCTATTGGAAAAAATAGCTACACTTAGAATATACGTATTTTTGAAGGATAGGCTGAGCAACTTCCATTCTCACTTTTCCTACATAGCTGAGAATTTATGTATGATTGAGACTGGTTAATCTGAGGCAGAATTGGAGAACTCATTACCTTCTTGGCAAACAAGGCTGCAAAACCCACATTTAGATGAAGATGCCCTGGAGATATTGCTCCATTCTGGTAGAAACCAAGGACCCATTTTTTTCTAGGATTTTTGGCTAAATTTAAGTGTAGAAATAAGAAGGCAACTTCAGTATTAAATAACTGATGATAGTGCTACTGGTGCTCATGTCAGACACTTTCTACGGTGTGGTTTAAGCACAGTGCTGGTTTATGCACATTATTTGGCGCATTTCTATTTTCTGAATCTGATTTAATATCATGCCTATTGATTCTGGGATCCAGTCAGTTTTTTTAAAAAAAATTAATTCATTGATTTCTTAAATTACTGATAATGGGTTTCTGTTACTTATATGACAAAATTTTGTTAGAAGCTGCTTCAATTCAGTCAAAGAAGTTTAAAACAGCAGTGGATTTATTCTATGGTTGCTTATGTGAGATGCTTCTTTTGTTACAAATAACATGATTTAAGCTTCAGTCAGGAAAATTTTTAAGGGCATCCTGTTGAGTAGTGTAGTGAGGACCATGGGAATATATATTATATAATTTTCACCATTTAATGGGAGGTTATTATTTTTTAAATGCACCTGATAGTTGGTATGAGTAAAATAGTCAAATAAACACTTGAATAAACTAAGGGAATATATAATATTGACCTTAGAATAAGGTATTGGCAAGTACAAATAATAGTAATGTTGGCAATCATAAGATAATCATAAGCATTATTTACACATCTGGTATGTTAACTTGTGCAAACTACATGATCACCATTCTAGGGAAATAGATCATTCTGTGGAAGACTGCTCTGGAATTAATTATAGTTACTTGACTGCCAAGGTGGATTATTAGCTATGACTTTATGTGAGAATCAACTGAGAATCACGTGAAGGGATAAAAATAAACAAATAAATAAATATTCTTTTTAGAAAAGTCATAACCAGATTAATGCTTACTGTTCTCACAAAGTCAAAAGAAAAGAAAGAAAGAAACAAAGAAAGAAACAAAGAAAGAAAAAAACATTTGAGGAAACCATTATGAACACAGATATAAAAATGTTTCATAAACTGTTTACAAATTCATTGGATTAATATGCAAAATGATATCATAATGAAAAAAGAGGGTTTTACCTTTCAAAAATGCAAGGTTGGTTTCACATTAGAAACATACATATATTATTTATATTAGTAGAACAATGGGAAAAGTTTATGATGACTAAATAAATAAGAGATAGCACAAAACTCAACATTCATTCAAGATATATTGTAGCCCATGCAAATAAAATTAAATGGGAGCTTTTCATTCAGGTAAGAAGCACTTTGAGCATATTTATGGATAGTGATGAATGTGGGCTGACTTCTTTACCTGCCAACTGAGGAAAGCAGGATACCTTCTGTTATCACTACTGCTTAAGGTATTTCTAATATCACAACTAGGGGAACCTAGTGTGCAAAACATGGCCATAGCAAAGAACGGTATAAAGTACTTTCTTTTATAGAAAACAAGGCTTTATAGTTGGTGTCATAGAAAATTAAGCCTGGAAAATCAATGAGAAAAATCTCAATTACATTATCTTATACTAGAATTAAAAAAAAAAATCAGAAAACAAGATAAAATTATCCTTTTAACAATGCAGAAAGGACAAAATATTTTGCAATAATGCCAATGAAACATATGAAAAATGAACATATTAAACAACCAAAAAATTTTTACAGCAATTTATAATTCTAAAATTTATATATTAAATTCATACATTCAAGGAAAGTATAGGGTCATACTCTGTTCTTCCTAGAAGTAAACATTCATTTAACATAATCTCAATTGAAAATTTAAAAAGCTTGTCTGTTTATTTTCTTTCATTTTGTTTGAATTTGACAATCTGAATTTATACCTAGCATGGGACCATAAAGGCATACAGATGCAGTATAAAATTGAAGTAGTACAAAACTGTAGGATTTTCTCCAATATATTTTAAGGTCTACTGTAAAGATATCTAGTAATGTGAGTTTCATAGAAGAATATATTTGTGGATAAAATAGAATATGTGTTTTTTAATAGGATATTTCTAAAATGACATATTCACCATACAATGTACTTAAAGTATCATTCCAAATCACAGTAGGTGATTTTTAACAACCTACCAGGGGAAGATGGCACTGCATTAGCTGAATAATGAAAAAAATGACAAAATGTCCAAACTCTTACCTGAACTCTCCTCATTTCAAATATAATTGTTAGCTCAAATTGGATCAAAAATTCAAAAAGGCTGAGACTGTAAGAATTCTAAAAAAATATGTAAGAGAAAAAAAGTTCTCTAATGCAGAGATGCAAGGATTTCAGACGGAATGAGGAAAAACTGCCAGCCAAATATGTTTGGATAAATAAAGTTAATATACAGTCAGATCACCATAGGAAACTCTGCAGCAAGAAGAAACTATTCTTATGCACAGCATAATGGATAAATCTCAAAGGCATTATGCTAAATAAAACATGCATAAGCACTGCATTATTCCATTTATATAAGTTTCTGAGATGGGCTGGATTAATCTATATTGACTGAAAATAGATTTGTAACTGCCTAGAGCCTGAGAAGGGTAGGAGGATTTAGCGCAAAAGGAGTAGAGGATATTTTGGTGGTAATGGAACAGTAATTATCCGATATATCCTAATTTCTGTGGTGGTTACTCAGATAAAAAACATTTAAGATAACTATGAATAAAAGCACCAACAACACTTGTTGGCGAGGTTGCGGGGAAAAGGGAACCCTACTCCACTGCTGGTGGGGCTGCAGGCTGGTACAGCTTCTATGGAAATCAGTATGGAGAACATTCAAACAATTCAAAATCAACATACCGTATGATCCAGCAATAGCACTCCTAGGAATATATCCAGAACACTTGTTTTATGAGAAATCAACATGCACTCCTATGTTCATAGCAGCACAATCAGTAATTGGAAAAACATGGAAGCAGCCAAAATGCCCATCAGCAGAGGATTGGATAAGAAAGCTACGGTTCATCTACTCCATGGAATACTACTCAGCTATTAAAACAAACAAAATGCAGTTCTTTGTGGCCAAATGGGCCAAACTGGAAACCATAATGCTAAGGGAAATGAGCCAATCCCAAAAGGTTAGATACCACATGTTTGCCTTAATTTAAGATGATATGATGTTATGTATAACATGTTATGTTAGGTATGTTATATGTTGTGTATAAACTGAAATTGAAATGTCAATGAGGTGGTCACAGAAGGTGGTTAAGAACTCACACTGATTTTTAACATATTGGCTACTCATTACTATGTCAATTAATTCCATAATGATGTAAATTTTTGCTGATGGTATGTTGGAGCTTTTAATTGATCGGGATGATACTCTGCTGGCTCTGTCTTCAGACCAGAGAGGGTATACCTAAGAAGCCGTTGAACTTGACTGGACAATAAGATGCTGGACTCTATGTTTGGTATATGCTTGCAATGGGGGAATCTCAACTGAACTTGAACTGTGGTTATGCAACAAGTTGGAGGAATCCATCATGGTGGGAGGGTTTGGGGAGGGGTGGGGAGAATCCAAGTACCTATGAAACTGTGTCACATAATACAATGTAATTAATGAATTAAAAATAATAAATAAATAAATAAATAAATAAATAAAGATAACTATGAGAGAAATATTTTAAAGAGTATACATTTTGCCATTTGTTCGTTACACCAAAATAAAACAGATTTTGGAAGAAATGCGCAATAGCTTCATAATAAATAATGCTCAAACCTTGTTATATGACAAACAAATAAGAACGTCTGATGATAAAAGCTGTGCTTGAGAGTATCCTACTGAGTAGCTGGGTTGATTCTAATTTTCAGGAAGAGCTAAAAATATCTGATTTAATGAAAATTAGTGTTTCATTCTTGAAGACTTTCATTTAGTCCTTCGACTTGTTTGCCAATACTGGTTGTAGTTATTTTTGCTTTGTTTGGGTGTGATAAAACTGATTAAGATGAAATGATCTGTATTTTTATTTTTTTCTTACTAATCTTAGAATTATCAAACATATCTCAACTGTCATAAGAGAAATATGTTGATATGATTTCCCATTAAAGGAATCCTTCTTTGCTAAGCACAGTTCTGAAACATGGACAGGGAAACATCTTAAATTAATTTATGATGCATATTGTATTAACATTTTAAATAAATAATAAATGATATTTGTGGGGAGCCATGCAGTTGGGTCGGATGGCATGGGTGTGTGTTGAGCACTGCTCCTTGGTTAGCAAGGCTACGAGGAGTTTCTAGCAGCGAGGCAAGGCCTGGCGGAATGTCTCTGGTCACCTCATTACTGCCTCAGCCCATTGTATGGACACTCAATTACCTCTCTGATGTTTCAGAGAATTCTCCTGAGGGTGTTGTTGTTGTTAATGTGCTAATGTGAAGTGATTCCTGTAACTGGTATGACACCTCAAATTGATCAATCATGTTATGATAAAAACATCTTTAGCAACGTAAGGTTATGACACACAGCTAAAAGCATACAATAGTACAATTGAGCCCACTATGTCTCCAAACATCCTGTTATGTGCCCACTTTTGTCCTGGAATTTGCCCTAGTATAAGTAATGTTTTCCTTAATAAATGGCTTGATAATATCTTGCAACTGATGGCAATCGTGGAGGTACAAAGAGTTTGTTTACCATGCGCCTCGAACTGTTACAACATATGATATGACGCATTCTAGTTTCTCACCACAGAAAGCAAAAGTATATGGGGCATCTTCTAAAGGGAAACAAATGTGAACCACTCAAAATGGCTTAAAATCTCTATCTTATATTGGCACTTATGTTTAGGGAAAGAAATCAGTTTATAAAAACTTTTGTCTTATATTGGCACTTATATTTAGGGAAAGAAAACAGTTTATATAGATAAAAGGAAGTTTTTTGTAAAGGCCCTCTGTAGATTGGCTGAGCTGCCTGATCCCTTTCACTGCCCTTTAACAAAGGAACAAAAAACAGTTGAATCAGCACTAGGTGAACGTGATGGTAATTAATGCATGACTTGATTATAAGATTTAGCAAAGAACCTATGTTATATGCTTGTATAAGATCCTTTCATTTATAATCTCTTAATTCTGTATTCTTAATATTTTAATCAATATTAGTTTGTGTTTAGTAAAAATTGATTTTGAGTATAAAATTAATTTTGAGTATAAGTAAACTACTTCTCACTATGTAACTGCATGTGCTGCCAACTGTGGAATTCCTGGCTTCAGCCAGGTCACTGCAGATTTCAATGAGTAATGGCTTGCCAAAAATGTTTTCTTTAAAGTAAATAATATGTTAGGATTGTTTTTTGCATTTTCTTAACCATGATGTAAAAATGAAACAATTGGATATTGTGCAAAAGTTTGTGATGATTTGTGTATAAATAAAGAAGACAACTTTTCTGAGTTGTCCATTATGAGCATCAAGCCATAGTGGTCCGTGTCTTATCTCTTCTTCTTATCATCTCGCCGATCCACGCATCCTTTGCAAGCTCTCAGTCAGCTGGAGCAGGTCTCCAGCAGATATTCCCAATTGATTAGTGGGAAGACTTAAAAACAAACTCAAAAGGGAAAAAACACAGTCCCAATGAGAATAGATTTTTGAACCCCTAGTTGAGCAAAAATTGTCAATACATTAAGCAAGATAGAGACATATTTAAGTAGCAAACCGCAGACATAAATGGTTATGACTGCACTGTTTTAACACAGATGGTTAGAATATTTAAACTCTACTTACTGTGTCATTGTCAAGGATATGATCAAAGAAGACAGTCACAAAAGATCCAAGTCAGCCTACTCCAGTGAAACAGCTGAAGCCCTCAAGTGCTACTTCAAAATACAGAAATAGATCAGTGACTTCTCACAGTGGTAATGTCAGTGCAGGGGACACAGTTCTTGACACCAGCTGCATTTTCTGTGGCTCATGGGATGGATCCAATAGATGAGATAGAGAGATATTTCTCAACCCAGGGCATGAAAGGCCTCCACGCCTATCAGCAAGAAGTAGCCATACCTTCCTATTGGAAGTCCTATCTACTTGTTAATCAAATGACCCCTTCCCCAGGATGTACTGCCTTTCATCTGGGACTGGAGGGTGGGATCATGTGCCCACTCCTCCTTTCAAGCTCATGGCAATCCAGGCGATGGTGAGAAGCCCCCTCTCTCTCGTGGACAAAGTTGATTAGAAGCAATTCTACCCCAACTTTCCCTTCTCTGTCTACTCTGTCCATGAATGTGTTTCAGTAATGTACTAACTTTTAAATAAACTTTATTAAAAAGAGACATAATTATTTGAGAGCAGAACTCACAGAAAGAGAGAGAATCTTCTAACCACTAGTTCACTCCCCTAATTGCTGCAATAAACAGGGTCCAGTCCAAAGCAGGAGTCATGATTTCAAATGAGTGACAGAGGTCGATACACAAGGGCCATCATCTGCTGTGTTCCCAGAACATTCGCAGAACAATCAAAACTCAAACCAACATTGTGCTATGGGATGCCTGCCTTCCATTCCTAAGACAACAGGTCAAATTTGCAAAAACTGGTGAAGTGATACTGTCATTGGCCTCTTTATTCATGACAGATCTCTAATAGATCATGAAATTGTTTTTCCTGCTACACTGAGACTGGGAATCCTCCTTATCATTTAGAACTTATCATTTAGAACTTTATCATTAAATGCAAATTAAGTGTACTTAAGATGATGTTTCAAGTAGAGATCACTGTAAATGTATAGGCTAGTAAACAATCCCCATAGCCGCAATCATTATGAATATTCTTTTTAATGTAGATAATAATATTATGCCAATGTAAATATAAGTGAGTACTCATTGATAGCGATGTCTAAGTAAGGAGAATATTTGATTGGTAAAAGTTAACAATGTTACCTTACTTGTTCTATCCCATTGTAGCAATCCTATTCTATTGCGTGCTTCTGATTTGTTGAGCATAAATTCTCTTTTTCTTTAATATAGACATTTACCAGAGCTAGCTCAAGGTAAATTTTGCCATTTGAAAATTAAGCAAGGCTGAGATCACTTTGACACATAGGTGGGTTAGTGAGCTGTTCCTCAGGCATGATATCCACTTTATGTTAAAAGCTCCACTTGGAAACCTAAAAACTAAGCAAAACCATTTTGCTTTATAACACATTTGCTTCACATGCCAGCTAGAGGCCTCCAATATTAGGCCTAGCTGCCAGTTGAATGAAAAGCAAGAGATGACATCACTCAGTTGTTCTTAAAGCCTATCTTCTCTGCTCGTGTCTGATTGCTTTGCAGCCACACAGCATGGGCAGCATCTAGATCCATCATATGTAACTTCATAGACCAGGTATTCAGATAAATACGTTAAGTGCTACTACATAGAATCAAAGTCAGTGAAGAAGCCTTTTAATGTCCTTTAGAAACACTGTAAGCCTTTAATTTGACTCATATGAACACCAAAAACAACAACAAAAACCCAACGATATATCTATCTTTAAAGAGCAAAGCTGTAGAAGTGGTCTGGCATTCTTTCCTAACTATATTCCTAGAAACAAAAACAATCAACTCAGAATTCATTTTGTATCTTTTACATCTATATGATCATTTCCAGGATAAAATTATTCAAATGAAAAACAGATTTTATTGTCTTGTGCTTATTTGCCAAATGATTTCAAAAAGAAAAAGATATATAATGAGAAAGGTGGATTTATGGGGCAAATAGCCTACTCTTGGCAATAAGATGCTAAGGAAAAGCTGGTTTAAAAGTTAAGAAGCTCATAATGCCAGCTCAGAATTTATAGCTAACAATTTCCGAGGCCAAAACCATGACACAGGCATCCTTATCCTGCAGTGTGAATAGGATTACTCTTCCAAGCATTATCCTAATGTGGAATTAAACTGTCAAGTTGGCTTACTTGCTGCATGGGCTTGTGCAAAAGATAAATGGAAGTCCGGGTAAAGTTCAATATTGCTCCATCTGTTAAGCACCCTTTTCTTGCAGTCACAGAAATGCTACAAACACATGTATGTTCAACATGCTTAATACACGGAGTCACTTTGGAATGAATTATTGAAAATATAACAATATTAACCAAGTAGCTTTATTTGAATTTTTAAAAAGTTTCCAGTAACATGATGCTATTAGAATTACGTATGACTAAGTATAATTGAGGTAAGAGCCTTATTAGAAAAGTCTAAGCAACACTAAACTGAGAAATGCATACAAGAAGTTACCATTAATATCAAATCCTGGCAGTAATTCACTTATTTTCTTAGCTAAATATCTCCTCTCTTATCTTCAGATTTTTTAATTGTCCTAAGTTCTGTTCTGCTTTATTCATAGATTGTGTATTTTAACCACAATCATTGTGTGAAATTGCAGGTACATCTAGGAAACTACCAATGTTGTTTTGGCAGTTGCCAGATAATTCACTATCCCAAATCATGTTGAATACACGAAAAATATCGGCAGACACTTTCAGATAAGAGGAAGGATTTATAAGAGAACACATAATTTATAGAGAACGGAGGTTAATTTATCACAAGTCAGGGGTTTGGGAAGGGCAAATTCAAGGTGAATGTGATTTGGGGTCAAGTAAGTGCCTAGCTCTGTGTCCACAGTGCTTTGAACACTCCATACACAAGAAACAACACCTCACAGAAGAGCAAAGGAGAGGAGGCACTCGCACAAGATTTTCCCATTTTCCTAGCATGAACCCACACATGAGGGGCTAACTCTCATGACCTAATTATTGGTGTTGGGTTACCCTTTCCAATACTGTTACCATGGTGACTGAGTTTCTAATATAATAGTTTTTGCAGTGGATGCTTTCAATCCATTGATTATTTCAAATTTTGTAGTCACTTGCCTGAGGAGAAGTTAAAATTAAGAAGAATTAAGATCTTTTTTTCAATTGATTATTTTGTCTGATTTAATGTTTAAAAAATATCTTGTGTACGACAGTGCAATTATTACAACCTAATTTAAGTGTCTTTCATCAAATCTACACATAACTTCACAAGGCATAGTATATCTCAGTAGAAGGTACCCTTCTATTTCAAGAAAAACATTAAATAATGATTGCAAATTCTGTTTTGTTAAAGATTTTACAATACATCAATTCAGAAAGGTAAGATTTTCTTCCTTCCCACCAGTTTTCTTATTTTTAAGAAAATTGCAACCAAATAACAGGAATTTGTGAAATTTATGCTTTCAACATGTTTCTATCCATTACATAGGTAAAACAAAGATTATAATGTCTATCTTGAAAACATCTTTTAAGATGAAATCTTTTGTGCTAACTTTAAAATTTTCAGATCATAGGAAAATATGAAAAACCATTTATATAACTAATGCAATAGAATACACAGTGTTTTTTTTCTTCATGCCGTCACCATGATTTTTAGATCCTAATTTGGAGGAGGAAGTAGAATTTTGCCTCATTGTATTCTTAAATATGTTTCATATTCATAGTAAACACAATATACTGCAGTTTAAATGAATGGAAACACCAACCCTGAATCTGTAATTGGTTGACGCTAAGGAGGGTTATGCACTTAAGAATGGAAGGTGATAATTTGTGTGTGTGTGTGTGTGTGTACGTGTTTGTGTGTTTAAACAAGAGGGGTGGTAGGTTTTTCTACATATACAGCATGTTTTCATTAGTAAAACAAGAGCATATTATATTAACTTTTTACCAAAGTAAAATTTAGCAGACCAGTTTCATGCGATCCTGTATTTACTGATTGCTACTATTTAGTGTTGCCAAAGATGGTAAGCAGAATATTCCATTCTTTTTTTTGTTATTTTTCAGTACTTTTTAAAAAGCATGCTGTTCTTTAATGAAATTACCCAGAAGGGAAATAAACTACTCGTGCTATTATTCTGATACATTTTTCTTATACACTTTTGATACCTGTTGTAGTTACAACTTTAAAATCTTTTTGTCTTATGACAATTGCTTCTAAGAATCCATTAAATAGTAGGACCAATAAAAGTTCTGAAAGGTGCTGCCAGGCAGTGAAAGTGTTGGAATTTGGGTGTGTTGAATTTCTATGAAGTTAAAGACAACCTTATGTTAGATGAAATACAAACCCTCTGGGCCCGGCGGCATGGCCTAGCGGCTAAAGTCCTCGCCTTGAAAGCCCCGGGATCCCATATGGGCGCCGGTTCTAATCCTTGCAGCTCCACTTCCCATCCAGCTCCCTGCTTGTGGCCTGGGAAAGCAGTCGAGGACGGCCCAATGCATTGGGACACTGCACCCACATGGGAGACCCGGAAGAGGTTCCAGGTTCCCGGCATCGGATCGGCGCACACCGGCCCGTTGCGGCTCACTTGGGGAGTGAATCATCGGACGGAAGATCTTCCTCTCTGTCTCTCCTCCTCTGTGTATATCTGGCTGTGGTGAAATGAATAAATCTTTAAAAAAAAAAAAAAAAAAAAAAGAAATACAAACCCTCACTAAGATGAGCTATGGCCACAGGAGATGTTTGTAATATGACTGTGAATGGCTATATACTGACTGGACGTCTTCATAGCATTTTCCTTAGGAAAAACACTATTCTTGGATGATTTGGGATTTGAACTATGACAACTTTCAGTTATATAATATCCCCCAAATAACATAAAATATAATACTCTCTTTACAGGGTGCTGTTTGAGTTTCTCATATTGAGACAAAAGACATATTTTGTTGTGTAAAAAACATTAAATTTAGAAGGCAATATATGAATAATGCAGAAATTTTTAAAATAAAGGGATTTTAAAGTAACACAATCAATACTACCCATAGGGGTAATTATTCTTAATAGTTTAGTAAATTACACTTTAATATTAACATTTATGTGTTTATATATTCATCTACTTACGTGAGTACATATTCTTTTTTTAAAATCTTATTTAGTTTCAGTTGAAATGCAGATTTGCAGAGAGAAGAAGAGACAGAGAAAAGGATCTTCCATTTACTGGTTTATCCTCCATATGGCCACAAATACCAGAGCTGACCCAATCTGTAGACAGGAGCCAGGAGTTGCCACCAGGTCTCCACATAGGTACAGGGTCCCAAGGTTTTGGGCCATTTTCTATTGCTTTCTCAGGCCACAGGCAGAGAATTGCATAGGTCAGGGAACAGCTGGGCAAGAACCAGTGCCTTGTAAGGCACTTGTAAAGCAGAGGATTAGCCAACCCCAGCCACCGGGCCAGATCCAGGTATATATTACAGTTTATCAAATATATGCAAATACACATATATTATTTCTCACCAAACAGTATCAAGAAAGTTGAGAGAAAGGACCCAGTGTGGTAGCTTAGTGCCTAAAGTCACCTCGCATACGTCTGGATCCTGTATGAGGGCCTGTTTGTGTCCCAGCAGTCCCACGTCCCACCCAGCTCCCTGCTTGTGGCCTGGGAAGCAGTCGAGGATGGCCCAAAGCCTTGGGACCCTGCACCCGCATGGGAGACCCAGAAGCATCTCACTTGCAAGATGCCTGCAATAGTCAAGACTGGGCGAGGTTGAAGCCCACATCCAGGCACTCATGAAGCTGCCTGCTGGGTACATTAGTAGGAATCTGAATTAGAACCTGAGCAGCCAAAACATGAACGTGCAATCCAATCTGAGCTATGTGTGTTGCAAGGGGGTAGCTTAATACACTGCTCACAGCACAAATCCTTAATCAATCTGATTTTAATAAAGCAACATAGTGATGTGTCATATATATGTATACATATATATGTGTGTATATATATGATATATATATATATATATATATATATATATATATATACACATCATTGTGTAACCATCTAATTTCATGCCTGCAGTGGTTTTTCTGCATGTTTAGAATAACACCCAAAATTATGACCTACAGTTGTTTTTTTTTCTAATTTATTTTTTTGGGAAAATCAGATACACAGAAGAAGAGACAGAGAAGAAAATCTTCAATCTTCTGATTCACTCAAGTGGACACAAAGGTTGGAACTGAGCCAATCCAAAACCAGGAGCCAGGAGCCAGGAGCCTTTTCTGGATCTCCAACATAGGTGCAGGGTCCCAAGGCTTTGGGTTGTCCCTGACTTTTTTCCCAGGGCACAAGCCAGGACCTGGATAGGCGGGACAACCGGGATTAGAACCAGTACCCTTATAGGATCCCAGTGCATGGGAAGTGAAGATTTTAGCTACCAGACCCTGACCTACAGTTTTGCACACTATCACCTCATCTCATTAGAATTTCTTCTTGTCTCACAATTTCTTCATCTTATAAATTCAGCCCATTGCTTAAAGCTTCCTTTAGTAAGTAAAATATAGAAACTTACGCAGATTTTTTTTACTTTGTCCCCGCTCTTGAATATTACACATTTATGATGCCTCTTTATGCACTAAATACTTCCGTGCTACTTTAATTTATGTTACTTAAAACCATTTTGACTTTATCTGCAGCTAGAAAATATGAAAGTAAATTAAATGGATCCTAAGCATGAAGTCTTCATCGGATAAAATTCTTTAAAGAATACACACCAGAGATCTCATTTCCTCTCATGGACACAAAGGAGCAACCATGTGAAGGCATAAGGAGGAGATGATCGTCTGTAAGGCAAGAATTAGTGGAGAGGCAGTCCCTGACATTCCTTCACCTACATGTCCTCTCGAACTAGGCTAAATGTTCTCAAATTTGGCTGAACATTGGAACCACCTGTAGACTCTTATTTGTTCTTGCTCAGTCTCCACTTCCAGGGAATCCAACATGATCTTGGGACAGGCTAAAAAATGTGTTTTCAAATTTTCTAGGGAGTCTCAAGTTTCTGCATGTTTGGGGACTATTGATTGCAATCAGGCCCTTAGCACTGTCATTATTATTGTTATTGTTGTTGTCTGTTATCAATTACATGTTTATTAAAAGAACGTTTTGGAATCACAGGTCGCAAGCTATTTGCGTAATTCTTTTCACAGTAATGGGAAACCAAAAGTGCACATTGTATGGAAAAGGCAAAAAAAATGTATCTAAAGAACTGACTCCTCCACACGATATTACTTCCTTGTGTGAATTTGACTCCTACTGAAATGTAATTCCACCTATTTTTCCATGCATTTTACATTATCACATCATTTCCCATCTATAATTTGGCTAAGCTCTGTTGTTTTCCTTATACTAACGGTGTCTCCCCCTACATTGCAGTCAAGGAAATTTGCCTCTGTGAGTTCGCTGTCAGACCTGGAGAGTTGGATTGTGGCAGAAATTTTTCCTACTCTTGTATACTCTCTCATCTCTGAGTCCCTTCAAGTGAACTGAAAATTGGTTTGAACTTACAGATTTTTAATGTTCATTATGTTGGTACAGCTTTCTTGCTTTTTGTGTGTCAGTTCTTTAGAGGGAACATAGGAACTAATTTCACATTAGCTTCTATCTAGGTTTGGGTTACATATTTGTAGTTTCATGAACCAAGTATTAATGATAACATTCATTACATCAAATACAATCTATGTGCTGGGTATTCTCAACACTTTTTTAGTTATCTAAAGCTTTTCAGATATTTATTGTTAAATGCAGATATTTTGGTTTTATAAATTAGGAAGTATATTCAAGATGGATAGAGAAAATATGAGTTATGAAAAACTGTAAGGATTTCAAAATGTTTTCATATTAACCTAACTTATGTGTTAATTTTGTTCTCCAGGAACATTTCAAAACACCTTCCTATATCATTTTTTTAAAATGTGATGTTTATTTTCCAGTAGTGTAAAGCTTTTTCAAATAAACCATGGTCTAACTTAGGATGAAAAACGACACACATTATTCCCAAAAAAAAGGATTCAATAAACTTCAGTCAGAACTAAATGATGGCTCTGACTGTTTTTGTGTTGTTTGCTGTTAGGATATATGTATGTATTCTTTCAGATTTTTTACGCTATGATGTATTGCACTTTTATCATGAAAAGTGTTTCAGAAATGCATTCTTTTCTTTCTGGTATCAAGGATTTCTATTGCCAATATTTCCTCAGAAACCTTGAAAACAGAAAGCTGGATGTTTTCATGGAATCCATGTTTGCATGACAGAGCACATCCTGTTAGAGTTGCATTAGCAATATTGCTGCGTGCTTGAGTTAGACTTTATGTCTTTAATAGAACACTTTCGATGTCAGAAAGCACAGCTTATTACCAGAAAAGAGCTCAGAAATTATAATATTTAATATCGGCATGGGGGACAGAGTTGTTGTCTAGTGAGTTAAGACACTGGTCACATTGCCAGCTTCCGTACTTAGAGCTCCACCTGCTCCACTTCTGATACAACTTCCTGCTAATAGCATTGTGCACGATAGCAATAATAGTGCAGGATAGTAGCAGAAGGTACTCCAGTTCTTTGGGTCCTTGAGCTCATGCAAATGTACAGAAAATACTCCTGCTTGCAAGCTACTGCCTGGCCAGCCTGGCCATTGTCGCAACTATTTCAAATGAGCAAAATACATATTATAAATAGATTAAATAAATAAAAAAGTAAGTAAAACAAAACATGGCTGATATGCAATGTGCTTAGTTAGAATTTTTAACCGGCAATGTCAACAGTTTTTAGGCTTGAGAATTTAAGTTATTGCTATTATTCACAGCTAAATACTCATGTAATATCACCAAAAGCAAGGGAACTACTTTCATGACACTAGCTGAAGATTCATACCATGTTTATCTTTTAATATTGTATTTGTTTATGTTTTACACAATTTTCTTTTTAGGTGACTGGACAGAAACATTTTTGTCTGGATGTGACTAAAGAGAACAACCACAACAAAGAAAAGACAACTTTTGCTTAACTTAGCTCTTGTTTAGTCAAAATTATGAAATAAATAAATGCAGCAGCAAGAAAAATGCATTCTGGTAAAATGCTAGTGATTCCACAACTCTTTGATTGAAACATCATGTGTCTTTTTAAGCAATAATGTTATTTTTTTTTTAGTGCATTTTTTTTTTTTTTTGATTAGGGTACAAAGGTCAAGGGCTACTAGAAAGTGGGTAAGACCATTGTTTCCACACTAATATTATCATTTTTTTCCCTGTGTCTGGGATCAGGGGAGAAACAAAAGGAGAAACCCCACACAGCCTCCCACTCTTTCCAGCTCCTGATGTGGGGCATGCTCCTAGGGTCCCACTCAGTTTTGATAGTTCAACAGTTCTGAATTGCTGCCAATCTCGCCGTTCCAAGCACGATGAAATGTCTTCAGAGTCCACTGGCTGACATAGTCTCTTCATGGTTGTGGTTCTGAGATAAGCTGTTCAGTTGGAGGGATTTCCAAAGAAACTTCATCTGAGGTGATCCCAGACCTGATTCTTGTGTGTTCTTGCCAGTATAGGGTCCAGCCCATCTGTCTCCCCAATCAGGTTATGCACATGCTCGTTGTTGCAATTGCTGGGTCAGTTCTGTTTCCAGCCCCATCTTCCATGCGAACCAATGGTTGTTGCAGTCCAGCCCGATCCTGCCCACTTCATACTCGGCTGTCCTACAAACCAGTGTGAGCTGCAACATTGTCCAGGCAATTTCCCATAACCCCCACCAGGCCTGCCCCCTATCCTAGTTCCCATGCTTGCCACTATGTACCGCAGACTTGTTCAGTCTGTCCACATCCATTTAGTTCTCGTACATTTCAATGGGGATTGAAACCTATGAAATATTTACTTGTTACGTATTAGGAAATACACATTTGGCTACATGAATTATATACTACTTTGTCCTCTTTTTAAAAGTTTTCTTTTTTCCTTTTTTTTTTTTTTTTAGTATTTAGCTACTTGACAGTCAGAGTTATAGAAATAGACGGTGAGAGACAGGGAGATTTCTCTGCTGGTTCACTGTCCAAATGCCTGCAACGGCCAGAGCTGGGCCAGTCTAAGGCTGGCAGCCAAAAACTTCCCCATGTCTCCAACCTGGGTATACAAGCCCAGAATTTTGGGCAATCCTCCTCTACTCTCCCAGGCCATTAGCAGGGAGGTGGATCCAAAGGAGAACAGCCAAGAATTGAACAGGTACCCCTATAGCCACTGGCTGAAGCAGTCTGTTTTTCCAGAATGCCAGCCCCTTTATGCTCTTTGATGCCTGAAAAATTATTGGGATTATAAGGCACAAAATTAAGACAACAAATTTCCCTATTCCATGCAGGGACTTTACAAGTAGAGGCAGGAGTTGAACCAAGACAGTTTATTAAGCCAAATAAACATTTACTCAACCTCAGAGTTCTTGAATAAAGTCACTCGTGATCATTGTGATCATTGTAGCTTATTCAGCAGTGTCCTTGGACACTGCCCATACTTGCAGTTCCTCCTGACTCATCATTGTGAAAAACCAAATTGTTATTTTTATTGGCATTATTAGCTGGAAAACAAAATCATGCCAATGTAAGAATAAAAGACACGGGCTTATGTGTTCTACATGTAAACTCACTGTGTGATTATTTAAAATATAAGCCATGGAAGCTGACATTACACAAACATATAAAAATATTGCAAGAAATTCTCATCAAGATTTCCATTAATCAGATAATCATATTCTTATATTTACAATGTAAGGGCAAAAATGAGAAAAGCAATTTGAAAATGTTACAAATATTTTGCAAAAGAATTTGTTAGATGAGGAAAATTTCAAAATTTGCACACTCAGGGAGGTCTCAACTTGCATGTCAGAGGTACACGGTCATCTAGTATATAGAAAAGTTGAAGCAACTTGCTGAGAACATCACCAAAGTTAGTAGATCTCAAGACCAACTGGTGAGTTCATGCCTCCTTGAAACCATTTACATTTAGTTTTTTTTTAATCACATAACAAAATTCCTTCTCAAGTATTTTCAATAACACTACTTTTTTAGACACAAAAGTAGTCAATTTTCCAGGAGCAGGAGATATTGTGTGAATGAACTCACATTTGAGGGATAAGAAAGTATAACGTGGTCATGTTGCAAGAGTTGTTCTAGTATCTGAAACTGTCTGAAAGCTAATTTGTAGAAAGAATACTGGGATGCTGTGCTTAAGAACCCAAAGGGTATCTTAAAAATTAATAGAAACCATTGAACATATTATGGAAGGGTGAAATGGTAAAATTTTTATTTGAAATACCTATTCTTTGAACAGATTTTAGGCTCTCTTGGGAAATATTGGTTTCAAGAAAGGTGTTGTAATAGTCTTGCCAAAATGGATTATCAGAGTTATAGAATTCACAACGGATTTGGACAGAGAGAAGGATGAATTCAAACATCACTGAAAAGGTAGCAGCCAGTTTGGGTATGATACATCAAATGCTTGTAGAGATTATGTGAGTAAGAATCTAAATCGGCTCCCAGATTTCTTGTGTTAAAAGCTAGGAGGCTGGAATCTTTCCCAGCAAATACACAGAAGAAAGGCAAAATGAGAAGGGATAGCAGATGAGTTCACAAATATCTAGATGTGGATATCCAAAATTCTCATTTAAAGAATTAATTTTAGACTTCTCTTCACCCTATTGTGAAATAAAAGCAAATTGGCATTAATGTTCAAATTTTAGCAATTTATAGCACTATCTTGGCACCGCTTTTTTCCCATTGGCACTGCTTAAATTTGCCCTAGCTCCAGTGCCAATCCTGGCATGATTTTCTTGGCAGTGACAGGGTCTAGGTATCAAATTTCCAATGACTTCGCTCCAGTTTCTTTTTTACATACATTTTTGCAAGCTAAATTTACTATCAATTTAGTGATTTAAAGTGGTTTTCTGAAAATATATTCCAGAAAGTCTTCATTACTTAAATGCAGCAATTCCAGACTGTCTCTGGTGAACCTACTCATCTCACATACCCTAGTCACACATTCTTCCCTCCACTACTCAATCCACTGCAGAGTTAGCCTTTTCAAAGATAACACTTCAGGAGAGTTCACAGCTCATGGCTGGTCTTGTGTTAGGCTCCCAAGAAACACATTCTGAAACAGGGAGCTGTTTTGCGCAGAAGGTATTGCTGTACCTTGGGATATAGGCTTTTCAGGAAGAAAAAGCAGAACTAGACAAAGAGAGGGGTTGTTGCAAAACTGTTGCAAACCAAAACTTAGCTAAATCTACATCAAGTTCTATAGCTCAAATGGACTTTAAGTGTGGTCTCAGATTTGAGTAACTCCTCAAAAAATGCATTTTTAAAAAGATTTACTTATTTTATTACAACGTCAGATATACAGAGAGGAGGAGAGACAGAGAGGAAGATCTTCCATCCGATGATTCACTCCCCAAGTGAGCACAACGGCCGGTGCTGTGCCGATCCGAAGCCAGGAACCAGGAACCTCCTCTGGGTCTCCCACACGGGTGCGGGGTCCCAAAGTTTTGGGCCGTCCTCGACTGCTTTCCCAGGCCACAAGCAGGGAGCTGGATGGGAAGTGGAGCTGCCGGAATTAGAACCGGCGCCCATATGGGATCCCGGGGCATTCAAGGCAAGGACTTCAGCCGCCATGCCACCGTGCCAGGCCCCAAAAATGCATTTTTTAAGTGTTTTAAATGATGCTTGCATAATTGATCAGGATAAAAAACAATCGAGGGTCAAGGAAAAGTGGGTGTGATCATTGTCCCAGTTTTCCATTTCTTATATCTGTGGAGAGAGAGTGGGGGAGAAGCCACATTCAGCCTCCCAACCTTCCCAGGACCTAGGGATGGGGAACGACCACCTAATATCGATCCAGGGTCCTGATGTGCTGTACACAGCAAGCATTCTGCCCAAATGTTCTCCATAGTTCTGAAATGGTGTGCAACCTGCTGTTTCAAGGAAGACGGAACACTTTTAATGTCCATTGGCTGACATAGTCCACCTTAGAGTCTCCATTTGCCAGATGTGTGGTGTCATCATTGTGCTGGGTTGTCCAATCTGTTCTGTTCTTCTGCCGCTATGTGCCAGATGTCTTCTGAAGGCCCTAATGGGCTGCCATAGTCTCTATGTGGATCTGGGCCAGCCATCCACTATTCCATCTTCTCCACTGACGTGAACCGATTCTAACCAGCAAGCCCAAGGACCTGAGACTGGCAACCTGGAACCCGCAGGGCCCACGAAACTGGCACCCACCATGCAAGGCAGGCCAAGGTATGCAGGCCAGGTGATCCGGGCCACATCAGATCCCCCAACCCGGGGCTCACAGTCCCAACATACACTGCACATGTAGGCCCAAGGATCCAGGTCAGGCTACCCTCCCACCTGACTCCCCTCCCCAGGGGCTCACAGGTGCAGCACCCATCATGCAGGTTGGCTTAAGTGCATATGCTTTAATGAAGAAGGTACAACTGGTTAAGATGATTCTCTTAGACAATGAAACTAAAAATTTGGCAATCTAGAATGCATCCTGGGCTGCTAGATGGGAGTTTGACTATGAATGGGGGAACGGCACAGGAAAGAGCAACCTTGAAGAATGTATAGAAATAAATGGCCCAGAGAGTTTAAATAAGTAAAATAGATAAATACCAAATCCACTCCCTGGAGAAATTTGTTTACATTTTCTTTTACCTAATGTTACCCAAACCGTTTCACTAAGTTCAGTTACAATACCTGTTTAACTGGCTAACACTGTGTTTTTTTATTCTTTATTGTTTTCCTTTTCTTTTACATGACAGCAAACATAATAATTGGCATATGCACACAAAATATTAAGTGTAGTAAAATGTGAGTATGCTAAGCACATTATACGAAAATGTTTTGAGTGAATAATGTCTGTTCTTACTGTGTCTTAAAGAGAATCTAGTGTTTTACCATTAGGTGTTTTGTTAGCCAGTTCTTCTAGATAGTTCTTATAGTTCTTATAGTCTTATAGTTCTTATAGCCACTTCTTATTAGGTTGAGATCTTTCCTCAGTGTCTTATGTTGGCCAAGAGTATTTATAATGAACCCATCTAGAAGATTTTTACTCAAATTTTACTGTATAATCTGAAGTAATCACATAGGTTTTTTTTCTAGGTCACATGCATTGTGAATTCTGAGGATTAAAATTTTTTGAATAAGCTAAGGAAAAACTTGATGATGATATTCTTTTTAGAAGATGTTGTAAATGCTCTGAAACATTATAAGGATTTTGTGTCTAGCTTCATGGGGTGAGAATTGTTTACTATTCTTTTGTCTTCTGGGTATGTTTTTGGACATTAGCTGATTCTAAATTTCAAATGCCTAAATGTGTTAAGTTGTTATCATTCAATTCAACTGGACAACACTTGTGTTTTGGGAAATAATTTATACTGGTAATCGAGGTTTTAAAATGCATAAAGTGCTGTCTAATTGTGTACTTTTTCTGGAATTGGCTTTAGTACTTAATAACTTTCAAAGAGCTATTCTACTTGATCATAAAGATGTACTTTGTAATTAAAAAAGTGCCTTCCCAGTGTTCTTAGGTTGCTCATACGAATTTGACTCTCTGTATGGAGTCACATGTTTGTAGTCTGAAGAATATATTTATTTATAATTTTTTTCAAAATGTTCTCAAAATTCCCCCCCATTAATCTGAGAAAGGATTTATCTCCTTTAAATTCTCAAATAATATCTTTGATTGATAGATATAGGGTTACTGATAGAAAAATTTTTCTGTATTTATCAGCTTTGATGTGATTTCCTATTGCCTCTGGCCTCTGCTGAGCCATCAGTAGTTAATCTTATTTGATACAATTGAAAACAGCATGTCATTTTTCTGAAGTTGCTTTCAGGGTTTGTGTTATCTTTAACAAGCAATGCATTTTGATATTTATCCTTGCATTTTTTTAAGATTTCTTTACTTTTTTTTTTTTTTGAAAGTCAGATATACAGAGAGGAGGGGGAGACAGAGAGGAGGATCTTCCATCTGCTGATTCACTCCCCAAGCAGCTACAATGTGCTGGAGCTGAGTTGATCCAAAGCCAGGAGTGAGGAATTTCTTCCACATCTCCCATGCAGGTCCCAAGGCTTTGGGCTTTCCCAGGCCACAGGCAGGGAGCTGGATGGGGCACAGGATTATAACTGGTGCCTGCACATTTGGGATCCCAGCATATGCAAGGTGAGGACTTTCAGCCACTAGGCTACTGTAGCAGCCCCCATATCCCTGGATTTCTTTGTTTACTGTACTTAACAGATTATTAGGCTTTCTCAATGTGTAAGTAAATATTTCAATGAATTATTGTAGTTTTTCAGGTTCTAATTAAAATTCTAATCAATTATTTGTCTATGCTTGAGAGATAAAGAGCAATATATAGCTAATTCACAGACTTCAAAATCCTACAATGTCTCCTGCTGTAGGTCTCAATTTGGCAGCTGGAAACAGTCCATTTTCCCAAGTGAAGGACTGGGAATACTCTACAGAAGACATCATCAGTTTCTGTATCTCACGGAATGCAGCAGTGGAATTCTGGACTCAGGCAGAGCTGAGTCTTACTCCAGACATTGCAGTGTGTGAGATGGAGATCTCAAAAGAGCAGACCAAAGCCCTGAGCTTTTCAAGTCCTTTCTTTGAAGATTCTTTTCTGCTTTCTCTGTTTTCTCTCACTACTGTAAATGTTTATGTCAGTGTACTTACTGTCCTGCAGTGAAATTTTATTAATTTTATCCTGTTTTTCTCCTCTTGATTCAACTGGATTGTGTAACCTTGATAAACTTAAACTAATATTTGCAAATTATTTATTTAATCAGTTCAAATCTGCTGTGGAGACCCTCTAGTGCTTTTAAGATGTATTCATTTATTTGATAGAGCTACTCTCTGTGTGTGTGTCTGTACTAGAAGGAGAGAGATCTTGCATCCACGGATTCACTTTCCAGATGCCCACAACAATCAGGGTCTAGTTTGAAGACGGAAGCCAGGAGCTTCCTCTGGGTCTCCCAAGGCCACAGGTAAGGTGATGGATTGAGAACAGAGCTTACTGGGCTACAACAAGTACCCACATAGGGATGCAGGCATGACAGACTAAAGATTACCCAGCTATGCCACCATATCACCTTCTCTCCCAGACCCCAGTCTAGTAATTTTTAATTTTTGGTTTTAATGTTCAATCTTAGGCTTTCGACTTAATTATTTTTATATGATTTCTTTATGATATTCTGTATGTGATGAAGCATTGTTAACATATTTTTACTTCTTTCCAAATTGTGTTTAAATTATTATTTTAGATGATGTTTACATAGTTGATCAGTGTGGGAAGGATCTAGGATTAGGGAGAAACAGATGAGATCATTGTTTCCAAACTCTCTAATTTCTCTAATCATTTCTGGGGGAGGGGAGAGATACAAGGATAGGCTGTATCCAGCCTCCCTACCTTCCCAGGACCTGAGGATGGGGAACGGCCACCTGATATCCTCCCAGGGTCACAGTGTCTCACATACTGCACATCAGGATGCAATAGTTCTGAAACACTGTTAGTCTCACCAGTCTATGGATGAGGAATCCCTTTCAATGCTCATTGGTTGACATACTCGGCCTTACAGTCTCCATTCACCCAGATGCTTGCTGTCATAATTCGGCTGGGGTTTGTTCATATGTTCTGTGCTATGGTACCAGATGTAAGCTGCAATGGGCTATCATGTCTTCTATGTGTACCATGATCTGCCATCCAGCATGCCATACTTTGCACTGAATAGGACAAGTTCTCATATGTGAGCTCATGGTTCCCCAGCCAGGCAACCAGGGCAAAGCTGTATCTCAAATCCTGGGTCTCATGGACACAGCATCCCCCTTTGCAGGACGTCCCAAGAACCCAGTTCAATCAAATTGAGCCCTACTTG
This sequence comes from Ochotona princeps, assembly GCF_030435755.1. Lineage (NCBI taxonomy): Eukaryota > Metazoa > Chordata > Mammalia > Lagomorpha > Ochotonidae > Ochotona > Ochotona princeps. The sequence continues at coordinate 19,853,043 of NC_080838.1, read as the reverse complement.
GCCTCCCACCCCTGGGCTCATGTATACAGCACCCAATGTATAGTTTTGGTAATGGTCCGAGGCCATGCAACCTGGGATCTACTGGATCTCCTACCCCTGGATTCTTGGACCCAACGCCCGCCACACAGGTGGGCCCTAGAACCTGGGCCAGGTGATACAATTCCTGCCAGATCCTCTACCCCTGGGGCTCACAGATCCAGTATCCATCTTGCAGGTAGGAGGAAGAGCCCCTTTGTCCCTGTGGCTCATGAACATTACACCCAGCACCCCCAGTCTGGCATGACTCATTTCTCCTCAATGCCCACCAACAATGTGCCTCAGCCCAGTTCAATGCACCTGCCCCAGTTCCAGTTTATGCTGGTTGGTGCTGAAGCTTAACCTTGCCCAGTCAGCCCCTGTCCTGGCTCCAATGTGAACTGGCTGGGTTTGCAGGCCAACCCTGCCCCTCATGCATCCCATCCTGGTTCTTGGATCTGCTAGTGTGTCCCGACCTGCAGGATAAACGCTCAAACCCTGAGGGTGGACTGGGAATGCCGGGCTGCTAGCCCCCTGGGCTGCTGGCCCAAGAAACACACGGACACATGTACTTGGTGGAAAAGAGTGCCTCCTGCTCTTTATTTTACTCCTCATATATATACCTTCTTCTCTAGGGGAGGAGGGGAAGGGAAGGGGTTTCCTGGAACTAATTATCTTCATGGAAGCAGGGAAGGAACTAATCATCTATTTTGAAACAGGGGAGGAACTAATTATTTGAACAGGAACAAGGGTGGAGGTTCTGTTTCCCTTGCTCTGCACAGGATAGACTGGCTGTAATATCCTGCTTGCTGTGGTCTTGCTTGCCCCAAGGTAGGTTTTGCAATGCAACAGGTTGTCAAGCATGACAAGCCTAAGAGCCATAAGTCTGTGGCTCCTAACACTAGTGGATGTAAAGAACTGGCTAATCCTAGCCCACCCCAGACCGCACCTACATGTATGTCAGTGGGTACTGTAATCTGGCCTTGTTTGGGCTGATCTTTGCCTTGCTTCTTGCACTTACCTGTCAGGAATGCAACCTGACAAAGGAGTTTACCAAGCTCCTCTATCTGGTCTCCTCCCAGTGGCAGATGTTGCGCATACTTGTGGGTCCTTGGCCTAGGTTGATTTTGTCTACCTCTTGTCCTGGCAGTAACAGCGTTTCTTCCCAACTGATCCATACACTTTCTGGTTGTTAATATTGGGGGTTTAAGCCCAACCATAACTGGTTTGTGTCCAGACATAGCTATCACATGGTTCAGTGGGAGTTGAGACCTAGCCCAGCCTGTTCTACACCCATCCTGACCCTGAGAAGTATCAATGGAAGCTGAAGTCCTGCCTAGCCTAGCACTCCCCACACCCAGTCCACACCCATGCGGAGGGAGATTGCAGCCATGTCCAGCCCAGCCCAATGCTCTGACTCTGGCTCTTGTGCTCACCAGTAGAAGTTCCAGCTTAACTAGAGCATCCTCTTTGCTCCCCAACCAGGCCTATTCATAGCCACCAATCCTATGATTGCTGAAGGAGATTGCTGTTCCACATGGTGAACATATTCCCTTTGCAGATCCTACCCCCAGACCTGATTTACTCACATCAGCTTCGCGACTCAGCCTCACAATAAACATTCCATTTTCAAACACTCAGTAATGGGTTGCATGCTCTAACCCTTCAAGTACAGTGGTGTTGTTCATGGAAGTTCCAGGGAAGTCATTCCTCAGATGGACTTGAATTCTCAGGTTCCTGCTAGTCCCCACCTGTGCCATCCCCCAGACCCTCGATAACCCCACACCCCCAAGTTTCCAGAGTGCTCTGCTGGATTGTCTGAGGGCTTCATCTGGCACCATTTGCACCTGGGCCACCAGGCCAGAGTTCCCGCCAGCTGCAGCCAAGCAGTTGCGGGAGTAAAGCACATAAGCCTCCCCCACAGCATGGGGCATAGCCAAGATTCCAACTCTGAAGCCTGGACTCGTTCGAGATCAGCATCTTTCCACCTTATGGCAGCACTGGGCGGAGCTAGGATATTAAGCCTCAAACCTGACCCTGCTTGAGTTCCCCTGGCTGCAGCCACACAGATGGGGAGTAAAGCATCTGTGCCTGTAGCACAGACTGGCTTGAGGTCCACCCACAGCATGGTGGTGGTGGGTGCAGCCACATTTGACCTCTTTAACTGCTTCTGCAAATATGCTTTTAATGGTTGTTTGTGGAATATATCCTGTTAAATATGACATCTAGGGCCCGGCGGCATGGCCTAGCGGCTAAAGTCCTCGCCTTGAACGCCCCGGGATCCCATATGGGCTCCAGTTCTAATCCCAGCAGCTCTGCTTCCCATCCAGCTCCCTGCTTGTGGCCTGGGAAAACAGTTGAAGACGGCCCAAAGCCTTGGGACCCTGCACCCGCGTGGGAGACCCAGAAGAGGTTCCAGGTTCCCGGCTTCAGATAGGCACAGCACTGGCCGTTGTGGTCACTTGGGGAGTGAAACATCGTACATAAGATCTTCCTCTCTGTCTCTCCTCTCTGTATATCTGACTTTGTAATAAAAATAAATAATTCTTTGAAAAAAAATATGACATCTAATTTTTCTCACAAGCAGTTCTCCTCCTTGGTCTTTGGTTAGGTTATACTCTTCTATTTCTTTGCATGCATTGTCATCGTTATTAGATTTTTTTCTTAGAATATATAGTTTACATTTTATGTAATATTTAAGTAGTATTCCTTCTCTGGGACTTGCTAATCCAGTTTTCTTAATTGTTTAGTGACTGGCTGTATTATTTCACCGAAATTTTCCTTCGTATTTCTATTCGTGAAGGCTTAAGCATTACGCTGCTTATCAAAGTGATTCCACTTTCAACATGGTCACAGCCATAATGAAATGACATTGATATTTGTAGGACTCTCCCCTTCTCTGCTTCACTACACTTATCTATTAAATTTGAGTAATATGCTTGCAGGTCAATTTCTATATTGTTTCCCATGAATCACTACAGCATTAATTACACTACAAAATAATAATTTGTCCTTGTGACAGAAGAAAATGTGAAGTAAGTATTTGATATTCTTGATGTTTCTCCTGTCTTATTCTTCAGTCCCAGCCCCGCTCCCCCCCAAAAAAAAACTAGTCAAAAAGCATTCGCCATACGTTGTTCCATTCATATACTCACAATTGCTTTTCACTGTAGTGTTAGTTTCTCTTAAGATTATCCTAAGATATAAATTTATTCAGATAGTTGTGACAAAAGCCAGTTTCTTTGGGAAAAGCTGAAGAACAATATATTTCACATTATGCTTTGAGCCAGGACTTTGGAGATGTGATTATTCAATGGAAAACTTATTCCTGAGTGACTTCATGCTTCAGGAACTGAGAAGTCAGAGAAGGATCTGACATCATTTCCCATTCTCTCAGCTTGCGTCTCTTGATGTTGATTTACCCCTACCCAGACTGGAGGGAGTGACATAAAGGCACGCTGCTAATAGCAGTGTGTGCTCAATGTACAGCCTGCATGCTCTATATGGCTTGGCTAACAGAAAGGAGTGTTCTCCTTGAGAACGCACTTCCCCATAATTTAGCCTTAGTAGCCAGTAGCTATGGACCAAATGAGGGGCTCACCATTTTTTTCAGGGAGGAAAGCTCTCTGGATAAATGGAGAGAAGTCATGGAGCCATGAAGCTTGGTTTCAGCAGTGTGGAACTGAATTCTAGCTATGTTCAACTTAGGGAGGGCTTGGAGAATCAGTTTAGCTTTGATTTTTAATGACATTTGCAGATTTTCTTGATCTTGTACTTTTTACTTGCTGTTATTCAAAAGCTTAACATCTTTAAATTTTTAAGAGATTTGTTAAACCAATCAGTTGTTTGAGAGGGTGACAGAAATAGAGAGAGAAAAAGAGAGAGGAAGAAAGAGAGATCTTTCTCCTGTTACTTTACTCGTTAGATGGTTGCTGAGGCCAAGATTGGGTTAGGCCAAAATTCATCACGGAGCTTCATCTAGACCTCTCTTCTTGATGTCAAGGGACCAAGTACCTGGATTACCTTGTACTTGGGTTTCCAGACAGTTAGCTCATAGCTGGGCTGCAAGAACAGCAGGCAGCATAGGAACAGGTGCTCTTACAGGATGTTGGAGTCTATTTCTTTACCTGGTCTTCCACAACGCTAATCACCTGTACTTGATTAAAAAATAAGAGGTCTACACAGCCTTTACATTTACTTCTGAAATGTGTTTTTGAACTTATGAAAGTACTGCTCAATGTTTTTGTTATTTAAAAACAATCTCATCGATTATGTTTTGGTTTGTGTGTGGTCTGATGGAAAGCCTCACGTCATGTATGGTAGTTCTACCGTAAGTTATCTTTTTCGTTTCAGGCTAAAGCTTACTTTTTATGACAACTTTTCATCAATTAAAGTATAGTGTTTCCTTGTAAAACTGTCTACTTACTTTTAATTCTTGGTTTTTTGTTTTGTATGTTTTTACCTTTTGAATATTTAAGTATACAGTTGTCAAATTTGGAAAAAAATAATAAAGAATGCTTCCTGACCTATCTAATTTGTATACCACAAATTGCACAAATGGCTTTTGCAATTTAACTTTTGTAATTGAAAATCATCAGGTTTAGTGAAGTAAGCCTGTCCACAAAAGGCAATATTATATTTTCTTGGTTCTGTGTAGGAAATGCAATCTGTAGAAGACAGATAGACATCTCATATTTGATTAGTGTGTATACCCCTGGTTTACATTCCTGAGGAATATTAGGATCTTTTTTAATTTTTATACTTGCTGCGTGTTGTTGTCTTGAAGTAATTGAGAGTGAAGCCTGTGACTGTGAAGGGTGATGAAAAATTGTACAATTGTAGAAATTTGAGAAAAAGAAATAGGGAAATAAGAGGGTGATAAGGTGATGAGGACCAGAGAAAGGGGAGCGTGGAAAGTGGCACCACGCTCTTAAATCCGTACTATGAGGTGCTTGAAATGTGCTTACCTTATATTTAAAAAACACAAACGGAGGGGGAAAAGGGGTTTGCAAGATTGCCAAAAATATGCTTTTCCCATCTGCTGTGTGCGGTGGGCCCAGGAAGTCTCTCGGGTGACTCTATTTCAGCTCCAAGGTGGGCCTCATTTTCTAGAGCATCTTTTATCCTTTAGGGTACAAATTATAAAACTTCAAAATTAGCTTTTCCCGTCAGCTAGAAGACTATCATCAGTACCCACTGGGTAAGGTGCTACTGAGGTACCAAACAACCCTTAACGAATACATGGTTCACATTTATAAGTGTGTACTACTGAACTACTCACTTATTATAGTTTGCCTTCATCAATCAAAGAATAAAGAGAAAATAAATACAGAAAGAAAGTCAGAAAAGCAGCTAGTCGGCTGAGAAGACTTAGTCCAGATATTCTTTTATGTGAAGCACTTTTTGTTCAAGGACACAAAGCACTGTCGATTTCCTCCCCTGCGCTTCCCTGCATGGTGCATTAACAATTCAAGGTCTTGAAGTAGTTTTGCTATAATGCTGGAGAATCCGTTCATTTTGTTTCCTAGAAAAGTCTGAAAGATTCATTTTATTCTTCAGTAATTTTTACCTTATTGACAGATCTTGGATAAGTGAGTTATAAATACTGGTTTGATCATATTGTTTGTAAGCATATTCTCAATCAATATGCTTCTTATCAAAGCAGGCCAGTTTGGATGGGATAAGGGAGATTGAAACAACAAAGTAGAAGTTATTTAATGACTTAGGCATTTATTGTATACCCAGATGATATTTAAGGGATATGCACTTAAAATATCTTCAAGGAAGTTGTCGTTGTAATACACAAAGCAACTTGAAATATCTGCATGTTTTTAAAGAAAATTAGTAGAGAACTAATGGGAAATAAAACGAATGGCTTTTTAAAGAAATCTTTTCTCTAAGTGATACAGATCAACTTAATGGGAATTATCATTCTGGAACAGACTCAGCAGATGTAAGCTGGCAGGAGACATGAAGGGATTAGGGAAGATGAAAGGAATGGGGCGACTCAACGGAAGACTGTAACAGGAGTGCTTCCAAAGAAGCAGTCTGTGCTACACTAACTTTCAGGCAGGAAAATTTCAAGTTGTTATGTAAAAAGTGTGATTTTCGAATGTATAAGATGTATGATTCTGTACATGTTAATGATTAAATAAAAGTATATGACATTACAACCTTCTACATTTATTAGATGCATACATTATCTTCTCAAAAAGTGATTTTATTAGCTTTACAATATTACGTGTAATTTTCTTAGTGTATTTAGAAAGATAGGCGCCTCTGATTGCTGACTTCACAGGGCAGTCGCAGTGTCGTGCTGGTGAGATGGGGCAGAAGGGAAGAGCACCAACCCTTTGGGTTGGATCCCCCAAGTTGGATAACACAAGAAGCTGGAAAAACAAACAAACAAACAAACAAACAAAAAGAAACCGGGATCCATCCCTTAACCCACAGATACTGTGTGTGAGGTAGTGTCTTATAAGTCTAAAGTTAATATAGAAAAAAAACAAAAATATCTTAAAACAGTTTTCGCAAGAAACTGTTCATTTTTTATGTTGAATACTTTCAAAAGCATGGCAACGAGCTAAGTTAATGAACACACTTCAAAAAGGAATATGGAATTCAAAAAAATATGTATCTGTTGATGTCAAACTGTCGTGAGATCTATGCGGCTTCTTTATGACAGTCTTCCTTCTCAACTCACTCAGCCTCCTCTATTAACACCTTGGTTTCAAATATTATTGTAAGAAAGGTGATTTTATTTCAACCAGATATACCATATATTAAATTGAGTATTTCTTCAGTCAAACTTTTTTGTTCTGAATATTGCACAAAAAGGTTATGATAAAAGATTTTAGCTTGAGAAAAATGGAAAAAAATAAATACTTTCATCTTGATTTTTTTGGCAAGCAAAACAAAATTATGTGTTTTTATATTCAAATAGGAAACACATGAGAGATGAAAGAAATAGATTCAGAAATCTAGGTCTGCTAGGGAGAGTGAAAAAGTGCAAGTAAGAACAAATTATAATTCACATTCTGAAAATGGAATGAAGTAGAGGTGTGTGTGTGTAAGGGGGTATTTTCTCATAAATGTTAATCTACATCACTAAAGATAAGCAATTTAAACTGTATTGTTTGACAAAATTTGTTCATTTGCTTATTTATTGAAGTAAACAGAGATGTTAAGAAATCAAATATTAAAAACATTCAAAAATCTAAATGCATCAAATAAATTAGCTTTTAAATGGTAACATTTCATATGTTATTAATTATTACATATCAGAAAAAGCTTTCCAGAATAGAATGAATCATGTAACATTTATGATCAATTTAATAAATATCCGATTAATGCTCAGTTACTGGAACTATGGAAAAGGAGACTACTTTGGGCAATGAGCTCACACTCCACTAAGGGGAATCAGAAATTTAAACAAATCATTGTTGTAAAAACGAAGCAATGTTGCATTGGTGTGATGGAATCAAATAAAAACATGGTAGAATATGTTTTTAGATCTGATATGAAAATGTGTACTTTGAAGCATAAACTTCATAGCTATATTTCTTTGAAAATATGATATAAGGACTTATACATGGAATGTTTTTAAATTACTTTGTTTGAAAGTTTTTACTTTAGCAAGAATAAACTTATTTTCGAAGATGACAGCATGCAGCATTCATGTAAAGGCTGGATTTCAAATTTCCAGAAATTATGTGCTCCCAACAAAACTGATGTGGTATACAGCCTTGATGCCACTGAGACTTTGTGCCCCTTAAACAGTGCTGATTTGCACAGCTGAAATCGAAAGACTTCTGTCTGTAGATATCTATTCTATGTTAGAGATATTACAGAGTGCACAGTCTGACATCTGAAGAATCAGCTGTGTGTGAATTCTATTGTTGTGCAAACAAAGCCACAGGTGGCTTATTGGCTTATTTATTGCATCATATGGCCAACTTTCTTCACAAATGAAGTCACGGCACACCATATGATCACTCATGGTAAACACTGCTACAAATATCACATGCTTTTGCAATGTAAGTAGTGTTTCTATGAATTAATCTTGTTTTTCATATTCAGACAATAAGAAAAACTGTATAAACTGATCATTTATAAATTTCTCTGTTGGGGGTGGTGCCGGAGACCTGCTCCGGCTGACTGAGAGCTTGCAAAGGATGCGTGGATCGGCGAGATGATAAGAAGAAGAGATAAGACACGGACCACAATGGCTTGATGCTCATAATGGACAACTCAGAAAAGTTGTCTTCTTTATTTATACACAAATCATCACAAACTTTTGCACAATATCCAATTGTTTCATTTTTACATCATGGTTAAGAAAATGCAAAAAACAATCCTAACCTATTATTTACTTTAAAGAAAACATTTTTGGCAAGCCATTACTCATTGAAATCTGCATGACCTGGCTGAAGCCAGGAATTCCACGGTTGGCAGCACATGCAGTTACATAGTGAGAAGTAGTTTACTTATACTCAAAATTAATTTTATACTCAAAATCAATTTTTACTAAACACAAACTAATATTGATTAAAATATTAAGAATACAGAATTAAGAGATTATAAATGAAAGGATCTTATACAAGCATATAACATAGGTTCTTTGCTAAATCTTATAATCAAGTCATGCATTAATTACCATCACGTTCACCTAGTGCTGATTCAATTGTTTTTTGTTCTTTTGTTAAAGGGCAGTGAAAGGGATCAAGGCAGCTCAGCCAATCTACAGAGGGCCTTTACAAAAAACTTCCTTTTATCTATATAAACTGTTTTCTTTCCCTAAACATAAGTGCTAATATAAGATTGAGATTTTAAGCCATTTTGAGGAGGTTCACATTTGTTTCCCTTTAGAAGATGCCCAATATACTTTTGCTTTCTGAGGTGAGAAACTAGAATGCGTCATATCATGTGTTGTAACAGTTCGAGGCACATGGTAAACAAACTCTTTGTACCTCCACGATTGCCATCAGTTGCAAGATATTATCAAGCCATTTATTAAGGAAAACATTACTTATACTAGGGCAAATTCCAGGACAAAAGTGGGCACATAACAGGATATTTGGAGACATAGTGGGCTCAATTGTACCATTGCATACTTTAGCTGTGTGTCATAGCCTTACATTGCTAAAGATGTTTTTATCATAACATGATTGATCAAATTGAAGTGTCATACCAGTTACAGGAATCACTTCACATTAGCAGAAAAACAACAACACCCTCAGGAGAATTCTCTGAAACATCAGAGAGGTGGTTGAGTGTCCATACAATGGGCTGGGGCAGCAATGAGGTGACCAGAGATGTTCCGCCGGGCTTTGCCTCGCTGCTACAAACTCCTTGTAGCCTTGCTAACCAAGGAGCAGTGCTCATCACACACCCATGCCATCCGACCCAACTGCATGGCTCCCCAGTGGGTGGGGGCAGATCATATTTGTGCTACTTCCAAGAACACTGGATAATCTTTATTGGCACTGCTGTGTAAGGTAACCAGACTTCCTTTCATAGTAAGTAATTATTATTATTATAATTATTACTACTACTATTGTTACTATTATTATTGCTTCTCACAACTCTATTTACTGATGTAAATAGCCATGTCCACATGTGAATGAAAAATTTTCAACTTTCTTTCTGATACGTTGGTTCAGGTTCCTTAGATCAGCTGCTAAAGATTTAAGTTAGGAAGTTAAAAATGTCTTACTACATTAAATCGTTGTTATGTAAAAACCAGCATTCTTTCTTACTATAATCCCTGGCAATGCAGTCATAAAGTACATTCATTTTTAAAGCAATTGGCTTGTTTTTATACAATCTTTATGAATACAAAGCTTCATTATTTCAAATAAAAAGGTCATATCCTTTAGCAAATGATAAGAAGAGTTTGAATTTTAGGCAAAAGTGATTGAAAGTGAATCGATATCGAAATCAGTCTTGAATAAACCATCACAAAACTTTACCTATTTGCAGTGGTTATCAAAACAGCCTGGTACTGGCACAAAGATAGAGAGGAAGATCAGTGGAGCAGAATAGAAACAACGGATGGAAACCCACACGGATACAGTCAATTACTCTTTGACAAAAAGACAGACAACAATCCAAGCAAATGGGAAGGTCTGTTCAATAAATGCTGTTGGGGAAACTGGTTGATAGCCTGCAGAAACAAAAAGATAGACCCACATCTGTCACCATACACTAAGATCAAATCTAAATGGATAAAAGACCTAAACCTACATCCAGAAACCTTCAAACTTTTGGAAGAAAATGTAGGAAACACACTGCAACACTAGGAGTAGGCCCTGACTTCCTAAAAAGGACTCCAAAAGCAGTAGAAATTGAGACCAAAATAAACAATTGGGACCTCATCAAACTAAGAAGCTTCTGTACAGCTAGAGAAACAATCAACAAAGTAAAAAAACAACCTACAGAATGGGAGATCTTCGCGCACTACATAGGAGATAGAGGGCTGATCTCCAGAATATACAAAGATCTCCAGAGAAACCAAAACACCAAAACAAACAAACTGCTCAAGAAATGGGCACGGGAAATGGGCAGACATTTCACAAAAGAACAAACCCAAATGGCAAACAAGCATATGAAAAAATGCTCAAGTTCCCTGGCAATAAGGGAAATCCAAATGAAGACAACAATGAGGTACCACCTAACTCCAGTAAGGATGGCACACATACATAATACCAACAACACTTGTTGGCGAGGACGTGGGGAAAAGGGAACCCTTCTCCACTGCTGGTGGAACTGCAGACTTGTACAGCCTCTATGGGAATCAGTTTGGCGAATACTCAAACAACTGAAAATCAACATACCATATGATCCAGCAATAGCACTCCTAGGGATATATCCAAAACATCTTCTACACAAGAAACCAACATGCACGCTTATGTTCATAGCAGCACAATCTACAATCGCAAAAACCTGGAAGCAGCCAAAATGCCCATCAATAGAAGACTGGATAAGAAAGCTATGGTTCATCTACTCTATGGAATACTACTCAGCTATTAAAAAAAAACGAAATGCAGTTCTTTGTGGTCAAATGGGCCCGACTGGAATCCATCATGCTAAGAGAAATGAACCAATCCCAAAAGGTTAGATACCACATGTTTGCCTTAATCTGAGATGAAAAGATGACAACTTGGAAGATAGTACCTGTATATTGTAATATTAGTGCAATCTCTAACAACCTGTATCCAATGCAATAAGATAATGCGATATAATCTATAAACCAACAATTAATGTCAGAATACTTAAGATCTACATCGAAAAACTGTAAACCCTACTATACCCTCAATACGCTATGTTAATCCGTAATGGGGGGGGGGAGTGCAGGGAAGCCTTTCAGGACCATAAAAAGAGTGAGGAAAAAGTACAATATAGCCTATCAAGGTCAAATCTGGTAATTCATAGACAACAGATTCAAAACGGCACTAAACAATAGTAAAACTACTATACCAATGCATGAGGGGGGAATCGGGTGCGATCCTGACAACCTCTTAACAGGAGGTCATGTGCGTGGAGCAGGGGGGCACTCCAGAGTGGAGCAGGTGGTAAGGAGGAATCTTGGATCCCAACCACGAAGACTCCCAGAACTTCACCACAAACTACTAATACGAGCAACAAGGACTATATCCCAACTGCCAAGGAGGCCACAGGGAATTGGATGCCCTCGGAGGCTGAGTACTCTGAGGTCACCCACCCCCAACCGGAGCTTCCGCAGGGGATGGAAGAAGTCCAAACACTACCGCGCAGAAACCAATGTCATCGGAAAGACAACCAGAAGCCCTGAGCGGTCCGCAGAAACAGAAGAACAATAAACGTCCTTCGGGACCAGGGAGGAGAGCTTTCTCTGGTCCGAGCCTGGCTTCACCTCTGGACCCCCATTCTCCCTTGCAATGACCATCGGGATTGCTCCGAAAACCCCTCATAGCAAACAAACAATCATACAAACTTAAAAAAACTAAAATAAATAGACAAACAACAAAAAGTAGAGCTTGAAATCTGACAGGAAAGAGCTGGCGTGGATTGGCTCATGCCTCGCTGGGTGGGACACAAAGATTAGTCACTCCTCACCATGATGCTGAGGATTTCCCTGCACACCCCCCCCCCCAAAAAATGTTCTGCACCTCAATTGTCGACAAATGTCTTGTTAGAATTACAAGCCAGTCTAGATTATCCTAAAATCTGCCAAGATCAGCAAAATTATACTTCAATACAACAAATGGCTAAATACGAAAATGAAATAGACATGAGACAGCTGAATGGTACCTTATAGCCATTTTAAGATGTATAGCAGCCGGTCCTGTATATAAACTAAAATTGAAATGTCAATAAGCTAATCATAGGTTGTGGTTAAGAACTTGCTTTTTTTTTTTTTAACATACTGGTTACTCAAAACCATGTCAATTCCATAATATTGCAAATTGCTGTTGATGTTAATTTGGGACTCTTAATTGACTGTCATGATATTCTACCAGCTCTAACTTCGGACCAGAAATGGTCTCCCCAAGAAACTGTTCAACCCATCTGGACAATAAGTAGCTGGACTCTATGCTTGGTATACGTTTGCAAGGAAAGAATCTTGATTGAATTTGAAGTGTAATACTACATCAAGGTGGAGGAATCCATCAGGGGGGAGGGGCGTGAGGAGGGGTGGGGGAATTCCCAGAGCCTATGAAACTGTCACATAATGCAAAATAATTAATAAAAAAAAAACTTTACCTATTTTGTTATAATGTGGTGATTGTTGTAGTTAAATTTTCTCCACATGCTGAATTAACATTCACTCAATGACAAAAATGCCCACATATCATTAGCATTTGTCTACTATCAACTTTTCATTTATAACATTGGAAAGAACTAGTACACCAGTGCCGTAGTATCATCCCTGAGTGCGAGCCGCCATGCCGCCTAGTATCTAAGCAGTTGCGTGAGTGATGCATGTAAAAGTCCCACGGATGATCACCTCAGGTTGGAAGGAGAAGCAGCTAACTACTCAAGACTCTGACTCCAGTTTAAAAATAAACCTTGTAATAAAGATTAATTGTGCAGATTCCAAGATCAGCTCAGTGTTAAGTACTTGTATACTTTACTGTATACATAAAGAAGAGACATAGGGAGAGGAAAGAAAAGATATAGGCCAGATATCTAGAGGCATACATGTTAGTAACAGTCTAATTGAGCCATTGTTTACTAACAAATATGTAGGAACTACTCAAAAGCAATACTTACAATGCATGGTGTGAATGACTAGTCATTCCAAATTTAATTCAGAAATTCTGAATTATCAGACAAAAGATTATATCTTTTTTAAAGCACAAAACCAGCATTTGATTTATCGAGGTACTTATCATGGATCCTTTTGAGTTTGGGAGACATACATAGAAATAAGATTTGACACCTTTTGTGGATTAAATTCTACTGGAATAAATGAGAACAATCTAATAAATCACTAAACTGCAATGTAAGTGCTCTGTGCTTAAAAAATGAAATAAAGAGAAAAAAAAACGGTTTGGGGTGGTAGTAATGCTATGTAAGATAACCAAGAGGGCCATGTCCTCTTACGATAGTGGCGATCCTTGTAAACCCATCATGGTCTCCAAGAGGCTGGGCCAGGTCTGAAGCACACCTGGCCGCCCCCAGAATGCACTTGGAGCCTGTGTACTACAAGTCCAAGTGATAGAGGCGCAAGTGGGAGAGAAGTTCATGAAGGTGAGAATGTATAAGTTTGAGAACCTTATTGCTTCCTCTAACAATTTTGTAACTAGAGAATTTGAAGAACAGTAAAAGCTTTTCAAAGTTTTCGATTGGTGATTACAAAAGTAACATCTCATTATTTAAAATGATGTTATCAGAATCACACTGATTGGCAATTAAAATATGAATGTGTCCAATGTTCAGCCTGGGTTCTGACTTCTGTCTCCTGCCAGTGTTGCCTCTGGGAGACATAGTCTATGACTCAAGAAATTGAAGTGAGTTTTTTTCGCACCTGTGAGACCAGGGTTGTTTTCTTAGCCACAGCTTCCCATCTGGCACAGCTGCTGACACTGTAGGCATTCACAGGGTCAACCAGCAAATGGGAGGTATGTACCTATTTCTCTCTTTCTCTGTCTCTCCATCGGACTTTTTAAAAGGTTTTGTTAGCTAGAATTACCTATTTACCCAATAACATTTCATTGCCTTTATGGGTGAGAGTCAGGAAAAATAACTGCCACATATCAGTGATCTTCTGACACTTCTATCAGACCTTACCGGATGAGAGAAAGAGTGTTTGACTTTAAAATATGAAAAACAAAATAATTGTCTCTATTTTCTAGTTTGCGTTTCAACATCTGTCCCAAAAAACTTCTGTTCAATAAGTTTTCAGTGAAGATGAATTGAGTTTTGAAAATTCTTTTGGTTTCACCTTTCTTGGCCTCTATATTTTTTTAAACTGTAAAATAGGATAGGTGAGGCATAGGATTTTTATTTTCTTTTATACCCCAAAATGTTGCAATTTAAAGGTTAAAATTACATTGTAAATACAAGATATCATAAAATCTATTTGAAAAGAACAGGGCTGGTGCTGATTTCTTCCAAAACTAATACTTAAAGATAATATACCGAGTCACAAATGTGATGTGAAATTAAAAAATATATATGATGCATATGGATTCTTTTTCTTAATCATCAGGAAAGAGTTCTATCGGCTACTTAAAAATTCCAAGCCATTTTTTCCTAGGTAATCACAGAGCCATGCTGCCACCTACTGGCCAAATGATTAGAGCCCACAAAGCTGTAATTCCTTTAAACAGATAAAATAATGTATTCAAATGGTAATTTTCAAAACTACAGATTGCAACTTGTTTGTGAAATCAATTAAAGTACTTAACTGGTGGAATATTTTGGGGTCTTTATGTTTACTGTAAATTAAAATTCCACTATTGCTGTTTTTCAGGTGGTTTAATCTTGATAATCTAAGAAATTACATTTTCCAGGGTTTTTTCTACAGAAAAACATCACTGATATTTTGATCTATATTCTAGTACTGTTTCAAAGTAGCAGGAAGTATGTGTTTTGGTGGATTCCCAGAAAGAAAACCATGTGGTATTGTTTGTTTTAGAGGCCAAACACAAATTATTATTATTATTATTTAGGTGTTATTTATTTATATTGGAAAGGCAGATATACAGTGAGCAGGAGAGACAGAAAGAAAGATCTTCCCTTCAATGCTTCACTCCCCAATTGGCTGCAATGGCTGGAGCTGAACGAATCTGAAACCAGGACCCAGGAGTATTTTCAGGGTCTTCCATGCAGGTGCAGGGTCCAAAGCTTTGGGATATCCTGGACTGCTTTCCCAGGCCAGAAACAAGGTTCTGGATAGAAAGCAGGGCTGCCGGGATTAGAATCAGAGCCCATATAAGATCCTGGTGCGTTTAAGGCAAGGACTTTAACTGCTACGCTCACGCAGGCCCAAATTATTTTTTTAAAAGAAAAACTTCTGAATAAGTCTTGTTAATAATTAGGTGAGCAAATGTGAGTCACATAAGCAGCAATAACACACTGAATGTTTGGAGGATGAATTTTCCTAAAATATCTATGGTGTTTAGAGCCTTTTTAATGTGAAAGCGTTAACATCTGGCATCTTACGGAGTTCCTTAGCAAACAGTCATTTGTTCTTCTGTAACTCTTTCTGTTAGAAAAGGTTGCTAGTGCGTGCAGTTGGTCAGGTGCTCTCCTGTTATTCACAGTCGCAATGAGTGACAGTGATGAACTGGGCTGTGAATCCTCTCCCCAGTGGTGTGCTAATGAAGTCGGTTGACATGACCCTTCTCCTTCCCGTATGTCCTATCCAATCCAGATCTTCTTTTTGACAAATACAAAATTGTCATTTTCATTAAGCAGCAGTAAATGAGGCAATTAAGTCATTTAAAGTAATATAATTGTATCACATTTTTTAAAAGAAGGGGTTGATGTTTGTGTATGCTTCCTGACTTTTATTTAAAATACAAGTTGTAGAAAGTGGACAAGGACAGGAAGGGGGCATCGAACAATCCCCGTGCTTTCTCCTGAGCAGAGCCGCTCTCGGCTGCCTGCCAGCTTTGAACAACTGAGCTTTAATGTTTGTTGCCCTGAATCCTTCATCAAATAGATTGCCTCATCCGAAAGACTTTCTTTGAACACTTGCTTAAAGTTTAATTTTCCTTTAACAAAATAAATTCCCATATTTTTCTCCAAAAAAGATTACATGCTATGTGTGATAAAAAAAAAAAAGTTTAAGAAGAAGCACTGATTTCCCTTTTTGGGGCTACCTTGCTGACACACGTGCATTTCTGCTAGGCTCCACAGTGCTTGTCTCACATTCTGTCTTGTCTCTTCAGCATTTTCTGGACTCTGTGTATGCTCATGATCTAGGACAAAGAATAACCAAAGCCCCAACAAATGCAGTTGCCTGCTTCTCCATGTATTTTCACTAATTTATTTAAGTTCTGTAATGTGTGTGTGTTTATGATATATGTATTTTATGTATCTTGTTAAGATATATTTATTTGAAAGGACAGATTAGAGAGAGAGAAAGAGAGATTGAGAGAGAGAGAGAGAGAGAGAGAGAGATTGTCTGTGTGCTTTATCCCTAAATGACTGTACCATAGGAGACTGGCTCATGTGAAAGCCAGAAGCCAGAAACTTCTTCCAGACCTCCCATGGATGGCAAGGCCCCAAAGATTCGGCTCATCTTCCAGTTCCTTCTCAGATGCGTTGTCAGGGATCTGCATTAGGAAGTAGAGCAGCCTGGACATACATCACAGCCCGTATGGAGTGTAGGCTTCTCAGGGGGAGGCTTACCCCACTATAACACAAAGCTGGCAAATATTTTCTATGTTTATAAATGGGGTTACAATCAAGGATGTTGACTTAACTGATCAACTACTTTTTTGTAATGACATAAGCATCATCTCAGAATTTAAAAATAATAATTCATGCTGATGATTTAAAAGCTAGAGGATTATTTAATATTACTGAAGATGAGATTAGTGTTATCTTCAATAATACTATTAAGTTTCCCTAGGTAAGAGTGGAAAATATTATTTTCAAAATAATTCTTGCTCTTTTTTAGAAAGTAAACATTTTATTAGTCTACACAGACATTTCATTGATATTGAAAACTACATCATTTATTCAAAATGCTGTGTTTTTAGCTTTTGCTTAGATTTTATAGACAGTTTGGTAGATGTAATTCTTACATAGAATATTTTTATTTACAGGTACTTACCTGAAATACTTGTTTTGAAAGAGAATCACTAAGTCAAATATAATAATGATTTAAAGGTTTTCTAAAGTTTTTCATGGTTTAGTCATCATAAATTAAGCCTCATCTACCAGAGTATGTCGTTGTTGGAGAGAGGACCATACAGAAACCAATTAGCCCTGTTACAGCAATAGACCTGAAGTGGCTTTCCCAGGAGCTGTGATAAGCCGGGAAGTGACATCATCTTACGTTTGATCCACAATTGGAAGGAAGGAGTCTCAGCCCATCTTGCTTAAAGAAGTGTTGACACTACCTGAGGTACAACAATATACAACCTATTGAATGAAAGAAAAACAATTAAACTCTTTGTTTGAATATCCTATATCAGAATGTTCACTGAATTTCAATGTGAAAAAAAAAAATCAAACTATTAAATCTTGCAGGATCTATAAGCTGGGAATGAGAGGAATCAAGAGTTTTGTTGGGTTTAATCTCTTTTCTGTGTTGCAGTTTAAACAGTACTACATTTTAGCTTAGACTTTCAAAACTATAGTTCACAATTAAAATGGCCATAAATGTGTATTATGTACCTATGATAAGGTACTAACCAATAGGCAGCACAGCAAATGATTGAACCAATCCGCACTCTTGTTGTTGTTGTTGCTCCCACAGCTCAAGCTGGTTATCCACGCGAGGACATTGTGCTTTGACAACTGTGGGGAAATGGAAGAACATGATGATTTA